>NW_012155840.1:6594145-6642754 GCF_000956105.1 Propithecus coquereli | reverse complement strand
GCGATGGGGGATAAGCAGATGGCCTCCATGGCCTGAATTCCAGACTGTCTCAAATGCAAAAGCCTCACAAATGAGTAGCAAATATCTAATTTTTCACCATCTTCCCTGTTTTCACCAACTCTACATCATGGGTTTTCAGATATCTTTTTTAATAGCAAGCCCTTTGTTCAAAAAAATTCCGACAGGGAAGAGTAAATAACTTTCGTTAACTGTGAGAATGACTAAGACTTTGCTCATATTAGATTCTTTATCAGTGTGCCTAATTCAATAGCCTGGCTGTAGACTAGCAATAATAAACACAAAAGAAAGAAAGACCCCACTGCAAACAGAAAATATGAAAGATTAACTCAAAAGAACTATCTAAGAACTTTATGGCAAGAATAATAATCATCATCATTTCTGAAGAACATAAAAGAAGATCTAGATAAATGCTAATATATTATAAAGATGTCAGTTCTCCCCAAATTAAACTCTAAATGCAACTCAATCCTAATTGAAATCCCAAAAAGGATATTTCGTGAGACTTCATAACTTGAGTTGTAAATTTATGTAAAATAAGCAAGAAGAGCAAAGATACTTTGACAAAAAAAGAACCAAAAACATGTGCCCACCAGAGGTCAAGAGATACCACAAAGCATCTGCTGTTAGATGCTCTGGGAGGAAGGCAGAGGGACTGAATCAGAGGCAATTGGGGTCTCCTTTGTGGCCGTCTTTGAGGGGTTCACTGGAATAGGGTGTGAGCACTGCTACCCTGAATGAATCCATTAATTGCTCTTGGGGAAACACAGTGTGTGAGGCAGGACAGGGGCTTTCTGCAGCACTAGCATCACCTGTCGGGAAGAACAGGCCCTCATTCCTGAAGCAGGGCAAGCACACATTCATGCACGCAGCATCTCATCATGACAAGTGCCCTGGCGCACCCACAGAGCGAGCATGGCAGCTGGCCCAGAGTAAGCCCTCAACACAGGTAAACTCAGCTTGCCAGATCCTGAGGAAATCCACACCATTGTGTGAACCCTGAGGACAGGCCATTAGGGATGTGTTCCCGGATAAAGTGAGTTTTGAGAGCAGGTTCTCAAAGGAGATGAGGGGTGTGAGCAAGCAGAGGAACCAGCTGGCTCAGGGAGACCCAAAACTACGTGTTGTTGGCCCAGCGGAAAGGGAGGCTCCTTTCAGATGACCAGACACCTGGGTCTTTGCCCACCGAACTAACATTCTAGCAGTTTCTCCTGTTGAGGGGTGCTAGGGATGTGTGAGTGTGTGTATGTGTGCGTGTGTGTGTGTGATTTCAGCATAGGAAGCTAGGGAACCTCAGAAATGGCAAAGAAACAAAAACAAAAGAGTGGAACGTTTTGAGTACCTACTCTGTGCCATGCACCTGGTAGTGATCTCGTGTGGTTCTCTCAACAATGGCTATGGGAATTCATATGCATGTTTTACCTCTGAGGAACTGAGGTTCAGAGAGGTAGCATCATTTGCTCGTAGTCACCAGCTCCTAAGTCTGACTTCAGAGCCTGAACTTCTTCCACTCACCCAGGACTCTGATCTGTGGCTACCAGGCCATCCTCCCTACACAGAACAGAAAAAAATAAAATCCACTCTACTGGCCGTGGTTCAACAAGATGACAGTTGTATAAATCCCTGGACAGAGGAGGACAGGCTATTAATGGCTCTCGTAGAGCAAACACAGGACAAGCTAAATAGCGCCTCTCTTTAGGGAATAGTAAAGCATTACTCCATATTTGAACGTCAAAGATGGTTGAAATTGAATCTCTCTGTGTTGTATGCATTATAAATAAATATCATTTGGAGCTTAAGGGAATGTGAATGGTCTTACTGAAGTAAATGCTTTTGAGTATGCAGTTTTCTCTCTCTTTCTCCCTCCCTCTCTCTCTCACTCTTTCTCAAAAAGATTTGCTTTGAAGTAAAGGCCACAAAAGCGTGCAGCCAAAAAATTGATTTTGATGGCATTTGAGCTTAGACGTAGCATGAAGAAGGAAAAAGACGATGAAGCATCCATAAAGTTACAGCTTCAGCTTTCTTCTCTGGAACTTGTCACATGCTCAAAAGGAGGCTCCTTCAGAAGTGAGGACTCGAAGTGCCCAGAGATAAAAAGCAGCTGTCACAGACATGGTTACGTGGGGGACCAAAGGATAAGGGCAATCACTGAAGGTGAAAAAGCAATTTCATTTTGCCAAAGACTGCCCGCTCAAAATGCATATTGATGAACAAATATCATCTGTGATATGAGAACACTCAAAGATGTTTTCTCCCAAACGAAAGACATTTAAGCTAAAGTCACCACTGATTGTTTAGTAAATAGCAGGGCCTTACTTAACGGAATGAGGTTGAATGACTTGCATTCAGTAAGGCGATGGTTTCCTCTGATACTAGCGAAAGCTCTTCCCAGTTGGCTCTTCCATCTGGGACTTGCACCGTGCTCTGCACTCACCTCTGCGTGCTGATCACATTGTAAACGCAAATCCTCAAGTGGCTTCCGGGGCCCACGTCTCTCCTGACCTCACATCATCAGATCCACCAAATCTAGCCTCTTCACCTCAGCCATTGAAAAGAATTTCCCCACCCACACCAGACTGTCCTTTACAGGTTGTCTTGGGGCTCCAATGAGACTCTATTATACACATGTGCAAGCACACATGTGTTTGTAAAGAGTCAGGCATAGGTTTATATCAGTCTGGTTTGTTATTTTGTGTGTGTGTGTATGTGTTCATATATTCACTCATTCATTCATAAAACATATCCTGTTGCAAGCCGACAAGAGTGATAACCCCATTCGGAACATTTTCCTTTCCAAGCCCCCACTGTAGACAAGTCTCTGGGGGAACATTAGCCAGTGCTTGCCCTCTAGACTGGTTAACTTCCTGAAAACCAGCTTAAATGTTGTTACTGAACCTGACCTTTAAGAGATAGGCAGTTGCAGTAACCTATGCGGCTACTGCTCTCTTTGACTTCCCAGGTGGCAGCACTGAAGCCCAAAAGCCAATAGTGAATGTATAACAAGCTTTGCTTTAACTTTAAGGCCCTTAGGCCAGAACAACTATCATTGGCGGGCGTCAAATTCCGTGGTGAATTGATCTCATTTTAGAAAACTATAATGAAAATTCTGCTCTGTCATTTCTGGAGAATCTTTTTCCAGATATTCATCTTTATGCACTACACTTCCATAAATGATACAATAGGTCATGAAAAGTTTCCTTTCTGGAAAAAGTTACAAATTCTTTTCTCGACCCCATCAATGCTAGCAAGGTTTCGAACGTGAAGAGCTGATACTAGAAGCGCAAAGGTAACATCACACAGTGGGTGTATTTACATAAGCTCTCTCTCCTCTGCTTGGTGTATTCATGGTGGCCTCTTGCCATTAGATTCTTGGGAGAAATGACATAGTTAGATGCTGAGCAGACACACTGTGGAGCCAGCCACCTTGGTTTGAACCCCAGCTCTTCCACTTCCTAGCCGCGCGACCTTGAGCAAGTAATTTAACTTCTCTGCAACTCAGCTTCCTCTTTTGTAAAACAGTAAAGAAAATAATATCTGTCTCTTAGGGCTGTTAAATGTATTCAGTGGAGTTCTATGTAGCTATTTGCCAAATAAATTGTTCTTTTTCTTTTTTTTTTTCTTGCAACCATAAAATTTTTAGACAGCCGTTCAGTGCTTCAGTAATAAGTCATTGAATTATCTTTTCTATATTTTTCTTTTAAAAGAAGCCTATTTACCACATGCCATATCTTGAGGTCCTGGTATACCTATCTATAAGATAACACGAGAACTGATTTTCTATCAACTGATTTCTAGCAAAACAAAAGTTATGCTGAAACTGTATAATTATAGTTTCAGTATTTGCAAAGTTCTCCTGTCCTTTGTACAATGAGAAGGGAAATCATGTGACATGATACTTAACTAATTTACTTCCAAAAAGACCAGATTTCATCTGGGGTCCATATAGCTATTAAACAAATGAAAAAAAAATTCATCTTGGCTCCAGAGATGTTCAGCAGACTAAAAATATTTCTCATTCAAATATAATAAAAACTGGAAAAGCAATTAATTTTTTAATTCTGCTGAAACATCCTTAAACCACCATTTGAAAGCTTGTGGGTAAAAAGATAATGGGGTTCCCTACCTCCTCCAATGTCATCAGATCTCTGTTTCACTGGCAGACATCTGCTGTTTAATCTAAGGTGCATAATTGACTATTTGTGAAACAAAGCCTAATCTTCTACCCTTTCTTTGTGTCCTGGATTTTAAACCCATTTATATAGTCCCACTCATACAGTATAATACCCAAATAAGAGTAATGGTAAATGGATTTACACTTAGATCAAATTTAAAGGATTGTGTGAACCTTCTTCCTACTTTAAATTCATTCCTACAAGCTCTTCATAAGTTGGGTGATTATTTCCATTTTCTATTGGATCTAAGGATCCAAGTATTCAGTAAAATGACATCCTGGACAATACTACAGTGTAGAATATATAATTATAAGGATAATGTTTACTTTGATTTACTTCCATGTCAGTGGTATTAATTTTCTATCTTCCAGTCTTTTTTCCCTTAATTTCACACTGCTCTCAAATTCTCTTACCTTCTCATACTTCTCTCTTTTCCCTTGCTTTTTTTTCCCTTGAATGGCTGGAGTTGTCTGGTGTTGTTTCTCGTTTTATTGGTTTTCCTCTCCTCCCTTGGATACTTTCCTTGTATGCTTTTCTGATATTGTTTGATGCTTCATGCACCAGAGAGCAAAAACCCATCTGTGCTGACCCAATAGCTGGATATAATTTAGAGAATTTAGATTCTCTCTGCCTAGCTGAAACCACTAAATACAATCAGCCTGCAAGATGAGATCCAGAAGTATATGCAAGTTGTTCTCTAGCCAGCATGCAGCATCCATTCTGTGCACCAGAATTTTCCATCTCCATTTTTACGATATTGCCGCCATTTTGTCTTTTGTGCACTGAGGACTCTCCTGATGACTATTTTGCGTGATGTAAATCCTCCTACTTTACACAAGCAATGCAGGGGATTCCAAGAGTCAAGACCACATGTATTTTCCCTTCTCAACCTTCCTCCCTGTAGAGATACTGATAGTTGAACGTGTGGTGTTAGATGGAAAGAATCAGAGGCATCAGTACCAAAGGCAACATGGCTGAGGAAGACTAACAGAGATTTCATTCCACTCAGCAGCACTTGTTGAACACCTACAGAGTGCCAGGAACTCTACCAGGTGCTGGAATTAACAAAATGAGTACAATGAGTTCTTGCCCTAAAGGGTGGAAAGCAAATAGGTTAAGGTGCAGTTGATGAGCACAACGACAGAAGTGTATACTTGCAACAGGCACACAGGAGGAAAATGACTTATGTTAGGGATGGGCGCATTCCAGAATGCTGCCTGGGGGACAAAACCTGAACTGAATTGGGTTCTAAAGGATTACATAAATTAGGAAAAGTAGTAAAATTCCAACACAGAAAGACAGTATGTGCAGGATTAGCAGGGTTGTATTTTCATTTTGTATTTTGAAAAGATTACCCTGATAACAATGTGAAAGATAGGTAAATGGTGCCGGCAATAGACAGGTGGTAAGAAAGGTAGGGAAAGAAGTGTTCAAATAAGACTACTGCAATAGCCTAGGCAAGGCCTTGGACTAAGTTAAGGGTGGTGGGAATGGAGTAGAAAAGACAAAATTGAGGCTATTTAGGGGTGAAATTAGTTGGGCTTTGTGACTGGTTTGGACTGTGAGTGTGGCTTATAGATGCATCAGCATTACCTAACTGCCTACCTGCCCCCACTCCCCACCCCATGGATCTTAGTCACATGTAATGTAACCAAGCTCATGTTTCTAGGAAGAAAGTGATGAGCCTATCTGTACACACCACCTCAAAAATCCTTAAAAAAAAAAACAAAACAAAACAGGGGACGAGAATGGAATGCTTTACCACTGGGTAATAAATGTGTTTGTCACCCCCACCCCAAATTTGATGAGATTTGGTCAGAAAGTACCTTTTACTTAATTTTGTAAACATAATCTTTCAATTTGTAGAGATGCAAAAGTGTACCTAAGGTGTTAGAAGATGTCGTTAGTGAAAATGTTAGCTTCCTACCCTCCCTACCCACCCCCAAAAAATTTACTAAGAATACGTTTTAGAAACTTACTATTAGAAGAGCTCAAACAGATCATCTGAAATAATTCCAAATGTTGCATGGATGGTTTCAGATATTCTGTTTCTTGCCATTCGAACCATATTTTTTCACTGTCTTCAATATTTTTTTCTCCCTTTAAACTCAAACTGAAAAAGAAGAGACCAGAGAGAATGTTGAATATTCAGCTAGAACTCTGAATTGATGTACACGAAGGCAATAATCGTGACAACTGGAATAACTAACATTTATTGAATACTTACTATGAGCCAGACATGTGCTAAGCATAGATTAACTCACTTACTTTCCACACGAATCCTATAAGATAGGAACTTTTATTATAACCATTTTACAGATAAGGGCACTTAACCTTAGAGTAGTTAAATAATTTTTCCCCAAGAACGCAAGGGCAATAATTGATGAAGCCAGGTTCAAATCCAAGATTGTTGGATCCCAGAACCCACCCTCTTAACCACTAGACAATTGCCACTTTCTTGAACAGCCAAAGCTTAAAGATCTTTAAATTATCTCTCTTCCCGAGTTGTACATTTTGTAAATAATATCACCAGTCTCAATGTACCTAATGTCAGATTATAGAAAAGAATATGACATTCATAGACTTCCTTTGGCATAAGATTAGTCATTATTTTTGTCATTCTTTTCCTTTTACCTGTTTGTTCTTCAATATAAACTTGTGAAAAGAATGTTAGGAACAGGCTCTAATCCTGAGTGGTCACTTACTGTGACTTATTAGTCTGGACAATGCATCACTTGTTGGGCTTTGGCCCAATCATATAATGATGGTGTATGTATTAATATAACAATATAACAATATAACAAAAGCACTTCTAATGTTCCAGCATAGCACAAAGCCCCTTACGACAACATAATAGGGGAGGTACTAGTGTCAGTCCCATTGTACAGATGCTAAAACTAAGGCTTTGAATGGCTATCTTGCTACAAAGTTATACAGCTAAAAAGAGCAAAGTTGGGATTAGAACCCACGTCTATTGACTCCAAAACTTATGCTATGTTACAAGATCTCCTTGTTCTGCATTTCAGTGATAAGGTCTCCTGATACCAGATATACTCTGATTCTGTGAAGATCAGAAGAATGTTATCTATGGGAGCTTCCTGATGAATTTGAAGGAAAACCAACTGATGCATTAAAGTCATAGTGATACCATATATTTAGTGAATACTGTGTGTCACTTATGTGTTAAGTAACTGTAATTCTCACCACAATCCTATGAGACATCTATTATTGTTTCCACCTCCATACGTGTGAGAACTAAGTCTCAAAGAAGTTAGGTAACTTGCCCCAGGTCTCATGGCTAGTAAGCAGCAGACCCAGTTGTCCAGTTGGGATCTATGGGGCTCCAAAATACACATGGAGCTTTCACGCTGTACATTTTGTTTCCTTGACTTTGGGAAAAAGGAAAAAACACTTTAACAAAGTATTATACAATTAAAAGGATGTTTATAAAAGGCAGGAAATCTTTTTAACCAGTCTGTTTTGGTTTGATTCTCTTATCTAGGCTGCTCATTGTTTTTCTTTGAAAATCCTTTCCAGAAACCTGCTGATTCTTTGCCGTACTCTCCCCCTCTCCAACCCCCATCCAAAGGAAAGTAGCAGACTGGCACATCCGGGTCCCATTTTTCTTGCTTGATCATCCAGAACATGTAAAATAAGGTGAAATATGGCCTGAGTCAGCGCCTCACAGGACAGAAATCAGTAACTGCTGATATTGCTAAGCAACACCACAGAGGAGCAAGGCTGCAAATTAGGTGACAAATTTATAAGAAGTTGGAAAATCTGGGGACTCGCTTGGGCATTTCATTATGAACCATCTGGATGATCCACAGTAATGACCACACATTATTGTTCACTGTTCGAGGATGATAATTCCCACATAATTATATTGGCATCTCCCTCTGTGATCCTAACCTACCTTTCAGAACCTTCCACTGTATTTTCTATAATCCAGATATATCCCTGCAAGATAACTGCGAACAGTTACACCTAATGGGCCACTTCCATTCCTCCCCAAAATAAAATTTAAAACAAAACAAAAAAAATCACTCCCTTAGCTTGTGTGGTAGCAGAGCTGTCTGGGCAGGAATATGCACAAAGGAGGGAATTAGTCAGCAGATCATCATAACTCAGTAGCATGGGCTCCGTGATGCTCCCAGAGGAGACTGAGGCGCTGAAACTCAGTCTGATTCCAAGCCAGAGATGAGCAGACTCTGCTACCTCCCCCAGGTGAGAGATATAAGCTTGGAGGGAGACAAGGAAGTGAGCCAGAGTCCTTGACCTTCTGCAGAATAGTTCCCTGGCAAGGACCTCTTCACTTCCAACAGCCTGGCTGGTCTCATTCATTCATTCATTCAACAAATATTCATAAGAAAATTGGACTAAGCAGCCTGATTCTAAACCAAGGGTTACAAATTGACAAGCCAAATATGTTCCCGTGTTTTTTGTTTTTTTTAAATTTAGAATTAGTTGACCACATTTAAAAATCAAGTGATTTTACATAAAAATCCAGATATCTGGCTTCCATAATAATCAAATGATGTCAACATTGTACCTGCCCGCATTTCCCCATGGAGGCCACAGCTGGAGCTGAGTGGCTGCTGCCCCTTTCAGACATGTACTGTCTAGTTTTCCACAATCCCCACCACTCCCTGTTGTTTTTCTCAGCCCACTCTCTGTCTCTCCATGCCTGGCCCCTGTGGTTCATTGGCACCTTGTCAGGATACCTGCTGTGCTCCAGGCACCAGGCCACATGCTGGGGATCTTTCTGACTACTGATTTGCCCACAGATGTGACATTGGTATTTTGGGGGGCTGGTGCCACAGAATGTGACAGCACCAGGACATCAACAAGGAAGTACATGAGGAGAGTAAGGAGACAGGCATGGCAGCAGTAACAAGACCTGTGTCTGGTGTGCAGGAAACTTGAAAAGGCAGAATGAGGATTTCATGAAGTGACTAGAGTCAGAAGATGTGAAAATCAGATGGTCTCTAAGTAGTAGCTGTGTATGTATGTGTGTGCGTGTGTGTGTGTTCACAAAACCTACTTGAAACTCAGTAGCTAATGGAAAATTACTGTCTTACTCCATTTTGTGCTGCTATAGCAATACCTGAGACTGGGTAATTTATAAAGAACAGAAAGTTATTTCTCACAGTTCTGGAGGCTGGGAAGTCCAAGATCAAGGCACAGGGAGGTTCAGTGTCTGGTGAGGGCCTAGTCTCTGCTTCCCAGATGGTGCTTTGAATGCTGCATCCTCCAGAGAAGAGGAATGTTATGTCCTCACATGGCAGAAGAGCAGGAGAGAGAGAACCCACTCCTGCAAGCCATTTTCATAGCAGCATTAATCTATTCGGGAAGGCTCCCAAAAAAGCCAAACACCTCCCAGTACTCTTGCATTGGGAATTAAGTTTCCAACACATAGATCTGGGGGAACACATTCAAACCATAACAATTACCCACAAGTTCAGCCATTTACTTTTATTTGCAAAGTTCCTGCCTTGCTTCCAAAAGCCTAAGTGAGAAGTTTTAATCTAATAAAACAAAAAGAAGTACTCATTAAATAGATCTGGAAGATTCCAATGTGAAAAGAACCCCACAGGCCAAAATTGTCTCTGTTATCACTGTATGTATGACATATATGTGTACCGCATGTTGAGTACTACTGTCCCCAGGCAAACCTATACACATTTCAGAGCCTCTCAGGGAAGTTTAACACATGAACATCCATCCCCCACAGAATGTTAAGTAGAACTTCTGCAATGAGTCAGTACTTTGAAAGCTTTTTTGAGTGAGATTTAGAATTTGAAAGTTAAAATATGCCTTTCATTCTGACTTGAATAAGAAGTGAGGATTTGTTGTTTCCTCATTTAACCTCCTTTTCTTAAGGTTTATTTTTAAGTTAAAAAAAATACTTGCACTGGCATAAACATTTGATATAAAAGAATAATGACCAAAGAAAGCCTTTTCATAGAAAGCCATTAATTTTGGTAGTCTACGTATCCTTTTTTGAGGTGAAATCAAATGAAAAGCTTAATATCAGGCTGTATTAGAAGACATCTTTTAACTCAAAATTCATGGGGTTTTTTTTGATGAAAATTTTTCATGCATAAAGACAGGAGAAAAAGATAGTGGTGCTATGTTAACCCAGATATCCTGCAAGAAACTTAAAAATTATTTATATCTACAAAAATAAGTGCTATGTTTACAGGGATTAGGGTAGGAAATTACAAATACTCAAGCCTCATACTACCTGTTTACAAAACTTCAAAACACTTTTATCCTATAATAAAAATAAATTCACAGATTTTTAAAAGTTTTTTTTTAAACCTTCACCTTCAGGCTAAATTGTTAATATTGCAAAACATGTTTCTGGAAGTTAGCCAAGGCAGCCTTTGCCAGACTGAAAGTTTTTCTTTGACAGTTGTCCTTGTATTGAAGGTAAGAAGAAGTGTAGGGGGTTCTATTGACTTGCACATGTCAAGTATAGATTGATGCCCACCTACAGAGATAATTAGAGTTTGAACAGGATTTGACTACCTTGTGCTGGGCTGAGTTAGATGTTCAGGGTGGACCTTTGGCAGATGATGAAGAGAGGTATCAATGAAAGATGTTTGTACCACCCCAATGCAAAGTGTTTTATAGACATATCTCATCTGATCCTCCAAAAACCCTCCTGAGAATAAGTATTAATTGCTCTTGTTCCCATTTTACAGAAGAAGAGACTGAGGTTCAGAAAGGGCCACAGAGCTCATAAACAGTTAGAGCCGAGCTTTGAATTAGCTGTCTGCTCTGTCTCACTCAGAAGCACTCTTAACCTGGATAGTGATGTGATATCAACAGTCAAGAAGCCTCAGACATCAGCGGCAGCTTTCCTGATTTCAGCGAGTTCAGGGAAGTTCAACAAATCAAAGCATCCTGAACCTCACCATCATTTGGGAGCTGTGTATTTGAATACTTTATTTAAGAAATATGAGGAGAGCACATGATATGAGAAAAGCACAGTTTTAGGTTCTATTGGGAGGGATCTAAAGAGAAATAGGGTCTCTGCCTCCAACAGATAGACAACCTAGTCGGAGAGACAGGCTCATATGCAAATAATAGAAGGAAAAGTGTCTAAGTTTCAAGCTGGGACACTGGCAGTCAGATAAATGAAATGTCCACTTTTTACATCCGGCTCCCATGGTTGTGGTCGATGTTTTGATTCCCCATAGATCTGACAGCAGAAAAGTAGGATTGATGAAGAGGTCTTTTTTAAATAGTGACCCCGATGTTACAGAATATCTTTTCTTGTTGCACAACAAATGTCTATTTAAAAGCTCTATAAGTAGCGTTGAACTTGTTTTACCAAACCTGTAGAAAATACCAAGTTCTCGGCCGGGCGCGGTGGCTCACGCCTGTAATCCTAGCACTCTGGGGGGCTGAGGCGTGTGGATTGCTCAAGGTCAGGAGTTCAAGACCAGCCTGAGCAAGAGCGAGACCCCCGTCTCTACCAAAAAATCGAAAGAAATGATCTGGACAACTAAAAATAGAGAGAGAGAGAAAAAAATTAGCCGGGCATGGTGATGCATGCCTGTAGTCCCAGCTACTCGGGAGGCTGAGGCAGAAGGATTGCTTGAGCCCAGGAGTTTGAGGTTGCTGTGAGCTAGGCTGACGCCACGGCACTCACTCTAGCCAGGGCAACAAAAAAAAAAAAAGAAAATACCAAGTTCTTTAAATGCCTGCTTCATGTCCCGTGGATGGTCCTTCATTCTTCTTTGTGGTACTTCCCATTATTGATTGCTTAGTGTGAGTCATTATCTCATTACCCTTCACCACCACCTTATGGGTACAATTATCATCCCTCTTTACAGCTGAAGCTCAGAGAGGTGAAGCAACTTGCTCAAAGTCATGCAGCTATTAAGTGGCAGATCTTGAGTCCACATTTACACCCCTGACTGCAAAGCCCATATTCTTAACTTCCGTGCATTACTGAAAATAACTCTTTCATGGGTGTGATCCAATCCAGTATTCGTACACACTTCCTTGACAGGTGTTAGACAACTTTACCAAGAAACTACTGTTTGTATTAAGAAAGCCTTAATTTTTAGACCTTCACAAACGAGTCAAACCAATACCAAAAAAAATGCTAGCTCTTTGATTGAAAAAAGTAAATAAGTTTATCATTTTTCCCATCAGCTAACACTTAAATGTTTGTTCTCATTGATTTCTTTCCCTCTGTTTTTCATTCTAATAAAATGAACTCTGCATAGATGCTTCTACTGACTTTCTGTTTTATATGTCAGAATTTTGAGGTCTCAAATGTGAGAAGTCATTTTCCTGCTGCTCCCACCTCGGGGATTCACGGGAAAAGTGTTGAGAATGCCAAAGGCCTCAAAAGTAAAGCTGAGAAAGGCAATGTTGGAAAGAGAAATCTGTGTCCATGTACTTCTCAAGAAAAGAGAGTAGGAGCTCAAAATACTAGTTCCTATTCACAGATTCTTTGAGACTGAAGACAAGACCTTCACTTTGATTATATCAATCATGAAGTATGGACAAGAATGCAGAGGTACCTTCAAGCCAGGTAGTGAGATTTACGGCAAGAGTGGGAGGAAGTGGGCAAAGGAACAATGAAAGGTACAATCTCCCTGGAGACCCAGGATCATGGACACCTGTGGCCACAGCTGTCCAGTTGGCCTGAAAGCACACGTGGCTCCCTAGACGGGCAGCATTCACGATTGGACTACAGGCTCATGTCAAACCCCAACCACTGGGCTCTGGGATTTTTTCTGAGGCTGTGTGGCCTTGTTAGAGAAATGTTATAGAGAAGAGGCACCAGGTGGTACCCAGAATGACATTCACAGGTGACACATCACTCTCCCAATCCCACTGCCTCTCACTGAGTTAATACAGTGAACACTGCTAGATGGTGTTACCCAATAGGTTCTTGAACTCTCTTTCTTCCGCCCTCCCATCCCTCCAAAACTAATCTTGGATTAGCCCCAGTTTGAATCCTAATCCAGTTATGTTAAAGGTGCTTTGATGATTAATTATGGGGAGGGTGCTGATTGGAAGCCTTGTTCCCGTGCAGGTGAGTTTTCATTCGTGCCTCCCAGGTCCTCTCAGCCAGATTAGGTCTAGGCAGGCTGTCAACAGACAGTGGCTGACACCACTTTCCATGAGGCGTCAGGGGCTGTAGGACCCCAGCCAGGTGCATGATGAGCTCTGGCTTACGTGTGCATGTTGTGTTTGTCCTAGTAGCATGTCATTCCTCTTCCTGCACCTCCTGCGGCCCTGATTTGGAGAGGAGGACTGCCTGGCTCCTGAAGCTGCTGCTGAGTTCACCATCTCTCCAGCCCACTGTGGGCGGTGTTAGACTGTGTTCTAACAAGCCGGTTTCCTTCTCCACCCTTTTCGCTCTTTTCTTAAGTAAGCTGCAAACATGGGTCCTCTGGCTTGGGCAGATACTGTTTCCTGTCATGCCTTCCTTTCTGTGCTTTGAGTTGCCATATCACCTGTTGTTATTCAGCTTTCCCTTCTCTTTCACCATCATCAGCCTCATTTTTGGCATGTGCAGTCCAGTTCTTGTCCCTCTCATCATCCAAGAAAGCAGCTAAGAAAGGATCTAGACGTTGCCACAGTGGCAAGAATGTGTGACAGTTCCAATTCTGACTGTGTAAAAATAAAGTGATAATTAAACAACATGATTGTATTTATTTATTTATACCTGGCTCCACAAGAGATGAGGTTAAGAATAATATCATCTGCTACCGGCAGATGTTTGACAGTTGGGATTGATGCATGAAAACAGGTGTGTGCATACAAAGAGGTTTGCGTCTATTAAGGCGGATCCATACAAACGCAGTGGTGCTCTTCACTGTGTACAGTACGGTCTACATCCAACATTGCAAACACAGAGCCACCCACACTCTGTTTCCCGAGCAAATGATGGAGAATGCCAACTGCTTACTCCACTGCTTACCTAGGGAAGGACGAAAGGTCACAAATCAATTAGTTAACTGCTATGATTTATCAAGTTACTGCAAGATTACACACACACACAAACATGAATAGTATGTGGGAAGCACCATGAACACGTGTCTGATGCTTATGAAGGCATTGAGACCATTTAAGAATCCCAAACTTGCGCAATGTCAAATATATAATAGACTATTGCTCTTAAAATACCAGGAAAAATATATTCCACTGATGGTAATCTCCAAGAGTCACGAAAAAAATTTTCTTGTTATTTACACAACATTTAATTTCTTATTAATGCACCTGCATCTTTTGCAATGTATCTAACAAAATCCAGACTAGGAAGGTTTTTGCAGAAACATAAAAATGAGTTGATTTTTCTCCCCAAGACATAATTTTGTATTAAAACAACTTTAGGTAAAAATTTAGGCATACGGAAAAATATATAGGGGATGTCTAATATAAAGGTAAAATATGAGACTGCTTATTATTGGGTGTTAAGCTAGATCCTTCATCTTGCACACAAAACCCATTAATTATAAGTTGATTCATGTGCGATTCCCAGCGGCTGCCCAGGTTAATGGGCCGTGGACACATTCTGCAGAAGCACAGGAGTATCTCTTGAGTCTAATTAATTTCTTGAGGTTTATTGGCAGAATGTTGTTATGACCAGGAAAGATATTTTTAACCTGTTCACAGTGTTACTTAAAACAATCCGGAATTTTCAGATGAACAAAAATAAAAGTTTCTATTTTAAAACTAAAATAAGAAAACTCTCACCAGCTCACGTTCTGCCAGTGGTTTCCATTGCAGAGGAGTCTGCTGGGGCGGTCTGCACTCGGTGGAAGAGCTGCTGGTCTTTCCTCCTCCCCCGCTGTTTACACAGCAGCAGGTGAAGCCGTGGTCGGAGAGTAGTGGCTACTCTGTCACCTGTCTGAGCCAGGTGGTCTTCCCTGGGCACATGCCTCCCCCTTCCTCCCAGAGCACTCTGCACCTTCAACAGCTCTTCCCAGCAGGCTGCGCAGTGGCGTTCGGTGTCTTCTGTCTAAAGTACGAGTTGAGAAGTGAAAGTGAAGTTCAGAACCTGGTTTTTTCATTTTGGGTTTTCCCGGGTAGCCTTCTTTATTTATTTTCTAGGAAGCGATTCTGTTGGAGAAAAGCTATGAAATGAACTTCTGGAACTGTTGTTCCATCACAAGGAATCACAGCATCTGCAAGCTTTTGTGGGCCTGGACATCGGCCTTGTTCAGTGCCTTTCTCTTGGAGTGTCACTCTATAAAAATTATAGGATTAGGCTAGGCCTGGGGTGAAGTTATCTTTGCCAAGTATTCTGTTTCGTCGGATGTTAAAATAGCTGTGTCCTGTTCTGTAATGCAGGGCACATCCTACCCCCTGTAGAATAATATATTTTAAGTGATTTCTGAAAATGGGCTGTGAGAGCTGTCTGCCACATGGGCCATGTTTGCTCATCTCCATATAGCTAACGATTGCGGAATTTGACAGTATAACTCTGAATCTGATTAATTAAAAATGTGTAAAAACAAAGTTCTTGCATTATAGCTCGTTCCTTATCTTTGTGTCTTTTACTGTGATGTTGTAGAACTTGGATCATATGGAAAACTAAAATATTATGACACAATGACTGAAGAAGGTAAGAATGATTTTAGAATTGTATGCATTGGCTTTTTTCCTTTTTCATTTATAGTGTCTGTTGCTTGCCCATTTTTTTAAATTTTTTTCCTCTTTGCATGACTTCAGTGACATTGTGTGATTTTTTTATTGTTTTTGCATTTTTGTCTAGTTTTTGCCATTGTGTTAATTTGGAATTGGGGACGTGCAATACCATGGGTAATCATGTTATCCCATTCAAGCAATCCAAACCATCTTAATTTTGTAACACACTCAGAGAAATGGTGTCAGTAATATAAACACAAGTAAACACCCACTGTGTCAGCATTATTCCCTCCACATGCTCACAACAGCCACAGAAAAATTCATCCAACACTGTTCTAACATGTCCTTAATTTCAGAGGGGGATATACATTCTGGTGATTTTCTGCTGCAAAGGCATGAGAGATCTGAAGTAATTCCTATACCCAAACCAGCTACAGTCCTGACTCTGGTGCAAGGGGCTGTAGGCTTATGTCCTCAGCCACAAAGTCCCCATTGAATCAGACAAGAGCATTACTCTGAAAGGCCAGGACCACCATTCCCGCCATGGAATTTGTCTACATTGGGGTTCCCACTCTACGAGGTTGGGCATGTCATTTTAACCATTTTCATTGAGGAGAGACTTATTTAAAATGTATTTATTAACGAATTCCAGGCATTATCCCAGAGCACAGTCTTGTCCCAGGCAGAATCTCTTTTCTGATTTAGGTTTGCCATGGAACAGCAATTCGAAAATTTTGAATTCTTGTAAAGGGAGCTATCCTATTACCCTATCTCTTATTTCACCCCACACATACCTCCGCCTTTTGAATAAAATATAATATTTGTAAGTTACAAAAACACTTAAGGTTTTTACGTGATTTTTATACTGATACTGACAAGAAATCAAAAGAGTTACCCTTGTAGGGTAATCAGCTAATTTATCCTTCAACATGAGAGAGAAACTCCCAAATGTGTTGCATATCTTGCTTTCAGCTTCCAGTATTTCTAAGTTGCCTTAGCTTGCCAAAGACCTCCTAGTTGCTTTGCATGCACACAGTGGAGCATATAACAGCCCTGGGTAAGAGGAAACCCCGTCTCAGCCCCTCCCCACCTGGCTTCTGCACAACACCTGGGCCCTTCTCTGCACCACACCTGGGCCCTTCTCTGCACCAGCCCTGTGCAAATTAACCACTGTGGTGGTTCCTGAGGCAGGAGGCCACTAGTATTACAGGATCTCAGCCTGGGCCCTTCCGACAACTCGGGGGAATGCAGACCCTTGGCAGTCAGAGGCCAAGGGTAGAAAGCTACATGCAGGAATAAGTGTCCTACCACCCAGAGGATAGAAAGAGCAATCTGTACCTTCAAGGAAAGCTCATGTCCCCACTGCTATTTTATTCATAGCCTGGGTGGTGGGTTTGTTAGCTTGCACCTGACCTGTCACAGCCCTTCACTATGTCTCTTTTCTGCATCCTGTCCCTTGCCTTCCACCCTCCACTTCCCACTGCTGGTGCCTCTGTCTCCCTGCCACCTCAATTGTCCCCTTCCTCCCGTTCTCTCTTCTTTTCCTCCCTCTTTTCACAGCTATCCAAGCAAATGCTGTCCAAGCACCCCCTTTCTTTCCTCCCTATACCAGACAATTCGAGATCACAAGAGGCAAAATTCTACTTCCAATCTGATGATATCACTTGATAACACCCGGGCTTTTGAAGCAGGAAAACAAAGTCAAAATAATGTCTGGAATTGAGAACCACGGCCAGACTGGCAGACTGTGTTTGGGGGCCCTCATCGGTCGCCTTTGACATTCTTTAACCTTCTCTGGACTTTCCCATCCCCTCATACGTATCCCTTTGTGTCCCACTCTTAGCTGAAAATTATCCCCATCACAGCAATAGCTAATAGTAGCTAAGGCAGCATTTTAAAAGGGTGTTCTATGAAATACTATTTACATATGATGTCACTAGGAAATTTCCAGCAACCAGGAGAAAAAAAAAACAAGGAAACAAGATTGATTCCATAGGGAAATAAGTGGAGGGCTTCTGAGTTAAGGTAAATAGATTTCTTTACCACGTCACTTCATGGAGCCTTCAATATGCTATCAGGCAATGCAGCACGTAGTAAGTTGTTAGGAGGGATAGAGAATGCGGCATCTCCCGGACTTTCTTACATGGAACCCTTGTGGAAATATTGGTTAAGGTTAATCTTTCATCTGAAAGATTAAAAAGTCTTCTAAACACGTACAGATCCCTCTTAGGTACTAGGAAAAAGGACATTTGGGAACAGAGACTCCCCATCCAGACACCTCAAATCACACCCCACGCAGCTGCCTCCATGACAAGCTAGATCTGTCTTAAATCTAATCCTGGGATTCCATCTAAAAGACTCAAAGCCAGCTCAGTACCCTCAGACCCGGTGGCAGTCATGCATGACCTCTTCAAATTCTCAAGGGCCTCTCCCCTCCCACTGGAAAATAATAATAATAACTGTGATTTATGTCACTTCCATGTTGTACAATTTAAGGAAGTGCAATAAAGACTAAGATGTTTGGGGCAATAACTGTGGACTAGCTAGCCTTTGGGAAATAGCCCCCTCCATTTAAGCACTCTCACAATTTTATAATTGTGACTAGCCCTTGAACAGAGCTTTATTATGACTTCCCATGTGACAAGTCGCTATTTATAACTGTTTCCAAAGAATTCTCTGGATGTTGTGTGAGGTCAGCCACTTGCAATGAAGCCTGGGTTTTGTTTTTTCCCCTACGTGGATCAAATGGAAAGATGCATTATATACGCCACCCCGTATCCAAAGAGGAATTGAGTGATGATTTCTAAATATAGACAACTATCCTGCACATATTCAGTTCATCATTTTTAAGCACCTACTGTATGCAAGTTATTCTGCTAGGTGCTTTGGGGAAATCAGATTAAAAGATGGGCAGTTTGCCCCCTTGGAACTTGCAGACCAGGGGGAGATACAACACACAGCAATCACTGAGGCACCAGGAAGAAAGTGGTAAGTACCGTAGGTGTTCAGAGATGGTGGTAGACTAGAGCGGAGGAGAGATTGCTTTCAGTAGTGGGGTGGGGAATTGGAGCAGAAGGTAATCTTTGAACTGGACCCTAAAGAATTGGTAATTATGGGGTAAATCAGGGAAGGAAGTTGACAAGGACCAACCTACTAGGCTAAGAAAGAGATGAAAGGATGGGTGCACACCGACATTTAATGGGTGCCTCCTACCTGTTGGATGCAGTGCCGTGGGCTTTATATATCCTATATGATCTAACCCTCATAATGATCACACAAGGTAGATTTTATTGAAGATGAGAAAACCAAGGCTCAGAGAAGTATTTTATTAGATGAGGAAACTAAAAGAAGCAAAGTCATTTGCTCTGGGATTCAGAGGTGCTAAGCTGTGATGCGGGCCCTGAACTCGGGTCTGTGTCACACCAAAGTCCCACCCTGTGCAAGGTGCGTAGAGGAACGGGGCAGTTTGAATTGGATGCAGCATAGGGAGTGGGAAGAAAGGCTTGATAGAGATCACTGACTAAGAACAAGGACATCGCAGAGTGGGCGACAATGAGCTATTGAAAAAAGCATTTGCCCTACTTGAACACTTTCCCATAGAAAATTTGTTTTAATAAAAACAATATACTTACTCTCAGATACTGGACAAAATCATGATGTTTGAAAAGATCTTCCTCATCCAAAGAGCCCTTTTCCTCCCTCCCTTCCTCTCTCAGGGGCCCTAGAACCTGCCCTAGAGCAGCTCCCTGAACCACGCCCAACCTCCTCTCCCACCCCAAGCCAATCAAAATTTGATCCACTCATTCGTTTATTCTCTCATGCATTCATCGACATCCAGTATGTACCAGGCACTAGATGGAGGTCAGGGCCCATGGAGATTAAAGACAGTCCTCCTAAAGGACTGGTGACCTCGTGGGAGGCACAGGCAGAGAGATACGTGGTGAGATGGGCACACCCTAGGTGCTGGGGGAGCCCAGCAGATGGCATCTTGCTTTGCCTTGGGAAATGAGGGCAGGCAGAACCCACAAATCTTAATAATAACTGAGCACCTGCCTGCATGAGACATTTTGCTAGACCTGATAGATCAGTGAGCTTCACTCCTCCAGGGACTATATTTGCTTCTGTAACAAGACAGTTCTGGGGACACAAATAAATAACTAGGGGTGGTCTTCCAGTGACCTCACCCCCCCATACAAGGCCACCCCTTTATCTCTTTATGCAGTGATACTGTACATTCTTGGAAGAGCAATCTCCAACTTTTACTTAAAGTTAATAACCCATAGTTTATTTCTCATCTGCAGATACCCAAATTTCATACCATTCTCACTCTGGAAAATTCTCAGTAAAGTGAACTTGGCTTCCTTCCTAAAATTACTCTAAATGAAAATATCAAAAGTTGATTCCAAACACAACAAATTTGTGTGATGGAACAAATGAATTAAAAGGAAAAGAGGGCTTTCCACCAATGACAGCATATAGAACTTGTAATTTTTGCTCATTGGAGATAAACATTTCAAAAAGACATGCCAGTAGGTAGGTAGGTACACAGTCATCCTGAATAATATCTTGCAAAGAAATCATCTAGGGGGAGAGCTACCCACATCAAGTTGTCCTAAACTCATTGCCACTTCACTGAAGCTATTTCCAAAAAAATTTCACCATCATTGAAAAAGTCAATCTTTGCTCACTTGTATAAGGAAAAAGGTAGAAAAGGTTGTGATATCAAGGGCAAAAATTACATGGCATTTTTCCTTAATTAAATTAAGCCTACTGTTTCATGGCAACCAACAGCCTCTGTAGCAAGCTGAAAAACTAATAATGTCTTACATGAATCACGGGATCCTAAATTAGGTATGTGGCTCAGTTTTGAAAACCCGCATTATTTCAAAGAAACAAAAGCATCTTAAGGTCACATAGTCTAGGCCGTCATTTGCTGTTTCTTAGTTGCAGTGAAATAGTCCAGTTCTTTTTCAAAGAGAAATTGAATTTTGGAACTTCACTCAGCAGTGATTTATCCACTAAGATGTATTCACTAAAAATGTAATTTTAAAATAAGTCCTTCAGAGCCTGGATAGCTCAGTCGGTAGAGCATCAGAATTTTAAAATAAGTCCTTGATGTTATCTGTGGCCTTCAAAGGACATTTTAATCCTTATTTGACTAATTGAGATTGTGTTATATACACAGATATATCAGTCAGGATATGTAGCAGAAAATCAACATTATCAGTGTCTTAAGATGGAAGTTTATTTTTCTCTCAAGTATAAGTCCAGATGCAGGCAATACATGGAAGATCTGGCAGCTCCACAATAATTCAAGACCCACGCACCTTCCAACTTTCTGTTTTACCTCCCTAGGATATGATGTTCAACCTCAAGGACACCTCATGGTCCAAGATGGCTGCTGCTGGAGCTCCAGCCATCACATCTGTATTCCAGAAAGGAGGAAGTGGCAAAGTGATTTTCCCTAGATGTTTTGTCTTCTTTTTAAGGATCCTCCTTTGAAGACCCTCTCAGTAAAATTAGCTCAAAATCTGGTCACATGGATACACCTAGTTTCAAAAAATGTAGTTGGCTAAGCTAGGTGAATTGCTGTCCCCAATAATTTAGGTATTATGTCATTAGGAAATGAAAACAAAACAGATATTGTCAGGCAAGTTGCAGTCTCTCCACAACAGGAAAATAGCACTTTCATGTAACTGTATGTTGATGAGGAGGACTGAGAATAGAGCAAGCTATGTGAGGAAGATGGAGAGTTTGTGTTAAATTTGAGCTTCCCATGAAACATCCAAAGGGAGATGTTGAGAAAGTGGTAGGTGTGGGAGTCTGGAGCTTAGAACAAAGTCAGAAGGGGCAGCACATGTAAATTTGGGAGTCATAGAGTATAGGTGATACTTAAAGCTAGAAAACTGGATGACGATACCTGGCAATTGATTAAGCTCTGGAGACTCCACGGTTTAAAGCCTAGAAACAAGGAGAGGCCCAGGAGAGGAGCTGGGTGGGAAGGCAGCCAGGAGAGAATGGTGGCCCAGAAGCCAAGTGAAGAACATGTTCCAAAGGGAGCCAGTGAAAAGCTGAAAGCATCGTCGAATTGACCAACAGGATCAAAGAATTGTTGTAGTGGAAAGAGAAGAAAGAGTGATGGACAGAAAGTGAGATGCTTCAAATCAAGATTTTGGAAGTGATGCAGCTATTGCTAGTGAGGAGGACTGGGGACTGACCGCAGGGAGGGTGGATGAGGTGCTGGAGGAAGGGAGCTGGGAGTAAGCAGGCAGGTAAAGGCAGGAAGGAGCCAGCCGTTACAGGGCTCACCTGCGTAAAGTCACCCCAGATGGCACAGCTGACAACAGGAGCAATGGTGGAGCTAGTTTCTACAAACTTCAGGAATGAAGGGAGGGACACTAGGAAGTCAGTTGGGGCAGAGGTGGTGGAATTATTGGCTTGTGCCTCCCGAAGTGAGGCAAAATGGTCTAGAAGTAGTGAGGAGAGGGGAATGCAGTGTGGGGCATTCGGAGGCACAAGCAGCTGCCACTTTCAAGGGCTGTAGGAGAAAAGGGGCCTTCAGGAAACAACTGGGTTTGGGTTGGAACAAGAAGGCCAAGAGAGTACTCAGACAAAAGGTTAAGGATCTAGGAGATTTACTGATGGCGGGGGTTGGAGATTAAGTCAGGTCAGGGATGCTCAGAGCCATATGAGATAAGGATGAGACAAGGGTGTGGATGGTTGATGGATGACCTGGAAGCTCTGCCAAAATGAACAAGGATGGAGCATGCGGTTAGGGAACATCCTAAAGATGTTTGACAAGTTCTTACCAGAGCTTCTTTCTTGGAATTGGTCCCATGGGCAGTTTGCAGTGGTAAAATTGGGTCTGTCTTACCAGGAGAGGGGAGCTTTGGGGACCCTCTTAAGTTAGCTAGGGGTGGCGTCATGGTTGGGGATGCATATTGGCCTTCCTCAGTTCAGGGAGAGAGTTCAGCCCAGCATAGGAAGACCTTTCTACAGACATATCCAGAGACAGAATAGCTTGCCTCAAAAGGGAGTGGGTCCCCTTCTCTGGAGAAGCCAGGGAAGCCTCCATCAGGAGAGTGTTCAGATGACAGATACTTTGACGCTACTTCCAGTCCCATGCCCAAGATTCTGTCCTGTGCCTTTTACTAAGTGTAATGGCAGACACTGCTTTACAGTCTATTTAAACCCTCTGAAAACTTGACCTTGTATTTTGGTTAAGCCATCACCAAGATTGTGGTAGGTAGGTTCCTAGACCATAGCATGGAAAATAAAAAGCGTGTATATTATTTGATCCAGTCCATAGCCAAACTCTTTATTAATGTGGTTAAACATAGCACATCATACATTAGACAGTTCCTGTGGAGTAGACCTTTAAAAGAATGAAAAAAATCATATTCCTTTTTCGATACAAATCCAAACTTTTACCACAGTAGATATTTTCAATCATAAATTAATGTTAGCTATTTTTTATTATAAAAATATTACATGCACACAGAGGTAAAAAGCAAACACTACATAAGGAAAGAAAAAACAATCAGAGAGAGTTTCTCTTATACCACAGATTCCACTCATTCCCCAGAGGTAACCACTTTTATTAGTTTTTTTAACATATTCTCTTTTTTCCCCATACACTGTTCTAACCTGGCTTTTGTTATTAATTCCATCTTGTAGATCTTTCCATAACAGCACATTTAGACTTCCGTTACCCTTTTTAACAGCTGCACAGTATTTCACTGCGTAGCTGTTTCATGGTGGGATCAATCAATCCCCTGTTGATGAACATTTAGCATGTTTTCATTTTTTATTTATTTAGTTATTACAACAGTGCTACAGGAACATCCTCTTTGCCCTTATAGTAAACTCTACTGAGCAGAAGATATACACACATAAAATACATTCCTGAAAATAGAAATACCAAATCAAAAAGTATACACATTTCAGATTTTGAAAGATATTGCCAAATTACCCTCGGAAGCGATTGCATCGATTTACGCTTCCCCTAACAGTGAATGAGAGAGCCTCAAACAACACACTTAAATGTCCTTTGAAGAGAGATTCAAATTGACTTCATCACAAAGCAGATAAGCCTTTGTGATATAACTAACTACCTTCTAATTTACCTGTTTTAGAAACCTGAAATTTTACCAGAGTTGAGCTAAAGCCAGGGTGCGGTTACAATGCAAGTATTTGTCCTCTCTAAATTAAATGACGAGGCTGTTCTCCTACACAGAATATCCAATTTCTACCACAGCATGTGCCCTTCTTACCCCAAGACTGCTGATATTCCTGCAGAAAGTCTGAGAAGCACACTGCAAGCTAACTGTCTACCTTTCAATTTCCAAAGCAGGGAGCCCCAATTGTGCACAGACACCATTTCCAATACCGTGTTATGTTTCATTCATTCCAAGTTTATGGTTTAACTCATTCAGTCCAACCTTCCATAACCAGAGGATTTTTCTGGGCACTTGAACAGATGCTCTCTGAAAGGCTGGACCTTATCCAAAAGATAAATGTATTAAATTCACCAGTTATTAACGCATTACTGCTTCAGAGATGTATTCTTACAAGCATCTCCCTGGGGCTGGATCTTAGGAAGACAGCAGCCTAGTCAGCGTGCATAACCAGACTAACCAACTAGTAACTGGCATCGGCTCTGTCACAAAGACCAAACCAGCTGTGTGGGTAAAACCACAGTCTTCCTGAAAACCAGGACCAAGGAATTCTTCTAATTAGAATACATCCCACTTTTCAAACTTCATTGCATCTTATTTTCATGATCTAAACTGTCAGCAGTAAAAGCAGAAAGATTGGACTTGGCAAGTGAAGGCAGATTTTGCCACAGTGCATATGTAGAAGGTGTTAAATGGCAGCAGAAGGCAAATTGTGGATGCTTCTTTTTGTCTGTTTCTGACATCCCTTGAGATGAAAATGCTAAGTTGCCTTCATCAGTCAAACTTGAACACTGTTATTACAAATTAATAATATAATTCCCCACATTCGTGAAGCTTTCTCTTAAAAAAAAAAAAATGTGGGAGTCTGTTATACCAGGAGGCTGGCATGTTCAGTTAGTCATGTTAAGTTTCTCTTTTGATTTAATCTGAAATGAGCCGAATCATCTCATTTTGTTCATGGGCCTCCAAGACTTTAGTTAAGGACTCTCAGCATGTGCTGGCTCTTCGGTTGCAAACCTACATTTCAAATGAGATTTACAGGTACCTGATTACAATGTGACGTTGAGGATTAAAGAAAATAGAAACCAGGAACTCAAATTAAGTGACAATTTATAGACACATAAATCTAGGTGACAGGAGATGATGTATATACACAAAATAGTGGCTGCTATAGAATAAAATGTTAGCCAAATCTAAAGTCTTCCACTTTAAATCAAGATAAATAATTGAGTAATATATAGGCTTTTCAAAAGAAAGAACTGTTTTGTTAGATTCTGTTTTTTATATGTAGGTCATAATCTTTCAACACTTATTTATTGAGCACCTACTATTTTCCAGGTGCTGTGAACAAATCAAAACTCTCCCCAAATGAATAGATTAATGTCACAACCCATTTGCAGAAAGATATACCCAAGATACGGACTTCACCAAACTGACTCTGAAGAGAACTTTTATCCCCATTAGGAGGTAGTTGGGTTAAATGTTGGCAGGTCTTCGGACATGAGGCCTGCCTTTTTAGTAAAGTGATTTTTTTATTCATTTATCTCTTAGATATCCTCAGGGTTCAGGGCATGGGAACAAAAGGAAGATATTTAAAGCTTCTATCTGGCAGGCCCTACCTGGCTCAGGACTCCAAATCTGAGAATCAGACAAACCTCTTTGAGAATTTCTTTGTGTGAGCTATTTGTATCTGTGTATATAAGATAGAAATGTTCAGAAAATTAAGTTCCTAAAACATAAAGCAGGCGACCTAAAATGATAAAGAACTTCAGCTCTCAGGCAGTGTCAGCCTCAGCCAAGGTCAGGAAGTTGGCCCTTTTCCTGAAACATCGTATTCTGCAGTCTGATACCTGCTGCGAGGTTTGTAAAAATACCAATTTTTACAAACTTGATTAGATTAACCTTTAAAAAAAAAAGGCGGCAAAATAGATAAACATTAACTATTTAATATAAAAGCTATTAGACTTTAGAAACGTGACCACAGCATTAACTAAGCAGAGAGTCTGGAGAGTTTCCCCGCAATGTGCTCCTCGGCTTTGCTTCTCTCTCTGCAGGGTGCGTGTAGAGAAACCTGCAGGCTGGGTCTTGAGTTAGGACTTGAATGAGGAGCAGCTTCATAAAGAAGGAGGAGCCAGGGCCCAGCTCTCCCTGCCCTGCTCTCTGCAGTGCTCACCCAACTCCTCTCCTATCGAAAAGGCATCTTTCCACGACACCTTGCTGGCCCCAGAAACGTGAGAAGGGGGACAACTAATGTGTCCCTGTGCCTTCCACCTCCGGAGTATAAATACCTAGTATACCCATGTTCTCCTATTTACCTCAGGAACGTTCCTAGGCTCCCACGGACAGACCCGTAACCCCACTGGGGCCACGGTCTTGCGAGATCCTAAAGGGATTTACTTTGAATCATTGGCCAACAGGAAGCGTATTAAAGGGTTATAACCTCAGCTACTTGCCTAGAAACCATGAATGGAAGGATTTGTTGAGCACCACCGGGTGCTGGGGATATAGCAGTGAACAAAACCAAGGAGGTAGTTGGGTTAAATTTTGGCAGGTCTTGAAAATCCCTGCCCCCGTGGAGCTTGTCTACTGCCCGTGGAAAGCGACACGTAATCAGCAGCAGTGACGATACAGCGTAGCAGCGGTGATAACTGCTTTAGAGACAACAAGCCTGGGCTAGGAAATGCTGGAGAGAGAAGCTGCAGGTTTAAACAGGCTGCTCAGAGAAGCCTCAATGAAAAGGTGACATGCGAACAAGTGGTCGAAAGAGATGAGAGAGTGAGCCCGGTAGATCTCTGGGGGAAGAACATTCCAGAGAGAGGGACCAGCCAGTGTCATGGCCCAGAGGTGAGGTCATGCACAGTGTTTGCAAATAACGGCAAAGAGGGCAGCGTGGCTGGAGCAGAGTGAGCGAGGAGAGGGGTAGGGAATGATTTCAAGGCAGTCAGGGTGAGCCTCATTGGACAGAATCTTACAGGGCATTGTAAGGACTTGGCTTTCGCTTCGACCTGGAAGCCACTGCAGGATTTTGCAGAGAAGAGAGTGGCATGATCTGATTTACTGGATCTCTAAGGATGCTGGGTTGAGCCTAGCCTGGCGGACGGAGAGGTAAGGGTAGAAGCAGGGGACTCACACCAGCGAAATTGTTCCCGCGTGACTTATGCTGGCGGGGAACATCCCTGGAGATGAAAATGTTAAGTTGGGGAAGGGAATTGGGAGCAGAGAAAAGTGATCAGATTCTGAAATATTTTGAAAATAGAGACACCAGATCTGCTGGCGGATGGCATGTGGGGTGTGTGAGAGAGAGAGGAGCCCCCCGGGGCCACAGTCACTCTGTCGAAAGCCTTTTCAGACTGGTGATGACCTATCTGCCTGGATAAACAGGAGGAAAGCTCAGGCGCACTTCTGCTTTTTAAGCTACCTGCCAAGCCATAAACGTCAAAGAAAGACACAGGAAAGGCAGAACTGAAAACACAAAAATAGATTTTCAGAAACTATTTTCAAGTTTTTCCTTCCGTTTGATCTTTTTCTTTTCTTCCCCCAAACCATGATCTGTTCACCCAGGTATGTGTGGCCTCTCTCTTTGCATCTATATATCTCTTTTGTCCTGGCTTTTCTGTGTTCCAGATGCTCAGAATGCTCTGTAGCAGTCAGGAGCTAATCTGATCGCCAACCCAAAGGGCTCCATTTGTCACCCTGCCTATTACAGGCGCGGTGGCAAAGACGTGAAAGAATTTCCAAGGGGCTATGTTAATTAAGTAACAGCAGAACAGACGCAAAATCCATGTTCTTTGAGTGAACAGACCTTCCAAAGGTTATTTTTTGATGCAGCGTGGAGCTTCTGTTTTATGTCACAATGATTTGGTCAAGGATTTTGATGGCTGGTTGTTTTTCAAAATTCACACAGGCCCTTATGCTTGGACCTGTTCCTTCCACACTTCCCTGCCACCCCCTCAACACGCACTCCTCTGAGGACACTCAGCTGGCACTCTTCTGCACATTTCAGAACAGCTAAACTATATTGAAATTGTGTACTAGGTTTTGACGTAGGTGCCTCACGATTTGAGAAGAGTTTGCTATTTCTGAGATTTTTAACCATACAAATATCTATAGCTATATAAAAATACGACACTTCGAGGGTTCAAACCACAAGAGAGTATATTTTTTAAAGTTGCCTTAAAACACGTTAAAAATAACTCGTTCGCTCACCTTGAAAAGTACTCAAAAATATCATGATTCTTTGTCACCAGGCACAAAGTTACACAATTGTTTCTTAGATCCATCTCTCTATACCACCCTTTATGACAAAAAGAGTCTGTGCCTAAAATAGCTGAGCAATCCCTTTACCACCAAGGTCTGCACCTGAGGCTGCTAAACATCAATTCTATTTTAAATATCAATCCTATTTTCACTAATTTATGGGAAGAATTTTCTGTCATTTGCTTCCATAATAATAGCAACCCTTTCTGAATAACAATTCCTAAACACTTGCTGTATGTCAGAGACCATCCAAACACGTGATGTGTATTAACCCATAGGACCCTCTAAAGACTGTATGAGCTGGGTGTTCTTCTGATCCCTATCTTATAAATTTTGAGCCTGAGATGCAGAGGGGTTAACAACTTAGTGCATCATGATGTTTTGAGGCAACCGAAATCGGTTGATTGTGCAGCAGCAGTAGTGCCTTGGCCTGCATTCTGTCCTTACAGGTGATGCGGGAAAGGAAACCATCATCTTCTAATTTTAAGATTACAAAGGTATTAATGTTTAAAACACAGGAGGCCAGCTCCATCACCTTGATCTTCTCAATTGCAGAAAGATGTAAAATGATCCCTTTTCTAATCAGTTTTGGAGGATGCCCTGAATTCTGAGCACCAATCCAACAAGGTCCTAGATGCTTAAACTCCTGGGTCCAGATGTGGCTGATTCCCCAGTCCTGCCAGTGTGGACTGAGAGAAGAGAAAATGGCAACCATCTTCCTAGAGCAACTCAAGGCCATGTCACCCTTGCCCCTGAGATTTTGTTTGTTTCTCCTTTTCCTCTTATTTACAAGTTCTTCCAGTGCCGTGCACTGTGATAAGCCCTTTACACACATTTTCTCACGTAAGCCTTACATTTAACTCATGGACCAATACGACTGCAGTCCGTATTTAACTGGAGGGGAAACCGAAACTCAGAAATATTTGGGAACTTACCAAATATCACCTAGCAGAGTCACTGAAAGCACTAGGGCTTGAACTCAGATCTACCTGCCTCTCAATCCCATCCATTTAGCCGCAATACTGTGCTATCCCCAACACACACACGCTGCTTGGTATTCTTTCTAGCCGTGGCCTGGGATGAGCAGGTCCTGGAGGTGCCATGTCTTCCTACTCCCAGGCACAGAGGGTCACTTTGAAAGTCATAGGTTCTGTGCTGGCTTCTGCCCCAGGTCCCTCATGCTCACTCCTGTCTTGTTGGCCTCATTCTCACAGCATTTCTCAAACGGTGCCCTGTGGTGACCCCAGGGGTGTCAGATGGGCTGAAACGAGCATGCCTTGTTTGTCAGGTTTTGCCCCACAGCCCCCAAAGAGCCCACATTTATGCTGAATTCTGAAGATGGGCCCTCAACTGCTGCCTTTCTAGAAACTGATCTTTAAGGGAAAATCCTTCTAGGCTATGGAACAGCCATTGTCAGCATTTAGAATGCAGAATGCTTGCCAGGTCACCTGGAACAAAGAATGGCCGGGGAAGAGGTCAGATAAAGAAGTTGAGGAAGTCCATAAGGAAGATAGCTCCCCAACCAGCCTCAGCTACTTGGCCTTGCTGCTCCTAAGGCTAGACCCCAAAAGAAAACAAACAATGCCAATCTCTCCTACTTTTCAATAGCATGGAAAATCTGAGGTGCCGCTGCAGCAGGAAAACTAGTAACATGCAGTCTAGAAAACACACATGAGCCTGTAAAATGTTCGAGAACCTACAAAAATCCCAATTCCAGAGTCATTTTCTACTTTGTTCTCTTCCCTTGGAGATTTTGGGGAAATCGGCCCGTGAGTGACAGTGGCCAACACTTTTCCGAAAGATGATTCCCAGCAGAGGGAATGGCTGTCCTCTTACATGCTTTGGGGTCCCTTTTATTAACATTTCTCTCTGGCAGACATCTAAGCACTGAAAAGATTCTTATAACCACAGACAACGTGTGATTAGCTGGTTTCTATCAAATATTTTCTCTGCCATGATTCATGACTTTAGGACATTATTTGAATTAGATTATTATTCCAGGTTTTATTTCTACAGGCTTATTTGTTTTCTCTTCTGAATGCTTTCCTGCTTTATTATTATATTTATATATAATTTTAAAATAGCAAACGTTGATCATCTTTATTTCATAGAGCTGTAGGATGTTCTGAGTTCCCAGAATGACCCTGAGACCACAGTGGAAGGGTTTGATGAGTAGACGCATCATCCCCAGTAAAGTTTCGGAACCTCTTTTTTCCGCCTCTGGGCTGAAAAGCACATGATTTGAGGACATTTTGGAGTTGTCTTCCACAAGAAGTAACTCTTCTTTAGACTTAAGGCTCAGAGCGCTGAAGATCACTTTTATTATCTGTTTATCTAGTCCTCAAGGTAGCCTAGATCTGACAGCCAGGAAAGTGTGTGGCCTCCGCACAGCCCGGGCAACCCAGACAGTCGCAGCCCCCTGCCTGCCTCCTCCTTCCTTGTGTCCCTTCTTTTTCTCTCTTCTTTTCTTTACTTTCTTGCTCTCGTTTACCACCTCCTTTTCCTAGTCCCCAGGCTTTCTTCCTTCCCTTTTTTCTTCCCAGAGTTTCCCTTGAAGATGAAGTAAAAATAAGCAAATTGAAACTGCCTTCCAGGATGGTGACCCTAACGCTGACCACCATTGCCCAAGAATGGAATCGTGCCTGTCACCTCCTCCTCCTTTCTCATTCCTTAGGAAGCCCAAGCCACATACTGACCTCCTTTGCTCTGTGTAGGGTTTCCCTTCCTGCTTCCTTTGAGACCGTGCCGCGTGGTGCACACTCATTGCCTAGACTAAGGTACTAGCGTCCTCGAGGTTGCCTTTGTGGTCCCAAAGTGTCTAGGCCTATGACAAATGGAGCTGTGAGCAGAAAGGGCTCTATCCTGTGTCACCTTCCCTCTTGGAGTCAACTGACCCACTCTCATTTCAGATTCTGTTACTCCCAACCAGTGGCATGAGTCACGACTGTGACCACACGCCATGATTCCTCTCCGTGGTGGGGCAGGGGCAGTGGGTGCCAACCTGTCACATCCCATCTCAGGAGGAGAGACTCTCCAGGAGAAACGTTTTGGTTTGGTTTGGTTCTAACTAGCACAGAACGAGATCCCCCGTAATATGCTGCAAGGGAAAGCAGCCAACACAAACTCACTAGTGGGGAAACGGTAGGGGTTGTGGTGTTTTGAGGGACTCATCATATCTGAATCTAGGCAATAATCAGTCAGTTTAAAATCAGGATCTTTTGTACTTTGAATGCTCCCAAGGAAGAAAATCAAGGATTAAAGATGAAAGAGAAATGTGCTGTGTTTCCCTAATCTCTATACTTTTGCCTGCTTTTTTTCTGTGCTTGTTGCATGCATTTGCCCATTAATTATGTCAATAACGAAGAAGAAATGAAGCCTTTCACTTGTGGTACAGCTGTTTAAAACGATTGCTTCGAGAATGGTATTTTTCCCAGCACCCTTCCCAAAGCGTCTCATCACCGACATGACTTGCCGTGCTCAGTTGATCCTTCTGTGCCCCAAATCCCCAAATGGAATCAGTTGCCTCCTTGATGCTTTAATTGCAGCTGACTCAGCCGATCTGAAAAGCTGTGATGCATGTTCCTGACTTGTTTAGAAACTGCAATGTTAATTATGACACAGGTTGAGTATCCCTTATCCAAAATGCTTGTGACCAGAAGTTGTTTGAGATTTTTGATTCTCAGATTAGAGATACCTGCAACTGTAAATGTTTGAAAACTGAAGTCAAATTAAAGGACTCCTGGGCTTGGCTTTCCTTCCCATCCCATTATCGAAATCCAACCTTGGATGGGCATTTAGTTTCAGAGAAATGGCTGTGCCTGCAGAGCAGCTCTTTAAACCTGTTTTGTGTCTCTGCAGCAGGGGGAGTTTTAGTGATGCTTGGTGCTTTCATTTATTTTGTGAGCCACTGGGAGGGGAGAGGAGGGAAAAGGTCCAAGTCAAACCTTTCATCTATGGTCCGGCAGCTTGACGTCCTCAGATAGAGAATTGGGCTGAAGAATCCCCAAAGGTAAGAAAGTCCCCGTCATTGCAGGTCACAGGGCATTTGGGTTGGACAGACTGGAGTAGCGCAGCTTCACGAGGAAGCCCCATGCCTGCTTTGCCAACGCTTCGCCCTTTGCCACGAGGCTCTCTCCTTATCTTCCTCCTCACGCTGTCTCCTTCCTGCCACTTTCTCTTGCTTCAGGGAGGTTCAGAGAAAAGGCTTCAATTCTCCACAAGATCGCCAAGAAGAAATGCCAGGTGGATGAGAACGAGAGGCAGAATGGGGCTGCCAATCACGTGGGTGAGTGCAGGGACATTTCCGTCCCATGCATTTCTTGGGGGGCAGGGGTCAGAGGGGAGCAGAAGGGCAGGACCCAGCGTGGGTACCCCTGACTGGGTGCAAACACAGCCTCCTGAAGCTCACCCCTTCCCTGGGGGACAGAAAATGAGTCCCTGTTCCTAGAGTGGGCACAGGGCATGAATGGACACAGTATGTCACCAGTAACTCTAGGGGAAGTCCCAGAAGAGTAAAATGATTCTCTGAGGAGCCTGAAGTAAATCAGCACCTAAACAGGCATCTCCATTCAAGAGGCGAAAATCACTTTATTTCAGGAATTCCACATAAAGAGGACACACACACACACACACACACACACACACACACATGCGAGCACATGCCATTTAATGTTTAACCAAAGGTGAGAGTCCCCTTTCTGTAATTCTTGCCTGGTAACCAGATTTTACACCTATGATATTGCTTACAGAGTCCCTTGGAGATAATGCTGTCTTTCCTTTCCTAAGAATTCAGCAACATCAGCCCAGGTCTCTTTTGGCTGACTTTTTCAGAGCTCCTGTGTGACCAGATTGTGACATTCAGGCATCTTATTTTAACTTGGAACATGATGTTCCTTCTCTCCTGTCTGTAGCTATAATCTAGTTCTCTAATTCTAAATTCAAACTAAATTTAACCTGATCTGGATCTATGCTATAAACGAAGCTATTACCCAAGTAACTAAAATTATCTGCAGACAAAATTCAACAGTTTTGCACTCAAAATACATGACACTCCATAGAAGAATTTCTGCCTCTCCTGTTGTCTTGACTTCTAGCTCAGGGAAAATTCTTGGCCAAGAAATAATCAAGATTCAATTGGGTATGAAAAGAAAAACTGGAAGTCAGATAAAATGTTAACAATAGTTACCTCTTGAACTATTGAAATATATAATTCATAATTGGGATTAATATTTTTTCTCTGCTCCTTTATGCATTTGTGAACTTGGACAAAGTTTTTAGAATGAGCACATTTTGCTCTTGTATTACAAAAATGTAAAGCCACAGCATGAAATTCTATTGCACAGGTTAAGTTCTGCTTGTGATATTTAGGTTCAATGACACAAGCTATTTTTTCTGCTGCACTTGTTGATTGCTCTTTTGTACAATAAGATAGCTTGGAGTAAAAGACTTAGATCCCTGGGTTCAGTCTCAGTCTTCTCCCTCAGGATTGGCTGACCTTAGATTTGGATTTAACCTTTTATGAGGAGGTAGGACACTAAGTCCAAGGACCCTTCCAATGTTGGGTCTCTGAAAGACTTTATAACTAGAAAATAATGTCTGTCTAAAATCTATGCTTTTTAAATAAGTTCAAGATTTATTTTCATATTTCTTTGGTGATGAGACCTCCTCCTGCTGTGTAAAAGCCCTCCATAAGCTAAGGTGGGCATACTCGGGTCAGGCATTATGCCTGGCAGGTAGTTACTTCTCATCTGTTCATGTCTGTTCTTGGAACATCTTAACTCCCTTTTGGTACCCAGTATCCTCTGTTGCTAGGGTCAAGTTTAGCCCTTGCAGGCTGATCCTAAGGTTGTACCATTTCAGCCAACAGACTCCTCCAAAAACGATTTTAATATTCCCCAAGGTACTTAGCATTTTTTAGTTTAAATAACTATATCAAGCATACTAGGATAAACTGGCATAGCCACATGCAGCAGAATATCACATACATATCACTGTCACCACAAAAACTTGGAAAGATAAAATAAATTTGAGTTTCTATAGCTTTTCATATTTAAATCTATTTATGCCCCTGTATTCCACAACTAAATATATATATAAATAAACATAAACATTTCCCTATGATTTCCAAAATTTGGCTGCTTCAAACCCAACAATTTTATATAACTCTCCAATTATTTTCCTAAGCACCAGGGATAGAAATGTCTGCGCTTCTGAGGTTGCTAGAGGAAAGAAAAAACATTCTCCTACTTTATGAGCAGCCTGATACTGCTCGTCTCTGACATTCTGATATTCCCAGCAGCCCTGACCACGCACCACACAGCTGCCTCCCCTCCGAAATCCAAGAATTGACCCAGCATGGCCAGAGTGTGTGTTTTCAATAGGATCCTTTTTATTTCCCTCCCCCTAAAGTCCCAGCAGACCTCGAGGGTGCCTGAGCACTGACCACCTGCAGGTGTTCATCTCAGTTTTGAAATGAAAATCTTCTAGTAGAAGGCAGGTACCATAATAAGGATCCAAATAGTTTATGTTTTTTGCTTGCTTGCTCCACACCAGGCACTGTGCTAAGGGCTTATATGCATTTTCTCATGTAATCTTTACCAAAGTACCCTTTGATCATATCATTGTTGTTAGTACAGCAGTAGCAATAGTAGCAGTAGTAGTACTGTTATCATCACCCCAGTTTTACAGATGAGGAAACTGAATCTCAGAGAGGTTGAGTCACTTGCCAAGGGTCACACAGCACAAGTTGTAGAGGCAGAGTATGAACCTAGGCCTGTCCAATTCCCTGTGGCACAGTGTCAGTGCTTAGTCACTACCCCAGAGTCAACTCTCAACTCTCAGAGGAAAATTGAATCTGCACTTGCTGACCTTTGGCTTCACTCTAGCCAAATGTTCTGTCTTATTCAGGAATGGCACAGACTTTGACCTCTATTACTTGTCCAGCTTCCGTTTGCCTTGCCTGCAATAGGATACTCAGGTGTAGAATATGCTAATAGCATTCTCCAGCCATTTGGAGAAAAGCCAGGTTCCCAAGCCTGCCCTCCCCATGGCCATCTAGGCACTGGAAGACTTTCCATTCACAGAGCCTGAGACGATCAGAGCAATGAGTCTTGGGGGTCAACAAGCTGAAAGCCCTCATTTCATAGATAAGGTTCGCAAAACCCAAAGGAAGGAGGGGCCTTGTGTAAGAGGATTGCAGGATCGTGGCAGAGTCAAGTCTGGGACCCCGAAGCCCTAGCCAATATCCTTTGCAGAGTGCAGCAGGAAAGAACAGATCCTGCTGTAAGAAGGTAGCTGAGGGGTGTGGCCCCGGGAACAAACAATAGTGTGTAGATTGGATATGGTTTGGGATTTTTAAATGTCTGAGTTCATGTTCTTAAGTGGCTAGTTGGTAAAGTTGCCTAGACTAGAGGAAGACACACGGCGGGAGCTGACGGGCACTCAAGACATCACGCCAGAGTGGGAGGCCGGGGACCTTATCACCCCGTCAGATGTCACTGTCCTCTCCTTTGGCCCTACAGTTTAGGCTGTTCTTTTCCATCTGACTCTTTACCACCATTGAATCCATTTGCTTTCTTTGTGTGTGTGTTAAAATTATGTCACAGAAAAAATCGAACTCCCAAACAGCACCAGCACAGAAGTCGAAATGACACCACCCAGCGATGCTTCGGAACCCGTCCAAAATGGAAACCTCTCGCACAGCATTGAGGCTGCAGAAGTCCAGGTATGCCTTTTTGCCCTTGCTCTTCTGGGCTGCTGTTCTCACCGATGTCCTAGCGTAGCACTCATTGATGTCCTAGCTTAGCAGCACAGACCCCATGTTCTCCTGGGAAGCCCCAGCTCCCGGCTGGGTTGACGCCAGGTCTCATTCATCCTCGTGTGTATTTCCCAGTGCCAGCCCAGGGCCCCATGTGCGTCAAGCTCCACATGTATGGAATGGATACATATATCCTCTAAGCCACTGTTTCTCACGGGGAGGTTGGAAGACTCGTGCATTAGAATCTCCTGGGAATAAACAAGCAGATCCCTGGGCCATATCCAGACCTGAGGGAAGCAGCGCCCAGGAAGTAGCATTTTTAATTAGCTTCCCTGGTGATTTTTAACATATGATAAAGTCTGACAGCTGCTGCAGTCTAATCCTTTCTCTGTGTCTTTAAGGTCGGGGTTAAATAATAAGCAACCACAGCCACCTCAGTGAGACTCTTTGGCCTTCCCTGTCCCTGTGGGTGAAATGAACAGTCTCTGACCCAACCCACTGTTCAATGGCACAACCAGCTGAGCTGTTCGGCCTAGTAATCAGAGCACCTACTATGTGCCGCGGATTTGGTGCTGGGCACTTTACATATGTTATCACCTTTAAACCTCGCAGCTGAAGGGGTAGGCATTAGTATCTCCATCTCACATATGAGGAAGCTGGGGCTCAGCGAGACGAAGTAGTTAATGGGGATTTCCTAGCTTGTAGGAAGCAAACCTGAGACTGGATCTCAGGCTGTCTTAATTCAGTGCCTGTGCTGTTTCCACCACTGCCTCTAGACCACAGTTGCTCAAAAAGTAGGCAGAACCTCTGCTGGTGCTTGTTAGTTAGATTTCTGGATCTCATCCTGATCGAGTGAATCAGATTTCTAAGGCATGGAGCCCCAAGCTTGCATTTTAATCAGGTATTTTAAAACTTGCAATTTAATGAGGTCAGTGCTTCTCACACTTTAATGAGCTTACAAATTCTCCCGGAGGGCGGGGGGGTCATGTTAAAATTCAGAATCCGATTTGCCGGTTCTGCGGTGGGGCCCAGAGTCTGACATTCTGATGAACACCCCAGTGATATTGTTAAAGCTGCTGGCCTAAGGAGCACACCTTCATAGCACTACCCTGAAGTGTGAACCCCACTCTTTAGGCAGAACTTTCCCAGGGAGTTGAAAAGTTACGCAGTGCTCACAAGTAGAAACCAGACTGCAGCCCAGACCCAGCACTCTCTCCTTCTTTATACCAAGAAATACTCTTCAATAAAAGGGCTGTTGTACTTCTTAGGGAAAAAAACATGCCAACTATTGCCTGTCGCCCTTATTCCTTTTTCTAAGAAAGTTTCTTCATTTAAAGGAGAGGATAAGGAGCCTGCTGCTCCTTCTGCCCTCGTCTCTGTGCCTTCGAGGCTCCTCACCCTCCTGCCCAGAGCCCTGCGGTCCCTTCGCATCAGCTCAAGAGTGAGCTGGCAGAGCGGCTTATGTCCACATGGATAAGCAGCATGTGGCAGCAGGAGGCAGGCCCCAGGGACATCTGGCTGCCCTTGGGGATGACACAGTCACGGGTGTGCAGAGGGCAGCCTCCTCACCAGGACTCTCCATCTGGCTGTCAGAGCGACATCTGTGCCCCCACGAGGGAGGACCTTGCTGCAGGGGACGTGAGAGTCCCAGCTGACCCCTCTCTGAGCAGAGCTGTGCCCCCAGGTCCCAATAAAGAGAAAAAGGACAGATTTGTGCACCACCCTGTCACGCTCAGAGCTCAAGAGCAAACAGGCCTTCAAAGAGCCACCCCACCACAGCTGGCTGCAGGACAGCCTGGTGGTGAATTCCAGATCCACCAGGGACAAGATGCCTGACCTCATTGAGCTGTAGTTTCCTCATCTGTAAAGTATAGACAATAATAGTAGCTGCCACCTTGGGGTTATTAGGAGGTTAAATGAGATGATGTACATAAAGCACTTAGCACAGAGCTAGATGCTAGATTATGTATATTAGGTGTTACTGTATATTGTGTGCTCATACTTGCCATGTAAATGCCATTCAAGGTGTTCCTTCCCTGAATGAGCTCATTGTAGGTAAAATGAAAGGTTTTATATCTGTATATTTGGGGAGTATTCAGGGTATAAATAAATCAGCTGATAAACATTTGTGGCAGTTAAATAATTATGGCCCAGTGTGATCATGGAGGTCTATACAAAGTGCTCCAGGAGCCAGCCAGAGGAAGAAATTGATCCTAACCAGGGAAGATGTAAAAACTCCATATCAGAGGTAACATTTCAGCTGGGTGTTGATGGGTGAGTAGGAGTTTGTCCCTCGGAGGAAAAAAAACATAACCAAATGACAACATATAAAAAAGTATAAAACCTTAAGAGAGAAATTCATATTTAGTGATTGGTGAGAAAGACAATAGGACTGGAGACTAAAATGTAAGGTAAGAAGTAACAAGAGATCCACCAGGAAAGGTAAATTGGCTTGAAATTCTTTATTTGTTTATCTAATCAAAAAATGTTGATTGTTCATCTAATATGTGTCAGAAAATGTACTGGGCACTAGAGACACCCATATGTTCTAGCACGGCAGAGACTGTAAGCACAAACCAACATGATTACAGATGGCTGCAAAGGCCGTGATGGGATGGAAGGACAGTGGAGAGGCCCCTGCAGGTTGGGAGACAAGGGAAGGCCTCACCTAGGAAGTGGCGTTTGAACCAAGACTGAACTTCAAGAAGGAGCCAGCCAAGGGAACAGTACGCACAAAGGCAGAAATGAACTTGGCTTGTTTTAGGAACAGAAAAATCAGTGTGACTGGAGAGGGGGAAAAGGGGGAGAGAGGGTAAGAGCAATGAATTTGGAGGGGAGGGCCAAGCAGAGACCTCAAGCCTTGTAGACCATGATAGGGAAGGTGACTTCCTTCTAGGGCAGCAACAAGCCATTGGAGGTTCCTAGATGTGCTTTGTGCTTGTCAAAGATCCCTGGGCCTGCAGTGTAGAGACTGGATTTGGGAGAAGGGTTTACAGTGGGGCAAAGAGATCATGGCAGGAGTTGAGGGAAAGAAATGATGGCGCATGGACCAGTGCAGTAGACACATAGGTGATGGTAAGTACGTGGAGCGTGAAGGACATCGTGTGCACTGCCAAGCAGTCTGGACTTCACCTTCTTGGGACAGGGGAACCGTGAAAGAGTTAAAGGGAGCAGTGGCAGCATCAGACTTGTCTTATAGAAAGACAGCTCTTTTAGAATGGTCAAGAGGGCTCAGAATAGAAAAACACTAGACACAGCATCCCCGTTAGTTCAGAGATCGGCGTAGTTGGTCCATGAGCCAAATCTGGCCTGAAGCCTGTTTCTGTACAACCCATGAGACGAGAGTGGTTTTTATGCTTTTAAAGGTTTTTTTTTAAAAAAGGAAGCAATAGCAGCATATGTGACAGAGACCATATGGACCTCAAAGCCTAAAATATTTACTATCTGGCCCTTTACAGGAAAAGTTTGCCCATCCCTAGTTCCAACCATCTGTCTTAAAAAAAAAAGAAAGAAAGGAGAAAAAAAATAAGGAAGCTCCTCATGTACTGATATGGAACGACCTTCAACACATGTTGCTTGGTGAAAAAGGCAACATGCCAAATTGTATCCCGTATACTATATTTGTATACCGGGAAATAACATATAAGCATTTGCTGGGGAGGCTGTCAAAGAAACTGGTCGTGTCAATTATCTCCAGAACAGGGGCCTGGGCAATGCAAAACTGGTACGGGAGGGAGAGTCTCCAATGCACACCTTTCTGTAGTTTTTGAATTTTGAACCAGGTAACACCTATTCAAAAAAATGCAACAACAACAAAGAAAGTGTATTAAAATAAAATAGAAGCAGTAGGCGTCAGTCATTACAGCAGAGACTCTAGAGACAGACCACCTGAGTTCGAACCCCAGCTCTGCTGCTTACCGGCTATGTGATCTTCAGCAACAGGCTTCACCTCTCCACTTCCTCCGTGTTCCTTCCCTGTGGAACAGGGATGATAACATTGCCTATCTCGTAGCGCTGTTGGGAGAACCAAATGCTCTTGGAACAGTTCTTGGCACATAGCACTGCAGAGGTGTTTGCTATTATTAGCAGTACTTAGTAAAAGTTTTTAAATGGCTATTAAGTAGCCATGACAAGGCCTTAGACCCAGTATTGGTTGTAGTGTGAATAGCGATGGCTGGATTTGAGACCTATTTCTGAGGCAGAATTGGGAAGATTCGGTAATAAATTGGTCCTAGAAAGCAAATAAAAAAAGGAAGTGGTAGGTCAAGCTGAGGCTTCCGGGCTGGAGAGACCGGGTGATGGGTGAATCAGGGGTAGGCCTCCGGGGTCAGGAGAAGGATATGAAACCAGAATGTTCAGGCCACCCAAAGGTGTCACAGAAATGATTCAATACTTTTTATTTTGTTCGTTTTATTCCTTCTGAGTTGTATGTCTATCAAGGCACATGAAGAAGGAGGTGTGCACCCCACTCTGTTCATGGAAACTGTGGCTCCCACGCACCACTCACTCGTCACTGGTCTTCTCCTGAGAGTTTAGCCAGCCTTGTGTGATTAACCTGCTGTTTTAAAATCCCTGTTTACAAGCGAACTCATTTCACACTGACGCCTCGTCTCTGAGAGGGTTCCTTCAGCACAGACTTGACCCTGGCGATGAAGAGCATTTTTTACGTGTTCTCTCTCTCTCTCCTTTGGCAGGAGGCATTTTGCTTCCTTTGTCTATTCTGTGGAACCAAGAAATAATTTGACTTTTTAAACAGCTTAGTGTTAATAGTCTCCTCCCAATAACTACTGACGCAATGTTGTCAATTCCAACTCAGAGACAACTGATCTAGGCTGCCCCAGAGAATTTACCAACCTTTCCAAATTTTCCACAGGAGAAGGTAGCCAGGTTTGAAAGACAATTCAAATATGCTCTCCCACCCGGAGCCCAGCATTTTGTTACATTTTCATTTTGCCAATCTAGACAACAGACAGTACTTGGCCCACATACACCGTGAAGCCGGCTGTCAGCTTCATCGTGAACCTCGCCGCTGTAACACATCAAAGCCCTCAAATACGCGCTCACGATGAGCGGCGAAGGGAAAGTGCCTTGCAGATTTCTTAGATTCTGAAATCTAAAAATCTGACTTTTCAAAATTGTGTTATACATTCATTTTCATGTCTCATGAGATGGCTTTTTTTGTGTTGCAGCTTTTATTTCATGTCATCTCTAAGATTTCCCTCTGTCCTTAGGGAAATCAGAATTGTCCTTGCTTTGGTTAAGAGTTTCTCAGAGGCCGGGTGCAGTGGCTCACACCTGTAATCCTAGCACTCTGGGAGGCTGAGGCGGGAGGATAGCTCGAAGTCAGGAGTTCGAGACCAGCCTGAGCAAGAGCGAGACCCCTGTCTCTACTAAAAAATAGAAAGAGATTATGCGGACAACTAAAAATATATAGAAAAAATTAGCCGGACATGGTGGCACATGCCTGTAGTCTCAGCTACTGGGGAGGCTGAGGCAGAAGGATCGCTCGAGCCCAGGAGTGTGAGGTTGCTGTGAGCTAGGCTGACGCCACGGCACTCTAACCTGGGCAACAAGAGCTAGACTCTGTCTCCAAAAAAAAAAAGAGTTGCTCAGATGCACCAGTGGGCAAATAGATTTGTACAAGAAAATCACATTCCTCAAGATGTGATTGATGATAGATAGATAGATGGATAGATAGATGGATGGCAGATAGGTAGAGACAGATAGACAATGTGCAAAATGCAGGCTTTTTTCCCCCTCACTTTACAATGCAAATATCCCCTTACCATATTAAGCTCTATTTTTTCTCATTTTGGGAATTCAGCCCTGACTTATTTCTCCTTAGCATTTTTCTTCACCTAAACTCAGAGGAGTTTTTATAAAGCCTCATGATGCTGATAAAAGTGTTTGAGATTTATGTGACTAAGTAAAGAATGAGTAGGAGAAAGATGATGGAAGTGACAGTGGTTTTTAATTTCTTTTTTATAAAAGAATTAAATGCTTAAAAATATTTTCCAACTATTAAATTCAGATCTCCAAGTGATTTTTAAAAAGCATCATTATTATCAACGTCAGCAGTTTGTTACAGATTGTTGTTGTTGTTGTTGTTTTTAAAGTTACAGTTATGATTTTAGAGCTCCTTCGGGAGACTTTGTAATAAACGTTGGTCAAAGAATGTTAGCTCTGATAGAGATTTCCAAGATTCTCCAAGCAGATGGTACGTGGAATCCGTACCATGTCTTTCTTCCTAAATATTACTCTTAGTCAGCAAACATTTATGTTCTTAGCAGTGGTGAGGTTTAGCTCAGGGTTTGGGAACTTCATACCCTCCTATGATTAAAAAAGAAAGTAGCTTTTCTAAATGTTTAAGGGGTAACAGCCAGGTCCATCATTCTGAAAGTGTGAAAACAGCTGAAGACTACAGTTCCCCCTACTTAGGAGATGATTCGATCTCTTGGAACATCAGTGAATAATAAGAGGATTCTGGGCCAAGTGCAATGGCTCACACCTGTGATCCCAGCCCTTTGGGAGGCTGAAGCAGGAGGATCACTTCAGGCCAGAAGTTCAAGACCAGCCTAGGCAACATAGCGAGACCCTGTCTCTACAAAATATTAAAAAAAAAAAAAAAATTAGCGGGGTGTGGTGGCATGTTCCTGTACTCAGGAGGCTGAGGCAGAAGGATCACTTGAGCCTAGGAGTTAGAGGTTGCAGTGAGCTATAATGACAGCACTGTACTCTGCTCTGAACAACAGAACAAGACCCTGTCTTTTAAAATTTTATTTTAAATAAAATAAAAGATGAAATAGATACAGATCAGACTCTAGAATTTCTGCCTAGATTTGAACATTGACAAAGAATTTTATATTCACTGAGAATCTTGCTATTAAAAGTGCCTTTTGTCATTGTATATTCTGAAAGAGTTTAAAGAATGTCTATTAATCATCTACATAAGATACATTAAGAAAAAAGAAGAAAGAAAATCCAGGAGAATAAGAGGGCAATTAGATTCCTAAATATATATATATACACATTAAGGAGACTGACTATTAATAAAAAGGAAAAAAAAACTCTATTACCACCCTGGGGGAAAAATACTAATATTAATATTATAGTTCCTATGAGTAATTCTAATCCAAATGATAATAAGATGATGAAAATTATTTTTGAACTATATTTTATAATTCTCCAGTTAGCTTTTATGTTGACAAATCTTTTACAAGTTGTATCAACAAGATTTGCAAAGCCCATGAAAACCACAAAAGCCAATTTACTACAGCAATACAGAAAGAAATCCATCTTGTCTGTAGGTTGCACCTCAGAGTCATGTGGGCAAAATGCAAAGTGAGGGAAAGTAATTGCAGTTCACGGGCCTCTCCAGATGCCATTTTACATTATCACAAAATGGCTTCTTGGCTTCTTGGAAAACTTAGGTCCAGACAGCTTCATCACTCACAGCAAAATATTTTGAAACCTCAGTTTCAGTTCAGAGTCTTGTACAAGAAGAAAATTAAGTTGTTTTCAGGTTGCCATTGCAGAGTGAAACCTCATTTTTTTGTTTAGTGTGCTAAATTCTTGATTTTTTTTCCATCTATATGTAAAACAAACCGTATGATGGTATTAGAAGAGAGTGAATTATTTCCTGCCACCAGGCAGGCAAAAGATTTATCACTTTTTTAAAAATCTCTTTTGTGCTTAAGTGTTATCTCTGTTGATTCAGGATGTCCACACAGAAGGCAAGACAAATGTCTCAGTGGTGCTGTCTTCCAAAAAGAGACACTTTTCAACTTACCTCTTTTTGACTTATCTGGTGGATAGGAGATCAGTGATAGGAACATAGAGGATAAGAACAGAATGTACAGAATAAGAGTTGTTGGTAAAAAATACAAATTCAAAGATATTGAGAAACTAAGAGAACAAAAATAAAGAGACTTTTCTAAGACTCAATAAAGAACGAGTGAAAAGGGGACAATTTAAAAATAAATTACAGGCTGGGTGCGGTGGTTCACGCCTGTAATCCTAGCTCTCTGGGAGGCCGAGGCGGGCGGATTGTTTGAGCTCAGGAGTTCGAGACCAGCCTGAGCAAGAGCGAGACCCCGTCCTCTACTAAAAAATAGAAAGAGATTATGCGGACAACTAAAAATATGTAGAAAAAATTAGCCGGGCATGGTGGCGCATGCCTGTAGTCCCAGCTACTCGGGAGGCTGAGGCAGAAGGATCGCTTGAGCCCAAGAGTGTGAGGTTGCTGTGAGCTAGGCTGACGCCACGGCACTCACTCTAGCCCGGGCAAGAAGAGTGAGACTCTGTCTCAAAAAAAATAAAATAAAATAAAATAAAATAAATTACACTAATGATTTATTTCAAGGCCAAAAAATCTATTCAAAAATGAGATCTTTAAAAAAGATAAATATCCATATGGTCAGTGCATCATTCTACCTGGGCTGCCGTATTAAAATGCTATAGACTGGGTGGCTTAAACAACAGAAATTTGTTTTCTCACAGATCTGGTGGTTAGAAGTCCAAGATCAAGGTTTCGACAGATTCAGTCTCTGGTAAAGTTTTTCTTCCTGGCTTGCAGAGGGCTGCCTTCTCACTAGTCTTCACATGGCCTTTCCTTGGTGCGTGGCACCTAGGCGAGGGGGAACAGAGAGAGAGAAAGAGACAGATATGGAGACAAAGAGAGTATGAGGTCTCTGGTATCTCTTCTTATGAGGACACTAATCCTATTGGATCCAGACCCCACCCTGATGACCTCATTTAACCTTAATTACTTCGTTAAAGGGCCCATCTCCAAATATAGCCACACTGGGTGGAATAGAGTTTCAACATAGAATTTTGGGGGGAATACAAACTTTCAGTTTATAACAGTCAGTAAGGACTCAAATCTTAGAATAACTGAACTTTTCCAAATACGGCTCTCTGGTTTTCCATCATTTGACCTAACAGTTTTCCTTGTTCCAGATTCCCTGTTTTCATTCCGTTTCCAAAGAAGAAAGGCAAATGGCATTTTATCCTGAGCCTTAGAAGCCTCAGGAAAACCATCCCAGAACTCCGAGTTTGCTTTGGATGTGACTCATAGCATGCCTTGTTTGGCAAGTCTTAAAATATAGTTTTAGGGTCCCAAAAGTTCATGTGCAATGTGTTACTTGAGATTTTGAATTCAGATCTTTGAGTCTGAAAGATCAAAATGATTCACAACCCAGTAGTGAATATTTTTATGGGTCAGTCTTTCCATATTCCAATTTCAAGCATAATGTTGTCTTTCTGTAGTCAGTTGACATAATGAAGGCCATTACTATGTAGGCCCCACTAATTGGCCAATCCGTTTGGTGAAAAAGGGAGATGAGAAGAATTTACTGTTCCTGAGCCAGCCAGTATTTATGGGTGGGAGTTTATAGGCATGTCCTTTGTACTAAAGCATGGTATGATTTAAGCTTACAAACCGGGGAACACTCTATGGAACATCTCTTGGGAGGGACCTTTTACTTGGCATAGAGTTGTTGATTTCAGAGGCTTTCACTGTTTCAAAGTGTGACTGTGCATTTTTGGTAATTTTACCTTTGAATGTTCCAACTCTGCTATTGTTTTTAGCTCTGCACAAAACACAGAATCAAGGTGTCACAATATTATGAGTCTTGCCATCTGCTTGGAAGCTTTGTTTCTGATAGTAAGTCTACTCAAAGCCTACCTACTGGAATAAAATAGTATTTTCTCCTGAGGGCTGTGAAATTTTCCCTTTCATCTTGTTTACAGAGGGCTTCTATTTATTCATATTACCTAAGAGAAAAAGAAATTAGATTGTTGTATCACTACTATCAATAAATGCTCGATAAATATTGGACGAGTGGACAAATAGAGGAATAAAATTATTGCAGTTTCCACTTTCATATGAAATAATTGAATTATAGAATTTGGTTGCTGGAAACATCATTATAATTCATATCGTCAAAACTTTTTTCTTTTAAATGTCTTTGAAGAGATTATTTCCCTAAATTTTTTAAAATAATAATGACCAACATTTTTTGGATTTTTGAGTGTTTACTATGTGGCAAACACTGTCCTAAGTGCTTTTCATGGATTATCTCAGTTATTATAACAATAATGCTGTAAAAGAACATTCTGGAACAGAATTCGTATTTAAGACGGCCTGTGTTTGACTTCCTATTTAATAGAAAACCATGTGAAAAGCGGGTCTTTGTCTCTGGCCCCTTCTCCAACCATCCCTTCATTAGGGAAGGCACTTTCAAGATTTCTTCTCTCCCTAGGAGCCTCCCACACACTCATCGTATAGGCACACACGCCTTTTTACCAGTTCCCAAGGAAACCTAATTGGAAAAATAAAACATGCCACCTTTGTCAAAGAGAGTATTTTTAATGCTTCAATAATAAATGAGGAGGGAGGTAGGAGGAGAAGCAGATAGTTCCTTGTTTAAAGATGATGCTGTTTTGCTGTGCATATTCTTCCCATGGGGCCTTTGAACACTGAATGCTGAGTCTGAAAATAACCCATCTCCTTTTTCAGTTCTTGCAAAAGTCAGCCCCAGGAAAGTTCATTATTGCAAAGGGCTTGATCCATCTTCTCCGACGTCCCCCTTAGATATCCATTTTAGAAGTTGCCAGTGCAGGATAATCCACAGTTAGGAATCAGGGGTGACACGAGCAATGAAGGGCACATAAAATCTCAAGCTGTCATTTTGGTCATAGTGCACTTGGTTGCCACCTCTTCCTACATCAAACCTGAGCTAAATCTCTGCATTTTTTCTTGGGCAGAGATGCTAAAGAACAAGTCTTTCTTCCCAAGCTATGTTTGAGGTCCTGGCGTTCATTGATGTGTTATCAGCACCTACATTTCACTTTTAAATTTATACCTGGCACCTTGGAGATATCACTCAAGGAGATAGAGAAGGGAAGGGGGCATCACAATGCCCCCTCCTATCCACACACCCCCAAACGTGCCCTTCATTTCCCCTTCAGTGCTGTCATGGACGTCATATGACTCTGAGCAAAGGAAAAGAATGCAATGTTCAGATGTTTCTTATCAGATTTTTAAGAAAATGCCAGCCATCCTAACCACTACAAATTAGTTTTAGGTTCAAAAACATCAAGAAAAATTATGTCAATTAAATGCTTAGTGTTTTCTATAGCTAGCTTTTTATTTTTACTAGGTTGACTATATTACAAAACAAAGCTGGGAAGCCTGGTATCATTGGGCATAAAGCACATTCATACCTGTTTTTTAGGACTGACGAAGGGAGGCTATGAAATGGGAGAAGATCCTCGAGCTGGGACTTGGGGGTTACTCAGGCCTGGCCTGGCACCATGACCTGCATGAACAGGTCACTTCATTCATTCCAAGATCCTCACCCATCCAGTGAGAGGGCTGGTCTCAATGAGGACCCTTCCAACTCTGAAATTCTGGGGCTCCTCCTCTTAGGGCCTCAAGTTCCTATTCTAAATGATTGCAGAGGTCCATGATTGCAGCTTGTCTTTTGTGATCTATCACTGTCCGTGTGATGAACTGGATAACAAGTTCTTGTATAGGAAGGTAGTCCTGGGGACAAAGAAACCCTTCCTTGCAATAACATGGTGTTTAAGGTCTGCTGGAGCCTAGAAGGCGGTGAGGGGCACCAGTGTTTTCGAGTAAATGAATTGTATTTTTACATAGATCCTTGTGCTAGCATTTTTTATCCAGCATCATGCCACACTGAAGGTGTGAGAAGAGGTGGCAACTAAGTTCTGAAGTGAGTGGCATAGAGATGAAGGAACTTCACTTCCAGGTGGATCCAGCCCCACCTGAGCTAAGATCTAGGCAGACCCAAGTGATCCTCTGAGATTGCTCCATATGAGCCGGAGATGAGATGTTATTTCCAATCAATAAAACTCAACTCGAAGATGGCCTACTTTCAGATGCCTCCCAGGGTTTCATTTTAATTCTCTGACAGAAGAGGCTGTGTTAGCGTGGGCTCACTTTCACACCGGAATCTTGCACAGTGCCCTTCACAGACAAAAATGAGAAATTGGGTTGCTCCCAAGAAATATTTTTCTGGCTTCAGAAACAACCTCTGGACTTGATGAATCAAGCTCAGGCTCCACCACTGGACATGTGACACTTACTCTGGGGCAAACATCGCCACCACAGACAAGTAGAAAGAGGATGAGATGCACATGCAAAGAAGCAGAGTAGATTCTTGATATTAGACCACAAATGGAAAAGCTGCTGCTACACCTCCTATTTCCTAGATAAATAAAAATAAAAACAAGTTGGTTGCTCTAGAAACCTCCCAGTAGATGCTAACTGACCCCTGGAACTGTTCTCCTCCATCCTCCATAGGTGCTCTGATGGCCAAACCTCCAGACACCAACCTCCAGTATTGAAAAATGAGTCCTCGAAGGTGGTTGTCCATTTATCACCAGTTGTCACTTTGTAATAACGTTTATATTCATTCTCTCTCTCTCCCTCTCTTTTCAATCTGATAAAGTTATACCGAAATTTCTATTAGACTACTGAGGAGTTTTATTTTTTTACTTAGGCCCCATTTGGTGTCACAGAGATTCAAGGCTGCTTGCAAAAATATGTCAGATGAAAAAGGGTAAAATGAATAATGTT
>NW_012155840.1:6573127-6594095 GCF_000956105.1 Propithecus coquereli | reverse complement strand
ACCTCCTATTTCCTAGATAAATAAAAATAAAAACAAGTTGGTTGCTCTAGAAACCTCCCAGTAGATGCTAACTGACCCCTGGAACTGTTCTCCTCTATCCTCCATAGGTGCTCTGATGGCCAAACCTCCAGACACCAACTTCCAGTATTGAAAAATGAGTCCTCGAAGGTGGTTGTCCATTTATCATCAGTTGTCACTTTGTAATAACATTTATATGCATTCTCTCTCTCTCCCTCTCTTTTCAATCTGATAAAGTTATACCGAAATTTCTATTAGACTACTGAGGAGTTTTAGTTTTTTACTTAGGCCCCATTTGGTGTCACAGAGATTCAAGGCTGCTTGCAAAAATATGTCAGATGAAAAAGGGTAAAATGAATAGTGTTGAGAAAATACAGCAAAGGATGAAAAAGAAAGGACAATAGTAAGACTGGGGTGAGATGAGCACTGATTCCAGCTCGGTGATTGCTGGATGGGGGTTACAAATTTGCCTCTGAAGTCCCCAGTGGACAAAGCAAGGAAAGAATAGCATCAATTGCCTGAGTCACGGTATTTCTAAGAATGTTTTTTAAAGTTTCTCCAAAGAAGCATGACTTTTCTTTGTGCTGAGATATGAGAGCTATTTCCCCCTTGAGTCCTCATGAAAAGAACACTGGGTCAGTTAGGTTAAGGTTCCATTGTGAGTAACCAAAAACCCAAAATAACAGTGGCTTGAATAGGATGGAATTTTCTGTCTCTCTCAAGTCAGTATTGGTAGTCCAGGGTTAGAATGGCTCATGGATGGGTGGCAGGAATTCAGATCCTTGTATATTGTTCCTCCCCCTCATGGTCCAAGATGGTCGTTCATACTCTGGCCAAAATGTCCCATACCAGCCCACAGGAAGGGGGAGGGAGGAAGGAAGGACACACCCACACCGTTTAAAGACACATCCAGGAAGTTGTGGAAGATGCTTCTGACACATCCCATTGGCCAGAAGGTGATCACATAGCCACATCTTGCCAAGGGCCAGTCTGTAAAACACAGTCTTTATTCCAGGCCTAGGTAAAAGTGGGCTTTCTGTTTATTAAAGCAGAAGGGCAGAACAGTCATCCCTCTGTATTTGCCAGTGATTGGTTCTAGGACTCCCCTTGGATAGCAAAACCCACAGATGCTCAAGTCCCTGATATGAAATGGCATAGTAGTTGCATAAAACCTATGCACATCCTCTCTAGATTATTTATAATACCTAAATACAATTTAAGTACTATGTAAATAATCGTTATACTGTAGTTTTTTTATTTGTACTATTTTTATTGAAATTTATTTTCTCATAGTTCTGGAGGCTAGAAGGCCAAGCTCAAGCTGTCAGCAGGGTTGGTTTTGCGGGGTGGTTTCCCCTAAGGCCTCTCTCCCTGGCTTGCAGATGGCCACCTTCTTGCTGCATCTTCATCCTCATGTGGCCTCTCCTCTCTGCACATGCATCCCTGCTTTCTCTCTGTGTGTCCTAATCTCTTTGTACAAGGACACCAGTGGGATTGTATAATATAATAGTAGGACCCATCCTAATGGCCTCATTTTAATTTAATTACCTCTTTAATAGCCCTATCCCCAAATAAATTCACATTCTGAGGTACTTGGGGCTTAGGGCTTCAACATATGAATTTGGGAGGTGGTGGGGGGTGTACAAAATTCAGTCCTTAAACAGCAGAATAATTAACAGAGACCAATCAGAAGTCTCTTTGCCACATATCCTGCCAGCATCCATGTAACTGGATAAATAATAAATTCTTTGGAATCATCTGTTCTGTCCCCCCTTTTAAATCCAAGACTCCTTGAAGGCAAGAGCCCTAGAGTTTAATGCACTGCGTTGCACCTAAAGGCACCCAGTGAAGTTTCGCAGATGATGGTGGTGACTGCCCAAGGCATCGCAGCCTGAGCAGAACGTGGAACTCAGCATTTCTGATTCTCTACCACCCACTCTTCTCAGCACGCTGCAATGACTCCTTTAAGGTTTGACAACCGGCACACCGCCCACCGTGTGGGAACTTCCAGTCCTGTGTTTTCCTCTCAGATTTTCCATATCAAAGATTACAAGGCCCTAAAGCAGAAATGGCTGGTCCGGTTTTGCACAATTCTAGGGCTTCTACAGAGACCCCAGCAGATATCCAACTATTTTCAACCCTTACGTGTAAAGTCATTTGAATTCCTTCTTGATTATTTCACTTTGTTTTGTTTTCTATGGACACTCCGCAAAAGTTTTAGGAGGTGAGCATGGGTTGTGGCAAGGTCAAAGCCAGCAAGCCACAACTCCTGAAAAATCACTGCCCTAATCTCAATGGCCTCTCCCCCAGGGCATCTCCAGTTTGGGCAAAGGCAAAACAGGCCTCACACTGGGAATAGTATTTTTTTCCTTCCACTTCTCTAACTGGTTTGTAAGCCAGAGTGAGATTTTACTTGGCAAGGAGACAAAGAGAATTTCACCTATAATAAGCTGACAGCCTTGCTCCTGGGACGCCCCAGGAATCTACCCCAGGATTCCCGGCTCCTGCACTTCCCTACAGCAGGGCTTGACCCCCAGAGACTGTGAAGTCCCCGAAGAGAGCCCTGTTTGCACATCTTGAGACACAGTCTCTTCTCCTAGTCCATTTCTGCCTTAGCAACAGCCATCTCAAACGCAGCTTTTGGAAGCCACACAATATAGCTAATTGTTTGCGTTGGACGGACGGTAGTGTGTTTAGAGCTTATGCATCTAAACAATTATTTTCTGCTATTTGCTAGTGGCACTGCCTGCCTGGTGACTTTGGCAGATGGAGAAAGGAGCTAATCCGTAGGTTATAAGCAAAAGGGTTATTGATGAAATGTCACCATCTGTTGGTGTCATTAAAATGATATGAGTCATAAAGAGTTGCTTTTGTTTTTTCTCAGAAAAAGGTTAGCTTAGAGTTTAGAGAGAAGTTGCTAGATTATGGACGGCGGTAGGGACAGAGCTGGGGGAGGGAGCCCAGAAGGAGGAGGAACCTCGATCGACTCATCAGATCTGCTTTATGGGTCTTTGGGGAAGTTAAGCCTCTGCTGAGATAAAGCTGCCTGTCTCGCATGACATGGGGCACTTAGGAATGACACAATACCTCAACCCTGCCAGGCCCGTCTCTTGGGTATCAACCAGGTGGGGAGGGGAAAGTCATTCATTTGAGTTAAACAAAAAAGATCATATCTGGGGGGAACAAACAGGAAAATGCACCTATCTCCTTAATCCTCATTGGCCCCCTGACACAGAGATTATTCATGTAGCCAGCTGACACCTCAGGAGGCTGGCAAGCCCAATAGGGAGTGATATTCTCTACATCTGCTGCATGTACTCAGAGGATATGGAGGTGGCTTGGAAGAGGGACCAGAGCCAGCACACCCCAGCTTCCACCAGTGACAGGAGCGTCAGGATGGAGTAAAGAAAGCTGAGGAGGGAAGAGCACGTGACTTGCACAGCAAAGGGATAGAGCGTATGAGATGAGTATTTAATGATGATCCAGGCAACCAAACTAAACTATGCCAACTTCCTAATTCTGACTTATTACCTAATCCCCTAATTCCCTCATATTTGCTGTTGATAAACTCTTTTACCTACTGCCAAGGACATATACCCAAAGCAGAAGAACCTGTTATTAATAACTTTCCTCAATATGGCTTAACATTTCTGTGTGTTTTTTTTTGTAATTTTAACTCCTGGAAAGAGTTGAAGTGTAGGCGATTATGTAGACCACTGCAAATCCCTTTGGCAGTACCTAGGAATTGCCCGATAAATAAACATAACAAAGCACTGCTGCGAGTTGGGTCTCATACCCAGCTGTGACCTCCATGGAGCCCTTTACCCTCAAGGCCAACTGGCCTGAGCCCGCCCCACTGGCCACCTCCTTAGGGCCATAGGCACTGGAGGGGGCCGGTGCTCCTGCCGGAAAAGTATGCCATGCTGGAAGCAAGAGCCACAGGGGCAGGAGCTTTCTGAAGTTATTTATATGTCTCAAAAGGAAGCATCGGTGGAAAAGTTCCTGTTGATATTTTTAGATTCGATGCGTGGTCCGTGGCTGCACTTTTCATTTTTAAACAAGCGGGGAAGGAAGTGATTGATGGTGTCTACAGTACTGTTTTGGAAGCTCCGAGGCCCCATCTGACAAGCTAATGGTCATCCTGCAGGGCCCAGATCCGCCTTCCATCTCTTCGAGCTCTGGGACTTCACAAGCTGCTGACTCCAGTAGCTGGCAAAGAACACACTGGCCGCTCCAGGCCAAGTCAGGAACTCTGAAGTTTCCACCTGGCTCTGCGGCCCTGTGCCAGTTCGGTGTCTTGCTCGACTGCTGCCTTGCTTTTCTCTGAGGATTGAGGCATATGTTTGCATATAAGTCTATGGCTGCAAGTAAAATGGCTTCAAACTCTTGCTTCAACAAGGTGGTTAAGCAGATTAAAAATTTACAATAGGCCGGGGCGGTGGCTCACGCCTGTAATCCTAGCTCTCTGGGAGGCCGAGGCGGGCGGATTGTTTGAGCTCAGGAGTTCGAAACCAGCCTGAGCAAAAGCGAGACCCCGTCTCTACTAAAATTAGAAAAAAAAATTAATTGGACAACTAAAAATATATAGAAAAAATTAGCCGGGCATGGTGGCGCATGCCTGTAGTCCCAGCTACTCGGGAGGCTGAGGCAGGAGGATTGCTTGAGCCCAGGAGTTTGAGGTTGCTGTGAGCTAAGATGATGCCACGGCACTCTAGCCCGGGCAACACAGTGAGACACTGTCTCAAAAAAAAAAAAAAAAAACTTACAACGGCACAAAAATCTATGAGCTTAATTATTCCAGGGCCAGTAGAAGTATTATTACTGAATTGTTTCTGTGGTTACCTTCATTTGCCTGCTGAAAATCAGTGCTCTAAGAAAAAAAAAAGGAAAAAAAAAGAAATTTTAGTTTTTATCAGTGTATCAATGTTTTCTTCCTAAGGATTCAAATCCTGGGGCTTTGTCCTCAAGGAGGAGGGAAGAAAGGGAGATGGTGGCCATCAGGTCTTTTGCTCTGCGGATACAGTTTCTCATAAGAAGTCCATGAATCGTAGCTAGAGCCCACTCGAGTTAAACAGTCAGTTGATGAACATGAGAAGCCAAAGAGTGTTCAAGGAGAGAAAAGAAAGTTCTTCAGTTCTCATGGCTGAGCAACTTACTGTTTGTTCCTGGCACTCAGACTGTGGCAGATGGGATTCCCTTACAAACCTAAAAAATACATGTAGGAAGCAGCTTGGACAACTCGGGGGAAAACTCCTGATGAGATCTGGAGCTTCCCTCCCTTGCCCTGTGCTCTTGCTGTTTTGGCCTGTGTACATTACTCTCTTTTTAGTTTGTTTATTTTTTCTCTCTCTTTTTTTACAACAGACCACAGAGACAGCTGACGAGGAGGAGGACCAGCCTCTCAGCCTGGCCTGGCCTTCCAACACCCGCAAGCAAGTCACATTTCTGATTGTTCTTCCCATAGTCTTTCCTCTCTGGATCACCTTACCGGACGTTCGCAAACCTGTGAGTGAGGCATTTTTTAATAGGTTCCCTGTAAAAAGCATGGTACACAAGTGTGCGTAATCTGCTTCAACTTATGCTAAAAGGAAAAGGGAAGGTGACACAGATTCTTGTGTCTTCTTATATCCACCTAAAATTTCTCTGGACAGACACACAATCACAGTGATTGCGCAGGTTATCAAATCTGCATAACAAACAACCGCAAAACTTAGTGGTGTGAAACAACCACCATTTCATTCTGGACCCTTTGCCAGCCCTTGCTCTAAGAGTTCCTCCCAACCCTGAGAGCCCAGGGTCTTGAGTTACTGGCCCACAATAAGCTATATTGTGGAATCTCGGGAAACTTCTAGGGTAGGAATATGTGTATTATTGGCATAAGTAGAAAGAAATTCAGGCATAAAGAAGTTAACTAATTTATACCTGGTCACTTCCTTGAAGACAAAGCTGAGATTCAGACCCAGGTCTGTGTAAGCATATGCCCTTGGGCTTCTCATATTTTACGATGCCAGAAGATAGAAATCTGAAAAAATTATTTCTAAAAGCATTTGGAATAGAAGAATACTATGGTAACATCCAGTATAATTTTATAAGTCTTCAAGAGTCCCATGATGGTCCCACTTTCCTCATATGAAAAAGACAGAAGAAAAATCCCATCCCATTAGCCTGGCCTGTAAATAATCCAGCCTGGTGGAGAGCCATGTCTGGTCAGGTAGACGCCAGGCAAGGACTCCCTGTGTAAGGACTCCCAACTCCAAAGGTTTCCTGGTAAAGGATGCATATAACAGGTGTGGTTCACTCAAAACAATATTTAGGTTTCTTTATTCAAGATACGATTGCAGAACATCTGCTCTATGCAAAGGCCTGGCTTCCTCAAAACCTACAACCAAAAAGCTAGATGTATTTGATTTTTTTCCCCTTTTTTTGCTCATATCACACTGACATTTCTGAGATGTGCTGACTCACATGCACTCGCTTGCGTGCTCTCTCTCTCTCTCTCTCTCTTGCCATTGCTGTGCTGTTAGCACAGCACTTTCGTTTGGCCCGAGCGAGGGGAATCAGGGAGACAGATATGGTTTTCTAAATCCCCACAAAAGTCCTAGTGTGGTGTGGCCCAGAATAGAGGGGCTGATTGGCCGATAGGAGGATGTCAGCACACAACCACTGAGGCAGTCAGGGAGATGTGCAGGAATGAGAGGAAGATGCCAGTAACTCAAGGCCCTGGGCTCTCAGGGTTGGGAGGGCCTCTTAGAGCAATGGCTGGCAAAGTGTCCATCCTCTTGGGAGTCTGAGCTCAAAGGTCAAAGAAGCTGTGAGAGAAGATCAAAGGCTCCTGACCAGCAACTCCTGCAAAACAAACAGGAATCAACCAAGGCAGTAGTTAAGTTATCTGGATCGTGACAACTTCTCTGGCTGATTCTACAATCCCAAGGGGCACAGAGCAAGAAGATGGAGCTGGACACAATGCTCTCCTCTGCAATGCCGTTGACTTGTCACTCCCTGTGCAGTGCACCCGTGAGAGCCAGTCCCTGTGGCGTGGGCCAGGGTAGGCAGTGGGCTTTCCCTCACCATGGTCCCAAAAGCCAGCCCTGGGATGGACTGGAATTTTTCCTGTCTTTTTCTGAGTATACCACATGCTGTTTCAAGCAGAAGTGAGACGCTCATGAAGAACATTTGGTTGTTTTCTGTCCTCAGCAAATATGTATTGAGCACCTATTATATGCCAAGCACTGAGCTTGGGCCCTTAAAGAGATGTAAAGACACAAAATTCACAATTTCTATCTTTAAGGAGCTCTAAGTTTAGTAGAAGAAATAAGACATGCCCACATATAACTACAGAGCAAGATAGCTCAGCTGTATTTGTGAGAGGAGCTGGACTTGAACCCATGTCTCACGATTTCTAACATTTTCATTCTACCACACTGACTGCAGTGAGTTTCCCTCCACAACTTACAAGCTGTGCAACCTTGGGAAAGGCACATCTCAGCTCTGGACCCCATTTTTCCTTCTCTGGGAACAAAAGATTGGAAGATCTCTAGATTCCACGCCAGCCATGCCATTCTGTAATTAAGGACAGCATATATAAAGAGATGATCATCAATAAGGCATTGCACATTTAAGGTGACCATACGTCCCAGTTTGCCCAGAATACTCCCAAGGCATACTGGGATAAATATAAAATAAATATATAAAATAAATATAAAGATAAATTCTATGGGCATCCTCTGAATATACAATATGCCAAATGAAAAAATCCGTACCAGCTGATATAAAAGCCAATAAGTGATCATGCTCAGTGAGAAGATTTTCATTAGAGTTGATCTTGTATCAGTTGTCTTTTGCTATATAACACACCTCCCTAACTTAGTGGCTTAGAACAAGAAGCATTTTTTAACCCATAATTCTGTGAATTGGCAATTTGGGCTGGTCTCAGTGGGACTCACTTACATAGCTGGAGGCTGGTTGGCATAGGGGTGTCTCAGCTGGAACAGCTTGTCTCTGCTCCACGTGGTCTCTTTGCCCTTAAGCACGCTAGCCTGGACTTACTCACTTAACAGCAAAGTGCCAAGAGCAGCAAGAATGAAAGCTACAAAGACCTCTTGAGATCTAATTTGGAATTTGCACACTTCCATCACATTCTATTGGTCAAAGCAAGTCATAAGGCCAGTCCAGATTCAAAAGGTGGGGAAATAGACATCGCCTCTTTTTTTTTTCTTTTTGAGACAGTCACACTCTGTTGCCTGGGCTAGAGTTTCGTGGCATCAGCCTAGCTCACAGCAACCTCAAACTCCTGGGCTCAAGTGATCCTTCTGCTTCAGCCTCCCCAGTAGTTGGGACTACAGGCATGAGCCACCATGCCCAGCTAATTTTTTCTATTTTTAGTAGAGACAGGGTCTCGCCCTTGCTGAGGCTGGTCTCGAACTCCTGACCTCAAGCGATCCTCTGGTCTCAGCCTCCCAGAGTGCTAGGATTACAGGCATGAGACACTGTGCCCAGCCTAGACCTCATCTCTTGATGGGAGGAGCACTGAAATCTTGTGGCCATTTTTGCAATCTGCCATAGATCTCATGTACTTTCACACCAACCTCTTGAGAAAATATACAGAGGGAAGAAAGAGAGAAAAAAAAATTATTAATAGATATTTGCCCTTTCTTAGGGCCTGGCAGCTCTCCCTCTTCAGTACATTTTGAGTTACCCACGGAGATGAATATACCAAACCTTGACAAATATTATAAAGAAAACATGATTTTTTAATGTATACTTCCTAGTTTCAGAGTAAATAGTACTCCCACTTGTTTTTTATTTCCAGTTCATTTATATGCAAATGATATGACAGTGTTTGTGGAATCATGCATATTTTCAGCTCAGATAATTAATATGGGCTTCATGTTTATAGTTTTCTTAAATTAATGGCTTTGTTTCAAAAATAAAAGAAGTAAAATATAAACCTTAATGAGGAACATGTCTTTGATAAAAATTGAAAACAGTAAACAAAGACCCAAAAAGTCTTCTCTCATGACCTAGGATGGTGTTCTTACAAAACAGGAATGCATCTACTGAGATACAAAAACATGCCCATTAGAACTAGGAAGGAACTTAGAGCCCAGCTAAGTGTTTGCGATTTCTATCATTTGTTCATGCACCGAGTATTTATTGAGAGTCTGCTATGTGCCAGGCACAGCTCTGGCGAGAATGAAGTGGTTGGACCCAGAGAGGCTTAGTGACTTGCCAAGCACACCCAGCTAGTAAGAGGCAAAGCCAAGACCAGAGGCCAGGTCTCCACAGTCACTTTCGCCTCCCTGAGTATCAGTTTCCTCATCTCTTAAAGCTAAAACAAGAAAAATGCAGTCAGCCCTCGGTATCTGCGGGTTCTGCATTCAACCAACCACAGATCAAATATATTCAGGAGGAAAAAAATGATAAAAAATAACAATATTATAATTAAAAATACAAATAAAAACAATACAACAACGATTTACACAGCATTTACATTTTATTAGGCATTATAGATAATCAAAAGATTATTTAAAATATACAGCAGGATGTGCATAGGCTAAATGCAAATATTATGTCCTTTTATATAAGGGATTTGTGCATCCACAGATTTTGGTATCCAAGAAGGGGGTGTCCTGGAAACAATTCCCCATGGATACCAAGGGACGACTATATTGTCTAATAACAACTAGGATTATTATTTAAGCACTTGTTATGTTCCGGGCACTTTGCTAGACATTTTCTGTACATGAAATTCTGAGAACAGTTAGAAATTGTTATTTCTCCCATTTTACAGATGAAGAAGCTGAGGCTTAGAGAGATTAAATTATCTGTCTAAGGGCACATTGCTTGTAATTCGTGGCAAAGATTTCAGTATCAGTCATGTTAATCCAGAGACCACATTTTCAATCTTTCATAGGATGATTCGGGGGAACTTTGTTAAATATGTACACCCCAGAACCCTGCACAGAGCAGATGCTCAGTGAATATTTGTTGGATTTAGTTCAGTAAGGATATGGCCAATTTGTGCAACCCGTTAATGTCCAGTAACTTTTTTTCAAGCCAAGTCAATATCACTCTGATGTACTAAAAGCTTCTAAGGAGAACATTAGCTGTGAATTATATAAGTAAACCATTACATTGGGAACAAAATGGCCAGCACATGGACATGATTTGCTTATTTGCTAATTAGTATGAGGCCTAGCCCAGCAGATGTCAGGACGAACCACCATTGCTAACCATAAATTGACGTGTTAGACCTTGGCTTCAAGGGCCATTTTTTTCCTTCCCATGACACGAGTAACTAAAAAACTATAAAGGTGTTACTGGACAGTGATGTCTGGAATGACACCATGGAGTCCAAATACAGGGAATGGTCCAGAAAAAAATGAGAGAAGAAGGAATTACCCAGGCTGTGAGAACGGAAATCGTTAGGTGGTTTGGCAGCTGGGAAACACTTTCCCAAACTGCCAATGCATGAAGGGTTGCTACTTCTGAAGCAGGAACAGTCTGGGAGGTCGGGCGAGGCAGATGGCCATACAGCTGGAATGCTAGTCTCCACTTCCCTGATGCTTTTTTTATTTTCTAACATTCCGAGCAGAGCCTAGTATTTGGATGATGATCATTATGTCTACGGTGGGGTATATTTTGAGCCTTGTTGGTCCTATTTTTCTTCAGAAAAGTGTCAGTATAACCTAGATGTTAGGAGCACATGCTGTATACAGTCGGGCAGACCTAGGTTTGGATTTTATCTCAGGTTCAATGTTTGCATACAGGGTAGGTGCCCAGCCTTCACCTACCCCTAGTTTATGATGAAGACTCTGAAAATTCACAAAGAAAATTTATCTTTAGCCTTTTTTTCTTCAATGCGCCTCTAATGCAACATTAGGTATGTTTCAGTGCCCATTCATTACTAATTGGCTTCTTGATTAAGAATCATGATCATCTAATATTGAACTAGAGAGGTTTTCACAAATATATTGATTTAAATTTAGTTCCTTTAAATCCTTAGTCTGATTTCTTGCTTTCTACCTTTTAGCTGAGAATGTTCTATAGTTCAGTGATGATAAAAAAAAAATATGTTCAAATGATTTGATTCTGACTTGTGAAGTTATCTCAATGAACAGACATGCAAAGGAACAAAAATAAAATAATTACATATTTAGGAAATGAGCTAACCTGGAAAGCGAGCAATGTATGGAAAGAGGACTCTCCCGGGACATCCAGTATATATGCCACACCTTGAAGTATGGAGAGAGCCTCCATTCCCCTCACACAGTGCTCAGACTCAAGCACTGGTTGCTGCTCAGATCACATGTGCAGCCCCACATGACAAAAGGAGCCCTCTCTTCCCTGTAAACAGAGCACAGCCATGGGGGCTGAAGCCCTCATCACACTTAGGATCCTGAAACAGTGACTTGGGACCAGAGGAAAAGGATGGGAATTCTAATCAGCTTGTCTGGGAAAACTTGATCTCTGAGAACTGACTCGAGGAATCTGGTCTCCAGAATCCAGCTGAACTCCCAACTCTAAAGAAATTTGCTTTCAAAAGTGAAGATCATAATCTCCACTTTGAAAAACTGATCATTGTTTTTTCCATTATCATTAAAGTGCTCAAGTGCCTGGGAGGAGTCTGAGTCCTTGTCCAAAATACTTTCCTTCTAAGAAAAGGAAGAGGGCCAGTCATGGTGGTCATGCCTATAATCCTAGCCCTCTGGGAGGCCAAGGAGGGAAGATTGCTTGAGGCCAGGAGTTGGAGACCAGCCTGAGCAAGAGTGAGACCCCATCTCTACGAAAAATAGAAAAATTAGCCAGGCATGGTGGTGCACACTTGTAGTTCCAGCTACTTGGAGGCTGAGGCAGAAGGATCTTGAGCCCAGGAGTTTGAGGTTGCCGGGGAGACAGAGTGAGACCCTGTCAGAAGGAAAGAAGGAAGGAAAGAGAGAGAAAAGAAAAGGAAGGGGTCAGGGAAGCGTTTGAGAGTAAGGTTTTGGCTACTCACTGTGACCTGATGCCCTCCCCAATTTAATCAAGTTTGCTTGGTCTTCCAGACATCCCAGCTAATGAATGGCCAAAAAAAAAAAAAAAAAAAGCAGTCATTTAAACAGAGAAATGGTTACTGTGAAGTTCAACAGAATCATGTGAATGATAATGAAAACATGTATTGAAAACTTGAAATTAGTAAAGAGAACGTAAGTCTGGTTTGGAGCGATAGAGACTATGTTCATCATTATAGATATTCAAAAGATTACTATGTACAAGTTTATCTTTTCTTTTTAATGAAGCTCTCAAAAGCCAAGGCAGAAAGTGTTCTACCTGACTGCCCAAGGTCAGCCCTTCAGACAATTGAGATTGCTTTCATCCAAGTCAACTCTAAGATTCATTTCTCTGGACAAAATTGGATGGCATTATCAAAGCAAAAAGTGGGATTGTTTCTCAACGTGAAAAGCTTTGAAATAAAAAGTGCTTGGCAATGATAGGTGAGAGGCTGTCGGACAGCATTCTGCTGTCTGAGCACATTTTAAAGGACCCCAGTTTTTCAACACAGGGCATCAACAGAATGCCACTGTACTGCAAGCCTGGATTTCCCTTTAGTGGTGTCGGATAAGGAACATTGAAATTTGAGTGTCTGATTTTTGGCCGATTTTCCTAGGAAACTTTGACAGTGCTCACCTTGTAAGCCTGAGATTGCACAATGCCTAGTGCGAGAAGCAGAATTGGACATGACATAGTTTGGGGTGGAGAACAGGAGAGAAGACATTCCCAAGAGCAATGTCTGATCTGCCACCCCAGTGGAGACCAGCGCAATTGGGCCTCTCTGCCTCTGTCTACTCCAGTCAGCCTATGTGGTTCAGATGTACTGGAGACTGAAGGTCATCAGGAACTTGTGGAAGCTGTGGGGGTGGTTTCTGTGTGGTTTCCCTGATAATTCATGGGACTGTAAGAGAGGCCAATCTCTTTTTAAACGTATTGATCCTTCCCATTTCTTGTTCAATGTAATGAATCCCAAAGGTTTTCTGGCATGTGGATTATTAGAGTAGATGGTTTGCAAGCAGTAGAAACTGATTCTGACAGACTTGAGAGCAAAAGAAAGAAAAGGGAGAAGGATACAGAAGGAGATTTGAGGTGTCAATAGATTTGAAGGAAAGACTGAGAAATCAGGCCTTAGAAAGAACAGGAGCAGAGGGAACCTGACTAGTAGCAGGAAATACCAGACATTCTCTTCGAGAGATCTCCATCTCAGGAACCAGAATTGTGATCATTCAGCTCCCACCAATTTCACATTTCCAAGACAGAATCTTACTGTCCCAGCTTGATCAGGGGTGGATAGGTCCTTTTGATTGCTAATCCTACCAAGATGCAGGAAATAAACGCAGGAGAAATAGCTGCATTGATGGCTTTAGCTTCGAATTATCGGATCCACCTCCCTTAATAACACTGACACTCTCACGTCTCCCTGGTTGTCTTTCAGTCATCGAGGAAGTTTTTTCCCATCACGTTCTTTGGCTCCATCACCTGGATTGCAATATTCTCTTACTTGATGGTCTGGTGGGCGCACCAGGTAAGAATCTGATACATCCATCTGCCTGGTTTTTCTTTGATCTTGGTTGCCAAGTGGTTAATCAATGTGTTTGCTTTCTAAAACTGTCACAACAATATTGGGTGTGACACAGACAAGTAACACATCCCAGGACTAAAGGAATTTACTCCACTCAACTTTCCCAAGTCTCCAGGCCTTTCACCACAGCATGGAATCAAATCATAGCCCCTGAACAGCCACGTGGAGGAAGAAAAGCCTCACAGCTTCTTGCTCTCTGCAGCCTGAAGCCAGGCCAGCTCCAGCCTGGGAAGAGTGTCAGGGTTGTGCCTGGCTCAGGGGCACTTGCTCTATCTTGGGCAGCCACTCACCTCATGCTGTCACCAGCTTTTCAAAACTGGCGCTTAGGAAAGGACCTGGAGACAAATTGGCCTCTTCCTTGAGCTTCAGTTTATAAAAATGATGATGTATTTCATTTTTATCCCTTTTAACTCAATATCAGTCATAACGCCTATCACAAGAATACACTCCCAGTAATTGTTATTGAAAATCGAGGCTTCACATTTTCAAAGATGATAGTGGTAACCGTTGCTAATTGAGTGTGTACTACATGCCATTGAATTCACATCTCTTTGTCTTTAAAATCTTGACAATAACCCTACACCTAGGTTCAAATCCTATGAGGGAGGTGCTATTATTAGCCACAGTTTACAGATAAAGTTTAAAGCTCTGAACCTTAAGCTTCAAATCTTTAAGATCACCCAAGATCACATAGGTAATAAGTGGTAGACTGAGGTTCTAACCCAGGATGGTGCAACTCCAAAATTCATGCTTTTAATCTTATTATATACTACGTAAATTCTAAACTTCCCACTTGTATCCTTTGTTTAATATAGTCCTAAAATTATTATACTTGTTAACATAAATAAAAGATAGCAATTTGAAATGAGGAAATATATACCAAGAGAACATATGTGGATAGACTTTTCAACAAATGGTGCTGGAATAATTGGATTTCCATATGCCAAAATAAATAAACTTAGATCCTTACCTCATACTATACTGAAAAACTAACTCAAAGTGCATCATAATTCTAAATGTAAGAGCTAAAACTACCAAACTTTTAAAAGAAAACATAGAAAATACACATGACCATAGGTCAGGCAAAGAGTTCTTTGATATAATAGAAAAGGATGAGCCATAAAAGAAAAAAAACGGATAAATTAGATTTCATCAAAATTAAAATTTTTGTTCTTCAAGAAACACCATTTAAAAATGAAAAGAACCAACCTGTTACTTATAAAATTTTTTAAAAAACAACTTAGAAGTAAGTGTATTCTATTCTGTAAAAAGCCTTGCCCTTATATGCTATTTCAGCCATTTAAATTTTTTTTAAAAAACACTGGACATCATCAAGTCACCTGTTGAAACCCAGATGGAAAGCACTATCTTGAAGGTTTTCAGAACTGCAGCTCACCAACTCCAGCAAAGTACATAAAGTTTTTAAAAGTCCCAAGAAGACAAAGGCTAGACCAACACTTCAAAATAGAACTCATCAGTCTTAAAAGGCAAAGACCAAAAGAAAATGTATTAAATAATAGCTGTCCCCACCTTGCTCTTCAATAATAATGTACTATTTACAAAGGGCCTTCCCACAAATTACCACTTAGTCCTCAGAAATACCTGGTAAAGTAGGTATTATTATCCCCACACTGTGGATGAGAAATCGAGGACTGAAGACATTGTACAGTTGGTCCAGTCAGCAGTAAGTCAAGAACTTAATAAATTCCAGAGCCAGACCTTGGTTCCAGGTCCTCGGATTCCCTGGCTTTTGCTTTTCCACAATTGCTTTGCTGATTTACAGTCTCATATTACCAAACCCCAAAATATCCAAAATCAAGTTTTTTGTGAAATGGTAGAGTCTACAAATATTTAAAAGTGTGTTACAGACACTAGGAGATGTTAAGGAAAAATGGGGACACTGGGTGTCAGTCCTTAACCTTCGGTGGTAAACTGAAGGGCATATCTGCTGCAGGACTTGGTACCACTGCCAGGGGCTGGCCCCTGGGTTCAATGGCCAGTTAGCTTTTCTAACTCCGATCTTGCAGCTTCCCCAGCCCAGTCTTAGAAAGCACCGTACAGAGGCTTCGCTCCAGCCCTCTGTAGCTCTTTTTAACTTGAGATTGTTTATTCCTCATGTGAACATTCCTAATCTCTTGGGTCTGAATACATAAAAGTATAAACTCCTCTATTGGCTAAGATTGTGGCTTATTCGTCTTTATGACCTCAGCACTTTGCAGAGCACAGAATAGAAACTCATTAAAAGCAGATTGCATTGGCATTTGTGTGGTTTCGATGATTTTGTGACTTCAAACACTCATATGTTTATCTCTGTTCTGACATTTAAGGTTGGAGAGACAATTGGCATTAGTGAGGAGATTATGGGTCTGACCATCTTGGCTGCTGGGACCTCCATCCCTGATCTTATCACCAGCGTCATAGTGGCCCGGAAGGGGCTGGGGGACATGGCCGTGTCCAGCTCTGTCGGAAGCAACATTTTTGACATCACTGTAGGGTGAGTAGAGATAGTTCTATAAAGATGCATGCCAGCTCCATCACCGTCTTTGTCTTCTTAGGAGCTGAAAAGACATGACCAGGATCTTAAGCCCAAAACTGACCAATACCAATAGAAAGTAAAGACTGACAGTAGTATTAGGTTTCACGAATTCTCCTTCTCATTTTCAGAGAACTTAATGAAGAATAAGTCATCCCTGGACAGACAGGAACACATACTTGCATACAAAAATGGATGTTTTAGGAAACACTTTAAGAAAATTTCACTTATATAACAACATCCAGGCAGGACTAGACACTCTGATAGCGTCACGGTATTTTTTTCCATGTTTCAATTAAAGTCCCCACCAAGCTAAGGTGAGATTTGGATTTTAAGGCAGATCGGAACAAACATAGGCCCAGCACAAATATCCTGTCTCCTTCCTTGGAAAACGTTGGCAGTCTTGGCATGATCATGTGTTTATCTGTGCCGATGAAGATATTCTAGTCAGAAGACGAGGTCTGTTCTTACAGTTAAGGAAACTAGAGTTTTCAATATGAATAATCACTAAAGTGACTCCAGTTGGTAAGGGGTGCTGTTATCTATATGGTTTCATTTAATTTTTGCAAAGTAAAAGTAGTCTGACAAATAACCCTGAATGGCAGCCCCCTGAGAAAACAAGACACGGGATGTCATCTTTATGTTCCCAGGAGAACTGGGCTCTTGACACTTAAGTTTGGAAGCCCACTAAAACGCATCGAGTTTCTCACTGAACGTCTTGACTATTGTTCTCTCTTACACCTTTTCATTACCAAATATATATTAATATTTATTCTTTTTCATACAGTGTCTACCATGTACACTGTACATACATTTTTATCTGTTTAAGCCACACAATGATCCTATGAGGTATGTATTATCCCTATTTTTCAGATAAGAAAACAGAAGGAGGTAGCAGAAACGTGAACAAAGAGTTAGTTGCTGTCAACTGCAGACTATCTGGTTTATCCTTCCAGTGTCAACTCAAATCCCGACTTCTCTGATTTCCTGGTCCTGACTTGGGGGCTCTTCTCCTGTACACTCTCTGTACATCTTACTCTTGTCATGGTCATATCTGCCCCCTAGACTGTGAACACCCCAAGAGCAGGAACTCACCAAAGTCTCATCCATTGCCATTCATTGGTAGTGGTTTGACAAATGTTTGTGGAATAAGTGGATGGACGGATGGATGGATGGATGGATGCGTTAAAAGCTATATGTTTTAGAGGAAGTTGTCCCTCTTATAAACAGTGTTTCTCAGTGTTGCTGTCCACACATTGAGAGTAGTTTTCTTGGTTAATCTCTTGTAAAAAGGAAAAAAATAAGTCTATAACATAAAAAGAGAAAATCCTACAAGTTGAGAAAGATTACATGTGTTCGGTTAGACATATTTGTCATGTTTCTGAAAAATAAATATTATAGGTAATTACCAAATGCTTTTTGTTAATTGTTCTTAAATGATACACACACACACACACACACAAAATGAAAGTTTAAAAAAAATCACCGCTAATCCTACTACCCAGAAACAACAATTCATTTTTGTATGTTCTCTTCCAAATATTTCACAAAGTTCTCTTAGTGAAATATTCAATTTTGTCCTCTTGGAAGGTTTTTATTTTTCTATTTTATTTTAAAGCCATATATGCCTGGCATAAAGAGGTATCTATTCATAAATCATATCAACCATTTTTCTAAGATTCTTCATAGCTCTTATAACTAACATTTTATGGCTTCAAACATTCCCTCTTGTTGCTTTTCAGTTTAACTTTTATCATGTAATAGGATCTTTTTTTTTTCAACTTTCTGCTATCATGGGTGCTTTGATGAACACCTTTATGCAGAAAAACTTCCTCTTTTAATTGTGTTAAGATAAATTCCTTCAAGCAGTATTAATGGATTAAATATATTGAACATTTTAATGGCTATTGATGTATTTTGTATATTTCTTTTCCAAAAAGTTCTTTCCCAAGAGTTTATGCCAATTTACAATGTTGCTGGCAATATATTGAGTGACATAATTAGCAATATATTGAGTGTAAAAGTTTCTTCCTAGCCTTGCCAGCATTTTCCTTTTGCTTATACGATTAACATATACTCACAGATTTAGAAAATATATATAAAATGCACAAATAAATATCAATAATGATTCACTAGCCTGTTTTACTTCATGTGTATTTTATATAATGGAAATTGCATTACTAATTTTCTGTATCTTGCATTTAAGTTTAGAATTATGAGTATTACCCTATATCATTATAAGCTTGTGTTTTAAAATAGTTATATAATATTACATTGACTTATTTAATTAGTTCCATTTAATTAGTTCCCTATTATTAGAGATTATTAGAGATCCCCCATTTTTTACTGTCTAAAATAACACCAAAATAATTTTTCTGAATAGTTACATCTGCATTTTAAATGATTTCCTACATTTGATCCCTGACAATAGAATTGATAGATTAAAAGGTATGAAAAATGTCATGTTTCTCCCCAAAGGGTTTTTGTGAATTATTTGTAGTGCTGTCAACCTCAGCTTTACCACAAGTGTGTGTGTGTGTGTGTGTGTGTGTGTGTGTCTAGTTCACTAAGAATAAAATGGGCTTGGGTCTCTTTCTTTATAAGAGATGAAAGAAGACTTCCCCAGAGCAAGTCCCCATCAAAGGTTTTCATTTTTGTATCACCCTCACTCTCAGGGCCTCCCCTTTCCTCTTCTGACTTTTCATTGCTGACCTCAGGATGCTAGGGCTGCCCCCTCCTGCTGAGAACTGGAATTACACCTGTTCCAGGCTGTCCTGGTAGAACACCTTCCCACAAGGCCAGCTAACGCAAGCACCTCCTGGCCAGGCTGTGGCGGGCAAAGTACCTGCACTGACCACCACAAAGCAGTCACATCAGTCATTTCGGGTTGGCCCAGGTTAACATATGCACCCAGATAGGGGCCTGCACGTGCCAGGCCCTGGGATTTCAAAGATGCGTAATGCGTGGCCTCGGTCTTCCATGCACTCTCTGCAGCAGAGGAAACAAATGAGTAACCTCACCGCCTCTTTCACCCTCATTATTTCTCTCACAAGCTCTTTGCTTTTCCTCTGGAGAAATTAATATTTCGAAAGAGCACCTTCTCTTCCGCACTGTGAGACCAGGCCAAGATTGAAACTTCCTTGGCCACTGCCATGCAGAAGGCTCAGCCAGCAGGGTCCCCATCTCTCTAGGCACCACCCCATCATTAGGATCAGTGGGTAGAACCGGCTCCATTTCACCAGCCTCTGGGAGATGCCCAGGCCCCTCGAGCCATGTGTTTTCAGCCACATTCCTCTCTCTCCCACAGAGTCCTAGTTGACTCCTTTGGTATACCTGGCAACTAGCTCTCCTGATGTCTTTCAGAATCACCACTCTGGAAAGGAAACAAAAGATGCTATCCTATTTTAAAAGTCAAATGAAAAGGGAGAAAAGGGGTATAAAAGTACATAACATTTTTAAAAAATCAAAAATGGAAGAGAACTATCTTCCTCAAATCTTTGAAAAAGACCGTTCTTTTTAATCAAAAGATTGTCAACATATTTTCCAGAATAAACTTTAGACTTTTATGTTGTACCATGGTCCCCACTAACCTCATTTAATTTCACTTGCTGTTAGATTGTTAATTAAATCACTGCTATTCTCTTCGCTATTTAAAAAAATAATTTGTTCCATTTTCACCACTCATTTCTGTACCTTCTCTCCATTTGTCTTCTCCTCCCATCACCCTGTACAAATCCTGCAGCTCACTTTTTTAGGGGGCTGAAATCAACATTTTAATCTCAGCTAGGAAGGAAACAAAACATAATTGCAAATCAAATTCAGAAACCACCTGCAGCAGTCATGTCTTTGATAATGTCCAACTGTAGAGCAAATTCTTGGTTTTCCCTAATTTGGTGAGGACACACACAACGGTTTTGAAGGTTCACTTTCCTTCCATATGTGATTTCCTGGGCCGACTTCGCCCGGGCCACAGTGAACCTTCGCAGAGCGTAGCTCCTAGAAGCCGAGGTTGGGCCGACGCCTTCCCCGGTCTGACTGCTCCCTGTCTGCCCGCCCCGCCCTGCTTCTCCCCGCGCAGGCTCCCGCTGCCCTGGCTCCTGTACACCATCATCCGCAGGTTCCAGCCAGTGGCCGTCAGCAGCAACGGCCTCTTCTGCGCCATCGTGCTCCTCTTCATCATGCTGCTCTTCGTCATCCTCTCCATCGCCCTCTGCAAATGGCGGATGAACAAAGTGCTGGGCTTCATCATGTTCGGCCTCTACTTCGTGTTCCTGGTGGTCAGCGTCCTCTTAGAAGACAGAATTCTTATGTGTCCTGTCTCCATCTAGCGGGAAAAGCCATATCCTGAACCAACAGTGGGGATGGTCCCTCCCCGCTCTGGGCTCCGGGCTCCTTGAGCGCTCGAGCAGAGGCAGCTGACACACAGCCCTGGGTGCCTCGTGTCCCTCCTTGGCCGACTGGAGGAGGGATGGATTCACACTGGGCCCATTCACTTCGCAGGCTGCTTCCATCCTTGCCTACGAAAAAGACTTCGCGTAAGAGACAGAGAACCATCAATACGGGGCTTCTGTGCATTCACCACTGACGGGTACTCCTCGCTGGTCGGAGGTACATTCGCTGTAATGACGTAAACAAGGACGGAGGCTCTCTGTATACATATAAAATATACATACTATAAATACACACACATGAACACACAAACCCTGCTTGTTCCTGTACTATACCTCTCCTTCCTTACTATAGATTAATACATACCTGTATATAAACACAAAGAAAGAGAAATTATATATATACATAACCATATA
>NW_012155840.1:6568334-6569352 GCF_000956105.1 Propithecus coquereli | reverse complement strand
GCATAGAAGCTAATGCTTATTCTTACTAAGGCAGGTCTTCCTTAAAAACCTCGCTTAATGTTTTTTAAAAAATACATCCTGCAATGCGCACTACCTGAAGGATGGACATATTTGAAACACGGACTTGGCGGGGGGGAACCAAGGGCAACACACGTAATCTAAACATCTGTACCCCCATAATATGCTGAAATAAAAAAAAAAAAAGCTGAACGAAAAAAGAAAAAAAAAATACATCCTCAGCCCCTAAACAATATTGTTCAATTAGTAAGTAAGGCTTTGTCATTAAGAGAGATTTAGTGAAATAAATAGAAAAATAAGGAAAAGGAAGAAAGGAGAAATTAATCTACGTTTACTAGGATTCCCAGAAAGTTAAGTTAAAACTATCCCTATGTAGTTTACAGTGGTTATAAATATAAAGCTATTTTTTAACCAATTACAAGAGCCCATATATAGTCCAAGATAAAAAAAAAAACAAAAATCTTCTCAAGAAGGCCTTAAGAAAGAAAGGTAACCATGCCCTGCTCTGCTGTCTGTATTTCAGTTTAGCTCCCTGTCTCTGTGTTTCTTGTTGAACCTCACAGCTTCATATTTTTGAAATATATAGCAAACAAGAAAAGCAATAAAGGAAATATAGCCAGCTCAATTCCATTACTTATTATTACACCATCACAATATTTCTTTCACTTCATTGGGAGCCTTGAGCCTGCTCAGGCTGCAGTACGTAATCACCAGGAGCATGTAGGCGTCTGTAAAAATCATAGGTGCATTCATGTTTGCTATGGAAGGAATGTGTTTTCCACATAGACCCCCCCAAACCAACGTGCACACTGCCGTCAGACACGCCTTCCTCACACTCGGGGAATCAGCCTTGCTCAGAACCACCCGAACTCCACAGGGTCCTTCATCTGGCCAGTGAGTTTTCTTCAGTGAAACTCAATGGAAATCAAGCAGGTAGGCAGGGGGAGGAGGGGATGGGTAAATTCACACCTAATGGATACAATGCACACTATTTGGGTGA
>NW_012155840.1:6564560-6568284 GCF_000956105.1 Propithecus coquereli | reverse complement strand
AAACTCACAGGGTTACTTAGGACAAACAGAGGTAAAATCCAGACTGGGTGGAAATCGTTTTGGGGGTGGGGGGAGGTAACCAGGGTTGGGTTTTTTTATTTTGTTTTGTTTTACCTTATATTGTCCCAGCATGCACATAGAAAATATGACTACAAACCAAATTAGTGCTTTTCTAAGACAGCAAGACTATATAAACTGAACCTATTTTTTTCAACTCATGTCCCATTATCATCAAAAGAAGGGCAGGTGAGTTCAGCTGTGATTGTCATTTAGGCATATTTTGATGCTAAGGACATACACATGGTCAAAATGCCTGCCAAGAGAGCCTAGATGTGTGGTAAGAAATACCATCCAGTAGAGGCTCTCAGTGGGACTTGCCGCCTCATGGGAATGTAAGAGCATAGTTCTTTAAAGCGTTTTTCGGTGTGGTCCTAAAGGGCTTTAGTGTCTGAAGAAACCATTATTCCCAATAGAACTAAATTAACTCTGACCCATCCTGCTTGGACTGAGGCAGCTTGGAGATGTTTGGAAAGGCACTTGCACACTCAGCACACCCCAGGAAGGTTTCTGAGTCCTAGGTCAGGTCATGCCAGGACCAGGATCTGGTTAAAGCCCATGTAACATCTGTGTCTCTTCTTTCATCAGGACCCCATCTGGGACTCTGGCTAGTTTTTAGAGGACACTAAAGACTATACTTGACAACTTCTTTACACTGGTTTCAAGCCAGTCACTTAAATGTCTTTAATTTTTTCCTGATTTTGCTCAGCATGACATGGGATATTTTCATTTCATTCATTCAATGCCCCCAAGTTCTGTTCCGCACCTCATATGATCTCAGGTCTATGTCAGTGGAAAATAAAACCAGCAGTGGGGGGCGAGGCGGGGGGGTAATAGGCAAACTAAATTGATGAAAAAATATGTAGAGCACTTTTTCCATTTCCCCAAGTCACGCTTTCCTTAAGATCAATTGAAAAAGTAAATAGAGGATGGCCCATTATTCTGCACCCATCCTATGTCTAGGCTGGCACACATCACATATGGGGGACTTCGCCATATGTGTTCTTCCCTCCACTCTATGCTGTCACCGGTACCTGCGGTGATTTCGTTGTGAGCACATACCTCTCCACATAGGGAGGCAGGATGCCAAACTCACAGCTGAGCAAGAGGAAAAGTAACCTGACAACTCCAGCTCAGTATGCCCTCCACAAAACCTCAGCTCCCTCCACAGAGCATGGCGATAATGGGCAATGCCCATCGTTGCTCTTTGCCCACAAGCAAAAAGCACTTCAAAGTGGAGGCCCCCCAAGAAAACAAGAAAGCAAGATGGCTGCCACCCAGAAGGCTAGCTGTCAAGTTTCCCCAACTTGCAAAGCCGGGTTTTCAGATGTGTGAAAGAAACCTGCATCCCGTTCATCAAGGGCAGGACTTTGTATTGAGACAAGATTCAGTGCTGGTTCTTTACAGAGAAAGAGAATGAGGAAGTGAACTTTTAGTTTAAAAACTCCAGATGTTTACCCCGTGTATTGCTTGAAGGGGAGCAAAGTTCGTTATTGTGTGAATTCTATATTGACTGGTGTGTTGTTCGAAAGGAGGTTTAAATAGGTGACTTTGACTCAACTGCAGACAAACTGTGTAAAATGATCAAGGTTGAGGAAGGCGCAGTGCTACCCTCTTCTTATTCCAACACTTTCTGATCCTCCCCTGCCTCCTCACGCCTTCCCATTCATTCCCAGTTCACAATGAAGACTGACCCAAGCAGCCCTGGAGCACTGTACTTGCCTGGGAGCTCCACTTCACAGGGAGTGTTGTGGTCCTTGATGAAAAGTTGCGTTTGAGAAGACAACATTCCCAAGCCCAGTTCCCACCTGAATGGTGTGCACTGAGCATAACCTACATCAACCTTGTTCCCTCGCTGAATGGGATACAAGCATCTTCCACTGCTCTCCCTTGCTTTTCTTTCATTTATGTGTCTGTGAGCATGTGGTTATGTGTTGGGCTAGGGTAAAATCAGAGAGAAGTGTGTAGAATGCAACAATGGGTCTTAAAAGCATTCAAATCATTCACGTAATTATTAGAAAGAACTTTCCACATTATGAGTTCCAGAGTAGGTCATCTCTAACCCCTTTCCTGCATGCCTGTGTATATACATATATAAATATAAATATATATATATCTTTATACTAGATCTATATGTACACGTACACTATGACTTACATCGTCACCTTCTGACCCAACTGCATTCAGATTCAAAAGCAGGGTACATCAAGTTTGAAAAAGTCAAGGAAAAGGAAAATTATGCACACAAACCAAAGGGAACAATTCTTCCTGATCTCATAAGATCGTTCTATTCTGTGCACATATACATACAGACATACACATATGCACCCATATGTTCCCTCCCTAAGAATATAGATTTATAGCCTTAAGGAAATGGCCAGCCATATCCCCAGTGCCGATGTGGAGGCAAAGAATACACAACAGAAAATATATTTTCAAAATTTAGACTGCAGGTACTGTCTTTGCTTCCTTGGAGCAGGGTATAAAATAATATCAAAAATTCAAGAAACATTTTACTGCTCAATCTAAAATAAACAAGTTACACCCAAATGGTTCTATTTACGCACAGCAAACCAAGCGGGTCTTGCTTGCTGTCACCTCCCCTGTCCCTCCTGGGAGCCCCAGGACAGCAGAGCAACTTGGCTCCAACTGGCAATTCCCAAATAGAAACTTCTAAATTGCATCTGAGAATGCCCACGCTGTCTCCAGCTGCCCTCTGAACTTGACCAGTTCCTGATGATCTGAAGCTGGAGATTAGATAGTGTTTATGTAGCTTCCCAGGACCTCAACTGAGCCGGGCCGTGGCAGATCAGGAAAGCAGAGCACATGTGCAGGGACTAAGAGATAGGGTTGTTTAGCCATTTGGCAGATGCAGTAGAATATCCTAAAGCCTTGCCCAGAAGATTACAAAAAGAGGCAGGGACTGCTTCATATTCAGGGAAAGTGCTTTGTAAGGCTTCTAACAGGTGTCACCTGACAGGGGCCATTATAATTTACTTCATAGAGAAGACATGAATCAGGTGGTTTGGAGCCCTTTCAGCAAAACACAGCTGCTTTGCTGATTAGACATTTGATAATGTTAATGTACATCCATTCCTGGGCAGGGAGAGAGTTGGCAAACTCCTGGCTTTTCAATGTCTCTGTAACAGTGACAGAGGAGATGAACTATAAACCGAAGCCCCCCCACTCCCAGACCACTTTAACAGAAAGTTGACCAAGGAAATGACAACCGATAGAGCTGCTGCCCAGACAGAGAGTTAATAACAAGATGGAACTTGTGTTAAATGCTCTGTAGAAATTACTGTGTTGGACAGCCTGACCTGGGTCTGATGGCCTGCCTGCATACAAGCATTTCAGAAAACGTCAGTGTGCTTTCCTCCCCACGTCTGCCAAACACACACCCACGCGCCCACACAGAAGACCATGCGGATGCGATGCTTCCTTGCACCTGGGCAGATTATTACTCCAGGAAGCAAGTGGTCATACTACAGGTGGCGGTGTATTCCAGAAGAAATGAATTTAAGCTGTTCTCAGGGTGATTTCTGGATAAATCAACTGTCTCCTGAAAGCGTGCATAGAAGCTAATGCTTATTCTTACTAAGGCAGGTCTTCCTTAAAAACCTCGCTTAATGTTTTTTAAAAAATACATCCTGCAATGCGCACTACC
>NW_012155840.1:6559702-6561975 GCF_000956105.1 Propithecus coquereli | reverse complement strand
CTCTAACAATTTGTGTTTTATGTAATTGACTACTTCTTGGAGGGACTTCCTCCTAATTACTACTAAAATGTGGACAGAATTCACAACCACAAGAGAGTAGAGTAGTAGAAATACCTTAAGAGCACCAGCAGGCTTGGAATACAAGGAACAGCAACAGGCATGGATGAGCGTGGTGCATGGCATTATCAGGAGGCCCTGGTGAGGTCAAGCTCACAAACCGTTCTCAAGGTCATAATCCCACACTCACAAAGCACTCAGATTATTCCTCAGTGCTGGGCCTACGCATAACTGCACTGATTCACCAAGAGGAATTAGTATTTTTATTTTAAATATGAAACGGGGGAAATGGTTGGGCCTCCATTTATCAACCAGTACTGCAGCATGTTTACTTTGTTGTACGATAGGTTAGATAGGACTTGTAAAGTTGCCGATTGGTGTCCTGGCCTAGGAAAATGGGCCAGGGTCCACCAAAAGGATGAGAATTTGCTCCTGCATTCTTACATAACGGGTTGCATATTCCTTCATCATGGATCCGTAAGTAACTAAGGCCTTAGAGACTAATAGTTCTCTAAAACACTCCGCTAACCAAAAGAAAATGTTACTTGTTAAAATCATGTCACCAAAAACAAAAAAAAAAAGTGAAAAATCTGAATCCCTGAATAAAATCATTTTTAAGGATGAAATTACATGCATAAATTAAGGGTAGATAACTTCTTGCCATTTAATTAAACAAATCTCCAATTCTCATCAGGATAAAACTGAAGGACAATGGATGTCTTTTGGGTTTTTTAATTTTTTAATATTGCACTTTATAGTACTTCATAAGAGACAATTGTCCTGATTAAAGCCATAAAATACCAATAATACATATATTCAGGGCTTCTGAATATAGTCAATCAATAAGCAGTCCATGAGTCATTCCTGTTTTGTATTGTTTGTTGTAAATTGGAGTTTATCTGTTCTATTTTTTATTACCTAAAATTATTGGTCTAGGCAATCCTTATCTACTTAAAAATTTTAGATGTGTACTTTAATAAAAACTGTTTGAAAATCAAATTATTCATTTCACAAAAGCATTCTTAATTTTCAAAATAGCTTATTACACAGTTCCTTTAAATAGCAAGTTATAACACTACATTGAAAATATTTCCTCTTAAAATTATAGATTAACTGTTTTTCAGGAATCCATTTGTTATGTAAAGCAAGGTTCACCCATGTGGAAAGTGAAATGGATAATTAGCAAACATTTACCTGGGAGATTTAGGATGTGTTTGAGTTTTTATATAAATATAGAATGGATCTAAGAAGTTCCCTTATAAAAATGGCAAACAGAGATAAACAATTTATCAATAATTTCTTATGCCTAAATTATTAACCTTCCTTGGGAGGACAGTAGACTTCATTAATGCATTGGTGGTTTTTCTCCCCTTCTGCTAAAATACACAGTTTCTGACCTAGTATGTTAGACTGTTTACATACAGATGTCCACACAACTAAAAACTTTAATGTTTCACTTCATCACAACTCTTTATATTATTTGAGTGAAAGCTGAATAATGGCTAAGAGGCACTGAATAGCCTAGAAATAACCACAACTGGATTCCTAAATTATCCATATAGAGTAAACACGGGTATTAAATAGAACAACTCCATCAATTTTATGCTTAAATGACCAATTTGCACTAAAGAAAGGGTGTCTGACCCCGGAGCCAGTGATGTTCCTCTGTGGAGTCTGTTTTATGGTCCAAAGAGTCTCTCTAAAAGGCAGAGACTCCCCATCCAGAAGAGGAAGACTCTCTTGGCATATTGCCCTGTTGAACCCTGCACACATAGTCCATATATGTGCCCTGCACCTAGTCTTGCTATTTCTTCACCTCAAGTCTGAAAAAACTCCAGAAGCAACAGCTTCCATCTTCAGGCAATCCACAGACTCAAAGAGCCATCAAAAATAAGAATAGCAAAAGCTACCTTCCTGGTTCAATAAAGTTGCTGCTAGCACTAAAGGAAAAATAAATTATATTATGCTTTTGTTCCTTGCATGTAGTTTAAACAGAGAAAATGTTTTGTAGAAACATTCCAACATAGACATTTGCTCGATAACTTGTAAACTGTCTTTTGGACAGGTTACGTTAAAACCATCAGAATGCCATTTTTATAAAGGATCTTTTTAGGGATCAATGTGGTCTCATGCTTCCTTTGTTTCCCTCCATTTTAAAGAAGCATTTTAACCCCTGTCCCCTACAAGAATCCAGTGGATGCCCTTCTAAATGATTT
>NW_012155840.1:6535497-6558227 GCF_000956105.1 Propithecus coquereli | reverse complement strand
TTTATGAAATTACTTAATTAAATTCCCTCAGGCACTTTTTAAATTTTATACATTTAACATACTTGATTTTCTCAAACACACCAAAAGCCTGACAAACTTAGAAACTAGAAAACAAAATCTTCCTATGCACTTAAGTAATTCCTATTAATCTAATAAATCAAACCTAAATAAAATGTAGTAAACTGGGTTATCATAAACATTTCAATATCATAAACATTTCATTTATAAACTTAATAAAAGTCTACTATACCTTTAAAATTAAAAGCATGAGTCTAATATAAATTACACATTTAAAATTGCAATCAGATTATCTAATATGCTGGATTTCTTTCAAACACCTTAAATAAAAACATACACAAAATATCCCAATGATTATAGAACTTATTCTGAAGCCACACTAAAGTATTAATACCATGAATTTGATTTATTTCGTTATGTCTATTTTTCTATGACATCTTCCCAGTTGAAAAGTCACCCAACTAATGAGCAGATTTACCATCTTGGGCAGGATAACATGACTAAGGCTGCGTCACGATACTATTATTTACCATGTAGAGAACAGACCCCAGGACATGGTATGTGGGCCCTACATACTGCCAGGATGATTCTGCTGAAGCCAAAGGTAATCCTATAGCACTCTGACTTTGAGTCAAATTCCATCTCACATCCACAGAGGGCCCCTTCCTTACCAAGCCCATGTCTTTCAGCTGGAGTTTAATGTTGCAATCCAGTGGGCATCATTGCCATTATCATTACCATTTTTTCCATTGAAATGCCTTTTAAAATCTTATCTCCCTCCTCATTTGAGTAGGTGAATTCTACAACCCCACCTGGGTTACAGCCAATTTTTCTATACCACCTGACTCTACTAAATCTCTATAGCCTGATTGGATTCTTCATTCTGTTCATAATGTTCTTTTCTGTTCTGACCACAATGCCACACGTCATTGACAACTATGTGTCTGCACTAATGCTAAGTACTTTGTAGGCACCATTTCACTTAATCCTAACAACTCACTGAGTTGGGTGCCATCATTATTCCCATTTTACAGATAGAAAGAGATTAAGTAACATGCCTGAGGTCACACAGTAAGTGTCAGGACTGGAACTTAAACCTGAGTCCTTCTGTTACTCAAATATGAGTTCTTAATCATGACTTTTTACTTTATTTCATTAGCTGCATAATTATCCCAAATCCCAGGAGTTACAATTATAAAGCACACAGGCAATTATAGCAAGGACACCAAAGTCAATCAAGTGCCTCACCTTTTGTCTTGTCTTTCCTAAACTTGTACTTTTTAATAAAAGGTATATCACACCAGATGCATTTGATTAAGGGAGCTTAGTACCTCCAACACAGCATTTTTCAACCTTGGCACTACCGACATTTTGGGCCAGAAAATTACTTGTTGGTGGGTGCAGTCCTTTGCATCATAGAATGTTTAGCAGTATCATTAGTTTTTACCCATCAGGTACAAGCTTCAACAACCAAAAAAAAAAGTCTCCAGACATCGCCAAAAGTTCCCCAGGATGGGGCAAAATTGCCCTCAGTCAAGAACCAGTACTGTTCTATCAGATAGAATTCAGTCCACTACCTCAAGATGGCTGGACTTCAGCCAGTGTTTGCCTTTCAGCTCCTGGCGTTAGTCCTGTCAAATATTCTGCGGTTGAGAATTTACACAAACACACACACACACACACACACACCCATGAACATACATACATATTCACTACTCCCACTCCCACTCCCCAAATGCAACAGTGCAGAGGTACAAATTCAAGCAGGAAAAGCCCATTTGGCATCATGTCCTCAAATGATCTATTGTGTAAACAGCAGACTACTGACACTTAAGCTTTGGGACTCCTCTTTCGGCCCATTCCACACAGATGGGCAGTTTACCAAGTACTACTTGGATTTAAGAAGTTTGCCTCTGTGGAGTCTCTGGGTCTCTCCCTGCGCAAATCCTTGCCATTCTCTGAAGGAATTTCTGCAAGTCACAACCATGGAAATAAATTACATCCCAAAGCCAGGATCTTAGGCGACCTCCTTAATGAATGTTCATTGGCATTGTCCTGATAGCTGGGTTCCTCCTGGAAGATTTAAGGTCTTTTCTCTGCCAATACAGCTGATGGGCTGAGGGCACAGAGCCAAATTTAAGAAAAGCTCAAAATCTACAATCCTCTCATCTCCCTTCCTTCCAAAATTAATCCCACTTCTCAGAAATGATTTATGAACTTTTTTATACATAAGGAAAAGGCACAAGACATTTTGACTCTGTATTCAACCCAATGATGTTTAAAAACTCTGGTGCTTGACTCCAATAGTATTTTCCATCTATGTTTAAGAATAGAAACATTTTAATCAGAATTATATTAATGCCGATTTCAGGGTAATCTTCATTAGGTTAACTAAAGTCCTTAATCAATTCTCTATAGAATAGAGTTAAACCATTTCTCAATGTTTTCCTTTTTATGTTATTAAAATTTGCATGAGTAGAGATGGTTTTCTGTATAAATTTTTAAACAGGAACTCAGTATGCCCACTAGGTTTTGTTTTTTTATCTGTCTCAACATTTTCACCTATCACAGTTTAGCTATTAGAAATCTTCCCCATTATTTCTACCAAGTCCACCTTTGATGGGTACAATTTTACAGATCTAAATTTCACCAAGAAAATTTAAGTTTTCCATCAATTTTTCATCACAATTGTATGACAGATTTCACCATAACCATTTTAGCAACTGTCAGTTTTATTTTTGTGTTAATAATGTCTGATTTTTCTCAGACTTTATGCAAAATGTCCTCAATGTTAAAATGGGATCCAAAAAAAGATCAAAATTGGGATCAAAACATCCAACTATCTTAGTAAAATGATTCCAAGTTAATTTCCCAAGCTTGCCTCATGCTAATGTGAGGACTAAGGGAGCAAAAGATGGTAAAATAAATAAATAAATAAATAAACATCTGATATCATCTTTTCCATACTTCAGAATTCATTCCCAACAGACTCTGTACACAAATTTTATAAATAGTCTGTACTCTTTTTCCTTTTCAGGTCCACACTATTCCTTTTTAAGAATGTAACCAACAGGGGCTGGGCAAGCTCTTTGAAGATAAGAATTCAGCTTATGCTGAAAGAGAAGGCATTTGCAAAATACAATCATAGATCCCATATTTAGAGAGTGATCCCAACTGAAAATCCTAGAAAACGTTTCTAGGTACACTAACTTCAGTGCGTAAGCCCTTTTCTTCAGATATGTTAGTGTTCAAATAAAATGATATTCTCATTTACGTTGACTCATGAGGCAAGAACGTAAAATTGATACAGTGGGGCTGGGCTGACCCCTCCACCAGGATGTGTAAAGTGCACCATGGTTCTTTTCTTTGTTCATGCAATGACCTATTCCTTGCATTCTGCACAAAAGGCATGTACTCGAGATGATAAATTCAAAAGAGAGGACAGGTTAAGATCTATCTTCAGGGGAAAGAGCTGGAAAAGCATTTTATAATTTCCCAGTATATGAAGACAAGCATTCCTCAAAATCAACGGACCGGTAATTAGCCATTCAGCTAGATGCACAGTGGCTAAGAAAAAATCAGTTATCTGCAACCTCTGCTAGGTTTCAAAGCACAACAGGATTTCTGTGTCTATCAACACTTATTTTCTCACATGGTTCCCACCAGACTTGACCATCTACAATTCACCAAAGCAGCCTGGTATCTGAGATTTTTAGATTCACTACCTCCTAGATAGAAGGCTTTGAATAGAAACCTATAGTGAAGATTTTTCTTCATATAGACTGTCTCTATATTTTCCTTCCCTTCTCATCAGTGATGGGAAATGGGAAGAGGTTTTTCCTTCTGCCTAACAATAACAGTAAAATGGACAAAGTTCCCCAAACAGTCTCATTTTGTTTTAAAATTTCTATTGGAACAATGGCTTACTTATCACAACTATGTCCCGGCATGAAAGACAAATCCATGGGATCTCTGTTAAGCAGTAAAATCTCAACCACGATGCACATGGGTGTCAGGATTGAGGATTTACCACTCAGAAGCCAGAGCAGCTAAAGAACTATAATAAAAAGCCTTCTCATTTAAAAGGCTTAAGTTAGGTCATTACCTAGGTTATAGCCAGACAGTGAATAATAGCAGGTTCTAATTAGCGAGAACTGTGTAGAAAGAAAAGAAAGGCTTTTGCTGCTGGGATTTAATAATAAAATTTCCAGCAAATAATAACAATCACCTCGGGGATCAAAAAAAAAAGGTATGCCCAAATTTGTTCAGAAAACTGTTGGAATGTATGCATATCGCTCTGTCTGTTGCCAGAAGCTAATGACCCGTGTCCTTGAAATGGAATCAGGTCAGGGAAGGTTGTAAACATTCTAACTTTCCTGCTTCTCCCTGGGAGCTCATTGAAATGTGCAATCAATCTCAGTAGCAGCTCCACTAAACTTAGGGAAAAAGATAACTGTTTTCCACAAGGAAAGTAATGTTATTCATTCGCATTGGCCCGATTCGGGGACGTCTGTAGAAGAGCCTGGGAGGTGGACAGAAGACCCTGTCTGTCCCCAGTGTCCTCAAACTCCCCCTCCATCTCTGGGCTATTGCCTAGATTTTCATTTTAGTGCCTATCTGCCCAGCTCAACTATTCTCAACCAAGAGGCTGCACCTGAAGGGCATCTGGAACATCTAGAGGCTTTTTCAAACTACACGTGTAAAACTCAGCCCTGCACACCTCCACTCACCCCTTCCAACCCCATGTGAGAGCCACAGAGAGCCTCTACTCAGGGACTGGGCCATAACTCACAGCAGTGTCGGGTTGGAAAAAAGGTTGAGAACCTGTTTAGCCTAAGGCCCTGATCCCTGTGAAAACTGTACCTGGCACTAGGAAAAGTCCACGTCATCACATTTCTCCAGGTGGGGTAGAGTGCCCCGCGTTTATTCATGCGTCCAACGATGGGGATCCGGGACCTGCAGTGGGCCAGACACAGGGCAGCGCCCGTTCTCAACAACTTCACAATCTACAGGGAAGACAAATGGTAACAAACACAGGACTTGGACCAGAATGAGCACCCAAGAGGGTGGTTAAGAAGCCAGAATGCCTGAGTTTGAATCCCAGCTCTGCCACTTACAAGCTGGATGACCTAAACCTCTCTGTACCTCACTTCCCCCATCTATAACCTCATGAGAATTGTTCTATATGGGTTAAATTAGTTAATATTTATTCAAAACACCCTTAGGACAGTGCCTACCTTATGGTAAGCAATATACTCCTGTTTGATAAAGAAGTGCTATAAACAAGTGTCTCCATGCCCGTGGCTCCCAGAGGAGGGGCTGATTAGCTCCATCTGGGGTTCAGGGAAAGCTTCAGAGAAGAGATGGCCTCTGATCTGGGGTTGAAGAATGATAAGTCTAACAAAAGGAAACACTTGTATCAAGTGACAGATGAAAAAAATGTGATATTTAGAGGAACAACATTCAGCATGGCTGGAAGGGTAGGGTCTGCTGGGACGTGGAGAGCTGTAAGCTGATGATGTGGGCAGCACCAGCTGGCAGAGGCCTCCTCTAACCCCAGGGCAGCCTGGACTCTATCCTGCCACCAAAGGGTCTGCACCAACGGGTGACATGGCCACCTTGGGGCTTAAGAGAGCCCTTGGCACATACAGAAAAATGGCTTGGATTTGCTTCAAAATAACGTAGGGCTGTAGAAGAAAGCAGGTTGGCTAGGAGGTGACAACGTTGAGGCTAGGGGACAGATATACAGGGGTTCATGCTATTTTTCTGTTTCCATATGATTGAGATTTTCCATTTTAAACAATTATCTTAAAAGGGTGGCCTAGAGGGTGCTCTCAGGTACTGTCTCTCAACTATTATCAGTCATTTGCGCCTCAGTGTGAAAGGAGGAAAGTTTGGACAAGAAAGGAGGGCACAGGGGATGCCTGGGCTGGAAGGAGGCAGAGAAGTAAAGCCAGGAGGGAAGAGGCGGTCGGCAGTGAGGCGGGGCAGCCGACACCAGCCAGCCTCCCTCCCTCGTCTGCTCTGACCCCCTGGATTCGAGCCAGTTTATTTTTCTGAGGCTACTGACTTCTCCCCCACAAAAGAGGTCCCGGGGCCCCCAGCACTACCTGAGCCCATTTCGGCATCCGGGTGACCCGAGTCTTTTCTGAAGTGAGTTGTTCTGTCTGGGGTCTTGGACCTAAGATGTTTCACATCTTGTGTCATCTCCTCGGGAGAAAGAGTTACTCCAGGACTCTGAGTCATGGCTGAGAGCAGGGTTACAGCAGGAGGGTCCCAAACCAAGCAGACTCCTGGGCCCACTGCAGAGCGGCCCCCAGGAGGTTCAGAGAGAAGTGCAGCCCCATGAGCCCCAGGAGTGAGTCTATCGGGAGCCATGATGACAGAACAGGTGCCGCCTATTTGACAGAAAGACGATAAACGGAAACCCAGGCGTGCGTGTGAGAGAGAGCATGGATGGCACACGTAGGAGAGAAACTGCAAAACCAGGAAAAAGCCTCCTCCAAAAAATCTGTGACTTCCACAAGCATGCGGGCCAAGCCAAGCCAAGCGTGCTTACCAAAAGAAGGGGAAATGTTCTTGTTTAAGGCAATATTAAATCCAAAGATCCTGGCCTATTCAGAAAGGGAACGAAGTGGGACTCCTTCCGGTGTCTTCATGTTGATGGGGTGGGGACAGGGATGGTTCTTGAGCTGCCAAAATAGACCCATCTATAGAACCCTCTCCCGTCCTCGGAGCTTTGCCTGACAGCCTTCTCCCCTCGTGCTCTCTACTCCACTCTGCCTGTTGGGGTGGGGGCAGGGAGAATTATCATCTTCCTATCAGCTGCTTTGACAGCTGCCATAGTTTGGCAGGAACTCATCTAATGACAAGAGACTGATTCAGATTCTTTCTGGGAAGAGGCATTTTGGGGACAAGAAAGCAAGAGAGGACATGTATGAACAAAGCCCACAAGTGGGCAGCAGGCACAGGCTTCCCAGATGGCCACCTCCTGGGACGCTGGGCATTGCCAGGTGCCCAGGCAGTGGGGAGGGGGCAGCCCCCCCAAAGCAGGTGGGCCTCCAGCCAACACAGGGGCTGCACTCCTGGCCGCCTTCCTGACCACCAGTTGCCAGGGCAATGAGGTCACTCTGAAAATATCTCTATTAGATGTGACTGCCGAAAAGGAGGGCAAGGTAAGAAAAGGGACAGAGGGAACAAAGAGAGAGAGACCAGGCTGGTACCCACCTCACGTATTTCAAATGCAACCAGGAAATTCTTGGCGCTGCTGCCCTCTACAGGTAAAATGGTAGACTATGAAGATTGGCCACCAAGAATGCCCCAAATATGAACTGTCTCATTTCCCTGCCAGGTAACCGAGGAGTAACAGAAAACAGGAGCCAGACTGGGAGGCCCAGGGCTCCAGCTGCAGCTGTAATATTGCCAGAAAGGGCAGAGGCAGTTTGAGAAACACTACATCAAAAGTTGGATGTTGCCTGTTCTGGAAATTGTTTGCTAATAATGGGATTGTAAATACAAATGCAAAGGCAGGCACTAAAATCACACATTGTAGTTGGTTTCCAGATAGTCACCTACACCTGTCATGCAACACGTTCGTGACGAACCTGGTGCTAAACCGTTCATAGATGGCCTTGCTTCTGGGTCGGGGGTTTCATGTGTAGCAGAGCAGCTCCCTCACTACAATCTATCGAAACTGAGCCCTTGACTGGAGGGTTTGTAAAAAGAAAGAAAACAAAGGGGGGAAAAAGGAAGTCACCTATAATCCATAATAGGCATGAATTAATATTTTTTTATTTTGACAATGAAATCACAATTATTACAACGTCGTAAAGAACTCATACCCTCAAGAATGTTCTGTGCACCCTCTCGGTGTAACCCAAGGATAAAGACAATTTGATCTTTACCCATAACGGTGTTCTAGGGTCCATGACTCAAGAGCATCTGCAGCACCAGCAGCACCTGGGAACTCAATGCAAATTCCCCGGCCCCACCCCAGGCCTGTGGATTCTGAAACTCTCAGGGTGGAGCCCAGTATTCCGTGTTTTGACAAGCCCTCCAGATGATTCTGATATTCAATAAAAAAAATTTTTTTTTTTTTTGGAAATAAGTTCTCTTGTACTTTGTTTATTTGTTTGTTATAGAGATGGTGTCTCACTCTTGCTCAGGCTGGTCTCTGACTCCTGAGCTTAAGCAATCCTTCAGCCTCGGCCTCCCAGAGTGCTAGGATTATAGGCGTGAGCCACCGCACCCGGCCTATCCACTAAAATTTGAGAACCACTGATCTATGCAACATACTCATTCATCTGAAACTTCAAATGCTACTGATTGTGACACACCCATCCATTTCAGACAATGACTGGGAGCAGAGCTGAGTGGATATAGGCAGGGAAGGCAGAAGAAACAAAACCTGTCCCTTCCCTGCCTGGGCAGGTATCACAGTCTTAGAATCTCAGAACATCACAAATTCCCCTGTTCTGTCATTGAGGGAAGGGTGATCCTCTCCGCTCTTGGCCAGGCCTTCAAGCTCAGATCCAGTGCCCAGTAACGCAGGTGATCTAGGGGTTACGAGAGATAGGTTGTTTGGCAGAAGGAGCAGGAGAAAGGAGGTTAACATCGACTGAGCACTGATGCCAAGCACTCTCAGAAGGGCCATCTCATTTAATCTTCACAACTACCCTGCCATGCAGGTAGAATTAGCCAATTAACGGATGCAGGAACTGAGCCCTTAGGAAAGTTAAATGACTTGCCCAAAGTCATTTAGCTGCTTAGTAGGAGAAGTGAGATTTGGATCTAGGCCCATACAACACAGAAGACCATGTTGTTTATTCTAAATTCTACTGAGCCATTGTCAGCACTGTCTAAAATCACCTTCTGTCACGATGGAAACGTCCTTTAACTGTAGCCACTAGCCTCATGTGGCTATCAGACACTTGAAATGTTGCAGATGGTGTAACTGAGCAACTAAATCTTGTATCGATTTTTAATTAATTTAAATTTAAATAGCCACATGGGGTTAGTGGATATTCTACTGCACGGTGGAGGATCCTATAGTTTTGTATAACAATGCCATCAGAGTGGAAATCTTCACCCAAAATATCCTCAGGGAGAAAAATAAACACAGACAAGTGCACTGGTACAACTAATAATTTGCCATATTATTCACTCATTATTTTCTTAATGGAAATGATGACAGAGTCTTATTAACAGAGTCTGAGTTAAGGAAATATAATTAATCCACTGACTCGGTTATTCAAATTTAAAGAGGCCTGGCGTCCCGAATGTTGGCAGCCAGGGATGGCGGCTATGAGGTGTCCTGTGCCACCAGCTAACGGACTGAATGGGGACAGTGAAGGCAAACGAAATCATTTCCACGGCTCATATTTTGTTCCCTTGACAGACTTTAGAGACACCCTGTCCTGCCTCTTCTAATCACTGTTCTTCTAAATGTTAAGAGGATATATGAAACGCTTACACCATTAAGTTTGGTCCATAGCAGTAAACTTAGCGGGGATAACAGTGATTTAGCATTACACAGGGCTGGGCAGGACAGTCTCCCAAGACGGCAGTCCAGAGTGGCAAGCCTTCTGAAGATAGAGAAGAAAGATAACCAGGCACGTCATCTGGCTAGCATAGTTGGCATCTGTCACTTGGCCATTCAGTGCCCACTTGGATGAGAATCCCAGCCCAAGGGGCTGTTTAATAGATCTCAGAACAGGTGAAAGATCCCAACCAAATAAGGGACCAATTGAATAAGCCTTTGTCTCTTCTTAACAGCAAACAGGATCCACTATGCAATTCCACTACGAGTCTTGTTATGTGCCTTTTGAGTTACCTAAGATTCTAGACCCTCTTCAATAGAATAAGCAAATCAACCATAGCTGAGGTGGAGAAAAACCGTATCAGTGGACTCTGAAAAACCCAGGCCTCAGTCAAAACCCTGAGCCAGCAGGAGGGCGTGGAGAAATAGAGCATGTTGTTGCAAAGTGTGGGGACTGAGATGAGCCCCAAAGCCACCAAGAGAGTTGGGAGAAATTCTGAAAAGAGGGGTATTAGGGCCCATGCAACACAGAGAAACATAAAAGGATGTGAGACTTAACAGCAGAGGGAGGAAGAAAAATAAAAGGCAGCACAAAACAAGAACAGGGTTTTCTTTCCAGAACGAGTCACAAACCCAGTGTGTGCTCTGCATGGTCCTTATACATACACACCTTTGAAGACAGAGCCTGTCATATGCTTGATTGGTATCTGCCAAGGGAGCACATAGTAGACTCTTATTAGGCAGCTTGAAGTCATCGTGCTGTATGGTGCCTTTTCTAAGCCATTGCTTCTCACACTGTGATGTGCATATAAATCACCCGCATGATTTGTTAAAATCTGTTAAATTTTGAATCACTATTTCAGTAGATCTGGAATGAGACCTGAGATTCTGCATTTCTAACAAGTTCCAAGGGAGGCCACTGTGTTGGTCCACGGACCACACTTTGAGTAATGAGCCTTTATTTTTCTCTGTTGGTCACAAGCTAGCTCAGTTGGTTAAGAAACACACCAGGGGAGGCAAGGACACCAGTTTGATCTCTATCAGTGGGATCACTCTGTTCTACGGCTACAACTGAACCCCCAGCTTCAGCCAGTTACCAGGGGTCTTTGAGACGCATGCACACACACACACACACACACACACACACACACACACACACAGTCAGGGGAAATACAATGGGAAGAGATCACCATGCCCGCTGGAAGGCTGCTGTGTTATACCTGAGCGGTGGCAGGGGAGCCCAGCCCTGAACAACAGCCGTGTTCTTCAGCAGCCCTGACTCTGTCCTCTCTCTCTCCCCAATGTCGTGGGAGCCCTATTCTCTGGATGTTGATTTTAGAATTGCTTTCAGACAAATTTACTCAGAAGCAGGATTGCAAACAAGTCTCCTCTCTCATGCTGACTGGATGAGCCAAAGTGGCTGCCTACAGAGCTGTCCGGAAAAGGACTCTGAAATCAGGTTTTGTTTCTGCTAGAATAACTGTCCTAATGGATTTGTGATGCTTATGGTGGGGGAAAGGTGGGGAAAGTGGTAGAAAGCTAGCATGGGGCAGACTCCAAGCAGGTGTGAAGATCTTACGGGGAAGCCTGTCTTGCCTCCCCTCAGATGCCCAGAGAGGGAGGCTGGCGCGCAAGCACAGGGAATTCACACAGCACACCTCAGACGCGCTCAGCAGCAAGTTCCTCCGAGGAGGGCACCCACTGGTGCGCTGCTGCGTCCTGCTCACCAGCTTGGGCTAAAGAATCAGGCCCCAGTCTCCTGAGTCCAGGCCAGTGCACTTCTGTTGGAAAAGGGCCTAAAAAGAAATGAACACATTAATGTGACTAGTCAGTGATTAGCCTGTAAGTTCATCACTGCTCAGTGTACCATGGGATAAAACACTATTCTTGAGCTATAACAATGGGCAAGGCTTTGGTTTGCTATATAACAAAGAAATTAAACATCTTTAAATACTACCATTCAGAATGACTAGCTGGTGCAGTGGCTCATGCCTATAATCCTAGCACTCTGGGAGGCCTGGGCAGGAGGACTGCTTGAGCTCAGGAGTTCAAGACCAGCCTGAGCAAGAGCGAGATCCCACCTCTGCTAAAAATAGAAACAATTAGCAGGGCATTGTGGCACATGCCTTTAGTCCCAGCTACTAGGGAGGCTAAGGCAGGAGGATCACTTGAGCCCAGGAGTTTGAAGCTGCAATGAGCTACAATGATGCCACTGCACTCTACCCAGGGCTACAGAGTGAGACTCTGTCTCATAAATAAATAAATAAATAAATAAAATGGGAACCTTTCAGAACTTTACCTTTTTGACAACAGCAATATCTCTGTTATTAAGGAACAGAGGAGAGATTGGGTACCTCCTGCTCTGAAGTGTGAGGCACATGCTTATACTTCTCTAAAGGGCCCAAACCATTAAGCAACATTTTTAAAACTGCATTCTCTGGAAGTTGACTTTTTTAACCTACCTGCTGAACAGCTCTGAAATGCAGACTCCCCATGTCACAGACATGAGCTCTCTGTTATTCATTCCTTTGTGCAGAATTATCAGTTTCGGCTACTCAGGGACATAACTGGGGGCTGTGAGAAACAAAGTGGGGTGTCTGAATGTGCTTGCATGACACCTCCAGACTCTGATGGCCACCAACCTGCTGTTCAGAACAGAGCTAAGTCCATGCATATGTGGCAAAAATTCAGGACCCCAGTATGCCTAGGCAGGTAGCATGTAGGCATCAGATCCATGAAGAAACTCAAAAATAAATATTAAAAAATGAAAAATATGGTTTTAAGAAATTTCTTCACCACAAATTTACTACTATGCTTAATTTTCCTGAGCTGTTAAAGTTTCTGTGACTAAGGATTAAATTCATGTTTTATAACTGCTCAGTGTAACAATAGGCCTATGTTACTGTTTGCTGTGTGATGATTCACTTAATTCTCCTACCACTTTTCCCTATTAGCACTACTTATGAAATCTTCATTCCTGTATATATTTGGTCTTCACTTGGATGCAACCCATGCTCTGTATGTTAATGTTTGTTACTGCAATAAAGTAGTACATGTCTCCAAAATACGTTCATAAAGGAAGACACAGAAAAGACAACTAATCTGGATCTTGTTGGGAGAGCTTAATAATGCATAGCTCTGGACTCTTGAACCTGCTTAGGAAGGAAAGGGGATGGACAGAGCATGTGTCGCATGTGTATACAGTGTGGTCCATCGCTCCTAAGGTAGCTTCTAGTGGTAGAAAAAGCTGGAGGAGCACTGTGGTCACCAGAGATCCGTCTTGGAAAGAGCGTGTGCTTTGGGAATAGATCAAGGCTTGAATATGATGCTGAACCTAGAAATTCCATCTCTAGGAATCTAATCCACAAATATACAAAGAAAAACATTCAAGGATGTTCACTGCAGCATTGTTTGTGACAACAAAAACTGGAAACAACCTAGGTGCCCAGCAGTAGGGAGTGTGGTTGAATAAAACATGATACATTTATTCAGTTGACTACTATATATACATACACACACACACACACACACATACACATATATATATATAAAGAAATGGAGTATTTCTGGTTGTGCTAGAGAAAGAGCTCTTAGCTATATTGTTAAATGAAAAGAACAAAGTGCAGAATAGTGTATATATTGGACTCTCATTTGTGTATGTGCACAAAAAACTGTATCAAGATATACAACTCTTAATGGTGTTTACATGTGGAGAGTAGAACTAGACTAGAATGTGTTTCCTTACCCCAGGAATAAGAATGAGACTTTCTCTTCCTCATTGTCCCTTTTGCATACTATTTGAATTTTTCTCATGTGCACATGCTATTTTCATAATTTGAAAATAACATCCTACCTCTGCCACTTAACAACTGTGGTAGATTGCAAAAGTGGACCCAATTCTCACCCTTCCCTGTTGGCATGCCCCTTCGCAATATGACTTTGCAGATCTTTCCATCAAGCGGTGGAGTCTATTTCATCATCCCTTGCATCTGGGCAGGCCTCATGGCTTGCTTTGGCCAATAGATTGTGGTGGAAGTGATGTGGTGCCAGTTCCAAGTCTAGGCATCAAGAGGCTTTGCACCTGCCCTCCATTCCTCTTGGAACCCTGCCAAGCTGCCATGTGGACAAGCCCAGGCCAGCCTGGGGGAGGATGAGAGATCATGTGGCCAGTTGTGCCCTCCTCCCCACAATCCAGCTGACAGAAAGACAATCTCTAAAATTGTGAACTAATTAAATGATGGTTGTTTTAAGCCACTAATTTGAGGATTGTTTGTCACATAGTAAAATCTCACTGGTATTCCAGTTAGATCTTCGGAAGAATCTGTTTCCTCTTTTGAAAGATGGGGATAACTACCTAATGACATAAGGTTTTTTGCAAAAGTTTAAGTGAGATAATATGTAACACACTCAAATAGTAGTTCCTCTCCCCTTCCCCAATGCCAATGATAGAATATGAATCTTAAAGGACAGATGCCCTCACAAAAGCACAAGGAAGGCATCACTCTCTGCCTGGATGGAAAGCTGATGACTTCACCCAGTGGCACAGACCCAGGGCTGGAAGAGCCAGAATCATAGGTGGGTGGAATTGTGGGTGTGTACTTGGAACACTGAGTAAGGTCTTGCAAGCTGGCCCCTACAGAAAGAGCTCTGTAGGCCCAGTGAGAGGACATGCAAATCTATACACTGAGGACCACCTCCAGATAGACCCAGAGATGGAGAGAAAGCACTGAAACCTTCTTAGCAGGGCCACTCTAGAGGTCAGCTCAAAGCAAGGAAGGGATCAGGAGACCCCTAACGGAGATTCTCACTTCCCCAGAATGTGCCACAGCTCTGGCAGCTGCCATAGCCTGTCACCCATCACACCCGTCAGGCTCTGTGGTGCAAGCCACTGGAAGGTCTCTCCCCTCTGGAGGTAGCAGAACAGTCTTCAGGGACTATCCATGGTCATAAACTCATATTACTCCCTCAGGACTGCCAACCTCATGGGATTTTATGCAGTGGCCACAGGAGATCCAGCCTCCAGCTTCTCAGGCTATTTGGAGTAGTGGCTTTAAGCTGCCCTGCTCCCATGGATGGTTCAAAGAGGAAGAGTTCTCTTCCTTTGAGGGACCCTGGGGAACAGCTCCACGGGGTCCTGGAACAATAGAGCTAGTTAAGCAAGACAAAGGAAAAGAAGTCTTGAAGAAAGAAGACCTTGAGAACTAATCATTCACCCACTGCAGGGTGCTCAGGGGTCCTGAGACTGAGAGGACACCAGCTTGTTCATCAGGGAGGATGGGTGGGGCTGCCAGTCACTGCTGGGCCCCTGTCTTAGTCTGTTTTCTGTAGCTATAACAAAATACCACAGACCGGGTAATTTATAAAGAAAACAATGTATTTATTATAGTTCTGGAGGCCGCGAAGTGCAAGGCTGAGGGGCGGCATCTGGCGAGGGCCTTCTTGCTGTATCATAACATGGCAAGAGGCCAAGAGCATGTCGGCTCAGGTCTCTCTTTTTCTTCTTACAAAGCCACCAGTCCCATCACGGGGGCCACACCTGGATATCTTATCTAATCCTAATTACCTCCCAAAGACCACACCTCCAAATGCCAACAACATGAACTTGGGGATTAAGTTTCTGACACACGAAATTTGGGGGCACATTCAAACCATAGCAGCACCCCTCTGTTCCTCCGGTTCTGCATCTGGAATGCCATCCTGTGAGGGAGGCCACTGGAAAAGCAGGGAAGACGTGTGGGAAGGGCAAGCTAAGCAAAGGGAACATGCGAGGAAGGGCACAGAGATCCGAGGACCTGGAATGATGCAACAGTTTAGAGTGGCTGTCACTTACCAGCGTGCGGGCGATGGCCCTGGCAGGCAATAGGGCATGAGGGGATGGGGAGACCAGGTTGTCCTAAAGAACTTGAGTTTCATCTTTAAGGCAATTTAATCTTTTTACTTTCAACTGGAGAGGGGGAATTTGGCACAGAGAATAGCACACAGTAAATGCTCCATCATTGTTGGATGGATGAATTCAAGAAGAAATAAATCCGAGCCTTCAATTTCAGCAGTCTATTAAATTTGGGGGTTTCTTACTATTCTCATTCAATTTTTAATTATACTAATAAAAGCAGCCATTATTCATTGAGTGCCTATTATAAGTACCATCTCACTGTCTCTTATATTTGGCTGAACACTGGAATTACCTAAGGAGATTTTTAAAACATTAGTGGCTGACTCACACACCCATAAATTTTAATTTAATTGATCTGGGTACTTCTGGCACTTGGACTTTTGAAAATCCTCTGGCAATTCTAACATACAAGCCATTGCCCTATGTCATTTAATCTTCACAAGATCTCCATAAGGTAGACAATATCATTACCCCAGCTGCAGGAATCAGAAAGGAAATCTTAAAGGGATTAAATAACTTGCCCAAAATCACACCATTTAGTAGGTAGCAAATTCAGGATACAAAGCTGGTGTGGATTTGCCCAGAGATGTAGGAAAATAACTGGAAACTTTCATGCTCACCTTTCGTCTTTTTTCTAAAAGTTCTCAATGCTTAGAACAAAGGACTTCCTTTTAGATGAATCTTGGAACGTTGAATGATCTCTGCACTTGTGAAAGAGAGAGAGAGATTGAGGGGATATTTATGAGTCTAGGTGGAGTTTATCAACTTGTCAGGCTTGCTTAAAGTATTAGAGCAGAGACTTATGCAGGTTTATCACAGAGGAAGAGGGATTGGGCTATTCTGTCTCTCCAGAGTCGAGGTGCAAGGGGAGAGAAATGGCCCCCATATTCCTGGACCAGGAAAAGTGAGAGCAAAACAGGGATAAAGAGGAAGACGGTGGTGATTCAGCTGAGGAAGGGTAGAAGACTGAATGCTGACAAGCTCTTCTCATTCTCCTGCCAGCACAAGCAGCTGGCTGTGCTTTTAATAATTCTTTGTCTTCTCCAAAAGGACAAAACACATTCTACATAAAGACGCTTCTGTTAGCAGCTGCAGTGGTGGTTTCAAAAGCAGGGTGGGGAAAATAGGAAAGACAAAATTTTCATAATTTTTTCCCTCAAATTTTTTGGGCAAATGTGGCAAGAAAAGGAAATGTGTTACTACATCGAGTGGTAGCTGGGTCTCTGTGGACGGGCACAGCATTAAACAGGGTGCCCACTCACCGCAGCGGATGCAGCCTCCAAGGGGAGACAATGGCCAAAGGGTTCCAGTGTGGCCTAAGACCTAACTCTACCCAAAAGTTCTTCTTACAGATTAATCCTTATTCATTATACTTCTTTTGGTTTTAAGTAACAGAATCCAGCTTGATCTAGAGGCAAAGAAAATTTATTAAAATGGTGCAGGAGTATCTTACCTCATGTGACCCAAAAGGCAATCATGGAGCTGGACTTCAGGAAGGAACTGGAAAGTTGTCAAGACTCTTCCTGCTTTCCTGATCCCTGCTCCTGTCTTCTCTGACTCTACAGATCCCACCTGCCCTGCACTGCTGCCATCCAGGGGCCAAGAAACACCCACCACACAGCAGGTCGCCTCGCAAGCCCTGGCCAGCTGCCTCAGGCCCACCTTCCCAGGTCGGGGTTGCTGATAGGCCCAACTCGGGTCAGGTTCAATTCCCCGTCCACTTAGTGGGGGGATAGGGGGTGTACACAGTAAAACAGCAACTGAGGTTGTGAGCTGCAGTGGTGGAGGGGAACAGTCAAGAGACAGGAGCCTTTTCAAGTTTTAAAAAATACTCCAAAAAGTGCTCAGAATGGGTGTCAAAGTAGATCTTGACTGTCCCATCTCCATAAATACCACTCCATCCCTCAGCCCCCTCCGTGCGCACAGGTGACAAAGGCCTCCCATCAGCCAACATGCTGAAGTCACTTTTCTGCAAGTGCGAGGTGAGCCACGAGTTTCCCTGCTTGGTGGCCAGAGCAGACTTGGGTGTTGGCAGTGATGCCAATCAGGCATGGTTGAGGCTCTTAAAACAGAGTGTGGCTCACTGCTCCACAGCGAGCCATGGCCGTCACCCAAGATGCTACCGCAGCCTTCCTGGGAGGTTTCGAAAGAAGGACTTCAGAGGTCAATCTAAGTGCTGACGAAGCAAGCCTTGAAGCAGATGGCAGAATCCGGGTCATTGCTCATTACTGGCACTGGCTCAGTGGTACCTGATTGGGACAAAGAGCCGAGGACGCCTTCTCCAGCCCTGGCAGAGTGGGAGATGACAGGGGACGCTCTCCCGGGCCAAAAGCAGAGAAACTATCTCAACCCACAGACCCCAAGGATACAACATAGACACCATCCCTGGAAACATTTCCCCAAGCAGTTGCCTTTTTCTTTTCAATTCCTCCCTCAGGCAGAGAGAATGTACTGGTCAGGTCCAAGTTTTGATGTTAGGATGCAAGGACTCCTGGATCCTCCCAAACTCTTCCTCCTCAAAGGTGCTCCATAAGCTGAAGTGCACAGCACTCCGAGCTGGGTCTGCAAAAATCCCATTCCTAGTGGTGCAAATATCTGCCTTTTTCTTAGAAAACAAACGCTGCTGTATATTTGTAGGAGAAAGAGACATGATTGCCTGTGGAATGGCAGGTTGTGGTCAGTGGTCAGTTCTCCTCCCATCTAAATCAGGCAACAAGAAAGAGTAAAACAATGGTTCCCAAACTTGACACACGTCAGAACCACCTGCGGGGTTGTTCAAGCCCCATTGCAGGGTCTTATTTCCAGAGTTCTTGATTCAGCAGACTACCAGTGGGGCTCAATAATTTTCACTTTACTGAGTTTACAGATAATGTTGATGCCACTAGTCCAGGGACCACACTTTGAGAACCACTGGAGCAGTAAATAGTACTAGTTGGTTTCATTTTTCTTTTTTTTTTTGAGACAGAGTCTCACTCTGTTGCCTGGGCTAGAGTACCATGGGGTCAGCCTAGCTCACAGCAACTTCAAACTCCCGGGCTCAGGCAATCCTCCTGCCTCAGCCTCCCAAGTAGCTGGGACTACAGGCATGCACCACCATGCCTGGCTAATTTTTTCTATATATTTTAAGTTCTCCAGCTAATTTCTTTCTATTTTTCAGTAGAGACAGGGTCTCGCTCTTGCTCAGGCTGGTCTTGAACTCCTGAGCTCAAATGATCCACCCACCTTGGCCTCCCAGAATGCTAGGATTACAGGCGTGAGCCACCGCGCCCGGCCTGGTTTCGTTTTTTAAAGTATGAAACATTGGCCATTTGCAGGTAAGCAAGGCCAAAGGGGCTTTGTAACAAGATTTTCATCCCCTATTGCTATAGTTTGGATGGTTGTTCCCCTAAACCTCATGTTGAAATTTGATCCCCAATGTTAGAGGAGGGGCCTAATGGGAGGTGTTTGGGTCATAGGGGTGGCTCCCTCAGGAATGGCTTGGTGCCCTCCTTGTGGTAATGAGTGAGTTCTCGGTTAGTTCCCTCAAGAGCTGGTTGTTAAAAGGGCCTGGCATCTCTCCTCCATTTCTCTCGCTTCCACTCTCACCGTGTGATCTCTGCAGACACCGGCTCCCCTTCACCCTCGGCCATGAGTGGAAGCAGCCTGAGGCCCTCACAGAAGCAGATGCTGGTGTCATTCTTCCTATGCAGCCTGTAGAACTGAGAGCCAAATGAACCTCTTTTCTTTATAAATTACCCAGCCTCAGGTATCCCTTTATGGCAGCACTAAACAAACTAAGACACCTGTCTTTGGATATGTCCATCCTTAGATCTGCAGTCCCCAACCCCTGGACCTTGAACCGGTACCAGTCTGGGGCCAGTTAGAGACTGGGCCACAGAGCTCCACCACCCAATCTCCCCATTCGTGGAAAAATTGTCTTCCATGAAACTTAGGAACCCAGGGGGCCACACAATAGGAGGGGAGTGGCAGGGGAGCGAGCATATTCACAGCCACTCCCCATCACTTGCATCACCACCTGAGCTTAGAATCCCACCCCGCTACCCGCTACCGGCTACCTATCTGTGCCCCAAACCCACCCCACCCCGTCCGTGGAAAAACTGTCTTCCCTGAAACCAGTCCCTGGTGCCAAAATTGTTGGGGACCATTGTCTTAGATAAAGGTAGCCCTTTGGATTTTTATCCCTTCAAACTGATTCTGAAGGCCAATTTAATCTGATTTTACTTTGATAAAAACAAAATGCAGTGGGCCTATAAATCTATAAGAAAAAGACAAATGGCCCAATAGCAAAATGTGCAAAAGATACGGGCAGGCCTCTCACAGAAGAGGAAACAGGAATGGCCAATCAACTTCTGAATAGAGATTCAATCTCATTGGTAATAAAAAAGATATAAATTAAACCTGCAATGAAATTACATCTCACATCAACCAAAATGGCTAAAATTACAAAGTCAGACACTAATTCATGAAGGTGTAGAAAAGAGGTACTTTCATGCACTGCTGATGGGTGGAAATTGGCACAATATCCCTAGAAAACAATTTGACATTTCTGGGTAACAGGGAAGATGTGCATATGTTATCCCCTGGCAATCTGACTCTTAGGTAAATAACCTAGAAACTCTTGCCCCTTCCTGCCAGGACCCGTGTAAGACTGTTCAGAGTGACACAGCTCCCAGTAACAAAAGTTGCAATGCCCATTGACAGAAGAATGTAAAAGATGTGATATATTTATCAAATGGATGATTAGTCGGCAAGAAAACTGGATGAACTACGGCTATGCACATCAACAGAATAAATCTGCTGGGGGAAAACACGTCACAAAAGGAACATATTACATGATTCCATTTATACTAGAAAAATCTAAGAATTGATTATTTAGAAATACATACAGGATATCTCTTGCGAAGGGAGAAGGTAGACTTGGAGAGGGGCACATAGGGCTAGGATGATCAGCTGTCCAGGTTTCCCGAGACTAAGGGATTTCCTGAGACACGAGAATTTCAGTGTAAAACTGGGACCATTTTGAAGAAACTGGGAGAAGGTAGTTACTTAATGTACAGATTGAAAGATACTAGTAATATTTCAGTTCTTTACAGCTGGAATGTGAGAATGTGGTATTATTTTTATTTTTATTTAGTCTTTTCAAATGTATGTATATGTCACATAAACTTTTGTATGTGTGATATATTTTATAATTTGTAAAAATGTTCAAAATATTGAAAAAAAGTACTGAAGAAGACATGCCGTGACAGGTGATAAAAGTAGAAACTGGTACAATTTTTCTGGAGGGCAATTTGGCAATTTATTTCAAAAGTCTTAAAAATGTGCACAGCCTTTAATCCGGAAAGTTAACTTATAGGAATCAATGCATTGGAAAAAATCAGAGATGTGAACAGAAATGAATATGTAAGGATATTTATTATTACAATAGTTATAATATCAAAAAAATTAGAAACAAATATTCTGCAAAAGGAAAGTTTTTAATGAAGGTACACTCATGTGGCTTACAACTCTAGAGCCAAATGAATCATGTTTTAGAAGATTGTTTAATAATATGGGAAGATGTTCAAAATATGTTTTTTAAAAAAGGACCGTCAGTTCAACGCATTTCTAAAATTAACAAAAAAGAAAACAACTGTGGTTGTTGCCATAATGCAATCTTAGAGGCAAGAAACAGACTACTCTTTTGTTTAGGAAAAAATTTCAATGGCTCATTTTCATTACAAAAGGTGGAGACACTGGCAATGGCAGAGAAGAAAAATATGGCAGGCAAAGAAAATTTCTCCATGTAAAAAAGCAACAGGAATTTGTCTCCCAAACCAATGGTGGCCAACAGACCTGGGAACAGGAACAGAGGAAAGCTGAGAGAAGGGTCTCACCTGAGGGGAAAGATGGCCCTTGAGGAATTCCCCACAGTGGAGAAAAGAGACGTCTAATACTCTCGAGACGTCATCCCCACACCTTGAGGGGAGTGCTCACACCACGGTGGCCTTGCACTGCTGTCACTCTGGGGAATGAAGGAAGAAGTACCTTGTCCTCACGTGGGGGAGGTGTGCAGGGAGAAGAGAGGAGAGCAGGGGGCCAGAGAGCCAGCAGGGACAGCGCAGAACAGGATTTCAGGCAGAGAGCAGAAGACTCAACAGCTCCCAGAGGTCCTCGGTAACAGAACCCATTTATCCTGGCGTCTCAACTTATTGGGAATTTAACTATGATGCTATCTTTTCCCCAAGAACTCTCCCTATTAGCCTCTACTAAATGCCCCCACCTTTCCTCCAGACGGGTGTCATAATGTCCTCTTGACCCCATTCTGCGATTTTCAGTCACATTAATCATTGAAATGATCTCACGTGGGTATTTAACGACTCAATCCTATTCACGTGAAACCTTCGGCCTCATAGCCTGAAACTCCTTTCCTCACCCCACCAATTCTATACCGGCAGCCGCTCTCGCCCTGAGGAGTGGGCATCTGCCCTCCGGGGCCTCACGCTTTAATGTGCTCCTCTGAAAAATTATGGGGACAGTAAGACCAGTGGTTGCCGGGGTTAGGGGGAGAGAAGGATGAACAGGTGGAGCACGGAGGATTTTTAGGGCAGTGAAACTACTTTCTATGATCTTATTATCTAATGGTGGATACACGCTGTCATACATTTATCCAAACCCACAGACTGTACCTGACTGAGCCCTCATGTAAACTGTGGGCTTTGGGTGACGATGCATCAGCATAGGTTCATCAGTTGCAATAAATGTACCGCGCTGAAGGGGGCGGGGCAGGGAGTAGAAGAGATGTCTCTGTCCCTTCTGCTCAATTTTGCCATGAACCTAAAACTGCTATAAAAAAATCAAGTCTATTTAAAAAAAAAACCAGGTGGCCATTTGCCAGTGTTGTTTGCCAATTCCTGCTCCAGAATCGTCTGGGGAACTTGAAAAATTCCCATTGCCCAACCAATTAAGTCAAAATCTCCTGGGGTTGGGTAAAAGCATCAGTATTCATCACTACTTTCTTTTAAAATCTCCTCTGATATTCTAATATGCAGCTAGGATAGAGAACTACTGGACTCAAATAAAAATAAAAATTTGAATGAACTGAGGTCTTGCTATGCTAAGCCTTATTCTAGGTAGTCACTCATTTAAAGTTCCCAACGTGGCCTGGCATGGTGGCTCACGCCTGTTATCCTAGCACTCTGGGAGGCCAAGGCGGGTGGATCGCTCAAGGTCAGGAGTTCGAGACCAGCCTGAGCAAGAGCGAGACCCTGTCTCTACTAAAAAATAGAAAGAAATGATCTG
>NW_012155840.1:6521318-6535312 GCF_000956105.1 Propithecus coquereli | reverse complement strand
GTGATGAAGTGGGTACGATTCTCTCCATTTTCCAGATGCGAGAACTGAGCTACGTGGAGGCCTAAGTAGTCCAAGACTTCCTGAGAGCCACTGGGGGACTGGAGAGAAGCTGGGAGGGCCCCAGAGAGCAGGAGGAACAGCAAGAGGGGCTTAGTGGACCAGAGGAGCACGGCCAGGTGATGAAGAGACTCCGCGGGGCACTCAAGCTGTCCCCAGGGATGACATCACGCCTCCACATGAGCCCCTGTGTGGCAGCCACGTGGCAATTGGGAACAGGGGTGAAGAAGTTGTGGCATTTTTAACTACAGCTGCAATGGAAGAATTCCAGTCAGTAGAACACCATCGCCATGACCCGAGTCTGGCTCAGATGGCAGAGTTGACCCCTTCTCCATGGAGAATGATTCTGGGCAACTTTAAGATCAGCAAGAGCTAACGGACTTTGGGCATCATAGAGCATCTGCAGAGAGAAACTCTTAGCCCCGCCATGACTTTCAAACCTGTCCACCACCTCTGTCTACAGAAAAGAAGTAGAGCCAATGACCAACCCCAGCAGTTAACATCCCTACATGGCCTTGAAATACAATTGCTCTCCAAAATAAAAAATAAACTCACAACCAGGGCTTCTTCGAGTAATGGCTGAGTCCAGGTCTGGGCAGGAAATGTGTAAAATGAGCCGGGACCATCTTGTCTTACCAAATAGCAAAGAAGCTGTTAAAAATGACGAGGGTCGTGTCAGAAAGATTCAAGAAACAACAACTTGAATGTACCTGTTAGGGGTTGCATTGTGCCCCCCAAAATTTATATGTTTAATTCTTAACTCCTAGTACTTCAGAATGTGACCTTATTTGGAAATAGGGTCATTGCAGATATACCTAGTTAACAGAGGTCGTACTGGAATAGGGTGGAGCCCTAATCCAGTATGACTGTGTCCTTACAAAAGGGAGAAATTGGGCACAGATATGCACACATGGTGAACACCATGTGAAGGTAAAGGCAATAACCAGGGTTCTGCTTCAACACCCCCGAACACCAAAGATGGCCAGCACACCTCCAGAAGTTAGGAGGAAGGCATGGAACAGAGTCCTCCTCACAGCTGTCAGAAGGACCCAACCCTGCTGACACCTTGATCTCAGACTTGTGGCCCCAGAACTGGAAGACAATGAGTGCACGTCTGTTATTTAAGCCACCCAGTTTGTGGTACTTGTTACGGCAGCCCTGGGAAACTAATACAGTACCCAAGATTTCTGGCCCTGGGTCTACACACTCTGTCTAATCCCCTCTCTTTGAGTGTGTGCAGGACTTCTGGATATGATGGGTGGCACTCCTGTCATTGTTATGTTATGTGGCAGAAGGGATTTTGCAGATATAATTAAGGTCCCTCGTCAGCTGACTTTGAGTTAATCAGGAAGGAAATTGTCCCAGGTAGGCCTGACCTAGTCCACAGTCCAGTAAGCCCTTGAAAAAGACGGGGCCCTTCCCAAGAGAGATATTTGAAGCAGGAGAGCATGAGGGCTTACAGAGAAAGCCACATGGCAAGGATCTGAGGGTGGTCTCTGGGAACCAAGAGCAGTCTCTGGCTGACAGCCAGCAAGGAAACAGGATCCTCAGTCCTACAACCACAAGGACCTGAACTCTACCAGCAACCTGAATGATCCTGGCAGGGAACGCAGAGCTCCAGGGCAGAAAGCAGCCTGGCCGACACCTTGACTTCAGTCTTGTGGGCCTGAGCAGAGAAGCCAGCTGAGCCATGCCTGGACTCCTGACCTACAGAACTAGAAGGTAATAAATAGGTATTGTTTTAAACTGCTAAGCTTATGGAATTTTATTATGCTGAAGTATGAAACTAATACATAGGCCAAGCTTGAAGCCGTGAGGATAATAATAAAGTATTTTTAAATGACCTAATGCAATAGCATGAGTGGGGTTTTTTTAATTAAAATCATTAATCATAAATAGGCAAAAAAGTTAACAGTAGCAGAGCACTCTAGATTTCCAAAGTGCACTAGGGGAAAGAAAGTTTCCAGATATGCTAAAAATAATTCTACTAATTGCTATCAATTGGTAAGAAGCATTCATTTGAAAAGAGGTCTTATGTATCTGAAGAAGCATAATGAACCCACCCCCTCGCCTTTCAGACTCCAAATACACGTGTGGCTTAATAGAGACTATTGATAAGGACGAGGAGGAGGGAATTATCTTCTTCTTCCCACTCTTACCCACCCAGAAGCAATTAGTGACGGGGAACAAAAAAAGCCGCATACCTCCTTGTTCTAAGACTCGAGATACTGCAACCAGGTGAGGAAGGGAAGTGCCCCGGGAAATGTTTGCACCACAGGAATAATTTGACAGAAGCAGACAGTCCCCTGAAAGTGGGAAACACTGGCTGGCTGACCGACAGACGTCCAGGTCCAGGGGAAGTATTCTTCCTGTCCTTAGGTGTCTATTTAAAGCTTGACAGAGAGAGTTGGGAAGCTGGATAACAAAGTAGCACTTATTCAGCACCTACTGGATACTCTAATACTGCTTGGGTACTGCACTAGATACTTTTAGTCAGCAATTTCCGTTAATCCTCATGGCTATAGTAGCATTTTCCAGAGAAATAGAACCAACAGAATGTGTATATACAGAGAGAGACATTTAATTAGAAGGAATTGGAGCACGCGGTTATGGAAGCTGGCAAGTCCAAACTCTGCAGGTCCGGCTGGCGGGTCGGAGACCAGAAGAGCCAGTGCTGCAGGTCCGGTCAAGGCCAGTAGACTGGAGACCCGGGAAAGCCCATAATCCAGTTCGAGTCCTAAGGAGCCATTTGCAGTAGAACCAGGGAGACCTGACGTTGTAGACGAAGTCTGAAGGCTGTCTGCTGGAGAGTTCTCTCCTGCTGAGGGGGGGCCAGTCTTTGTCATATTTAGGCCTTCAGCGGCTTGGATGAGCCCTGTCCACGTTACAGAGGGCAATCCACTTTACTCAGAGTCCACCGATTTAAACCTCAATCTCATCCAACACACCCCTCACGGAAACGCCCAGAATAATCTTTGACCAAATATCTGGAAATCCCGTGGTCCAGCCAAGTTGACACATGAAATTAACCATCACCCCCTCTGAAGGTAGATACCGCCCAGATTTTGCATATGAGGAGACCGAGGCTCCGAGGAAGGAAGGGACATACCCAACTACCTCACTGACTGGAGTTCAGGCCACGATCAAACCCCAGCCTCTCAGACTCCAAAAAGTTGTGGGTGAGAAAGTCCAGTTCTCCCTGTCTGTATTAATAACCCTCGAACTAGCATTCAGTCAACCAGCAGGTATTTGAGCCCCTACTGTGCCCTGAGCTATCAGGAAATAAAATCTCATCTTGGAGTCAAAAGCAAAAGCTCACAAAAATGTGTAGCAGGTCTCATTTTCTCTCCAGCACAGGTACGGGGGAAGGAGGCATGTTGGGGGCTGAGTCCCTCCCCGGAGTCACATCAGAAGTGGGCAGCAGTGCAGGGACCAGGACGGGTCTGTGCACCTCTCCTGCTTCGAGGCCACTTCCCCTTCTCAGGTGACCTAGGTGACCATGGGCAAGTTTAAGCACTCAGACTTTGGAGCGGGCACTGACATCAAACAATTCCCCTGCATAAGGGGATGCCTGCGGAGGCGGGTGTTCCAAAGGCCACTTCTTTCAGCAGTACGTGGGCAGGAGTTATTCCCCTAGGACCGTGAAATGGGAAATGTAGAAAAGTCACACGGCAAACGTCTCAGGGACCAGCCTGCTTTCCCATGCACATTCCCTACACGGCAACCCTTGATCTGGTGCCTCTAGTACGGTCGCGAGTCTCAGTTTCACTCCTTCAGGAAGACGACTTCTTCCTCCGCCCCCGGCCCCCACGTTTGTCCCCAAACCTGGCCCGGTGCAGCCCGCCGCCTGTTGGTGGGCCGCGGGACCACGGGTGACACCTAGCGGCCAAGGCGGCAGGAGCAGCGAGAGCCAGAATTCCTGGTTTTCTCTGGAGAGTCATTAACTGACCCTTGGACAGAGGAAGCCCCAAGGAGTCTGTGAGATTCCCCAGGAGGGAGACCCCCTGGGTGAGAGAAGAAAGAGAGGCGGGATAAGGGCTCATGGCGCCCTTATCAGAAGTCATGTGGTTTGAATATCAAAAAGAATGTGGCCTTACTTGTTTCTCTAAGCTGACCGAGGGGCACCTATGTTAGCAAGCACAGATAGGCCCTCCGCCTTTTCTCGTTCAGTCCCCCAGAAAGGGCCAAGTGAAGACTTCAAGGTCACACCCCTGTCTGAGGCCCCCTTCGCATCTCTCTCCTCTCAGCCACGCTCTGGCTGCTGCACTGGCCACGTCCACTGTGCTCTGTAGCCACAGGTATGTGCAGATCTAAATTAAATTAGTTAAAACTTCTTTGCTCCTGGGCTGAAGCCATCCTCCCACCTCAGCCTCGCAAGTAGCAGGGATGACAGGCGTGGGCCACTGCGCCCAGCTGAAACTCAGTTCTTCAGTCCCACCAGCCAGGTTCAAGTGCTCAACAGCCACACGAAACCAGTGGCAGCACAGATTACACCGCTTTTCCATCACGTAGCGAGTTAGAAGGGAAAACGCTGGCCTATGGGCTGGGGATTCTTTTATTCAGGTGCTTAAATATCTTCTTTTATCAAAGTTTTCTTTGGAAAGAAGAAAAGGCATAAAACTGGGTAGAACTGTCGTCTTGTTATACTCCATTAGCAGGGAAGTACAGACCGACAAAGCAGGAATTGACACAAATTTGGCTTGAACTGGGTTTTTTCCAGATGCCGCCTTCCCGTGCCTCCCTCCCAAGAACAGGAGCCGCGTGGGCGTGTGTGTCTGGGGCTGCGTTTGGCACTGGAGGTTAAGACAAGGCGTTCTCTTCCCTCTTGCTTTCTCTTCAAGAGAAAATAACTTTGTCCTCCAACTTAACACATTGACTGCCATGTGAGTTGTATTTAACTCAGGCTAATTTTGAGCCCGGGGCCTGGTGAAGCAAAACCCTGCAGTTGGTTCTTGAAAATCTTACTCGTTGATGTTCTTATTGTTACAATTAATATTGACAACTTAATTCTAAAAACGTGGATTGTGTTGCACATAACTCATGCACAGAAAACAATAAAAAGACAACAAATTAGAAAGGATCGTTTTGTTTTAATCAAACACCGTGGCCCCAGAAATTTTTTTCTAGTGTGGCAGTCAGTGTGTTAAACTTAAGACAAAGAGGATGTTTGGTGAGAATGTTTGGGATTCTCTGGTTTGGGCTGAGTGAAGGCTCTTTGGGACACACACTAGCCAGATTCTAAAGCAAAAAAGAAGCCCTGAACCAGGGGGACATTGGACTGGCCACCAACATTCACTCGTCCCATGGGGTCTCCTGGTACTTCCTTCATTCACTCATTAACCGCACGCCTGTCACGCTCCGGGCACTGTTCTAAGCCACAGGGAAACAGCAGTGAGCTGAACAAAGACTTTCCCTCACAATGCTTACATGGAAGGATGTGACTATATAAACAATGGCGTCACATCAGCGTCGTGGATCAAGGCCAGCCATATGATGACAATAACAACAGCTGCCTCGTTTTGAATTCCGTAATCCCACCCTTACTCTATACCATCCGCTGCTCTCGCTGCTGCCAGGGGATTATCCATCATCCTCACAGCAGCCATGTTAAGTCTCGGATATCGTTATTCTCATCTTCCATACGTGCAAACACAGGGAAGTAAAGCAAGTGGCTCAAAATCACACCACTGGTACAAGAGGAGCCAGTGTTCCAACCCTGGTCTCACGAATTCCATATGGTAGGGGGAAAGCAACACTTTCAAATATTCAGTGATTCTAGAATGCTAGGAAGGACCGATAGCTCTGCATGTAGAATGAACAAGACATAGACTCTTCCCCAGTGGTAAAGAGAGATACAGTGCAATGCACCCCGTGGTAGGAAAATAGAAGTTGTCATGGAAACACAGAGGAAGAGCACATAAACCAGCCTCCAGGGATGTGGCATGGGTGTTATCAGGGAAGACTTCCTGGAGGAGGTGATTTGCGAACGAAGTCCTGAAGGACCAGCAGAAGTAGGGATGTTGAAAATGTGGAAAGGGGAGGAAGGTATGCTGGGCAAAGGGAATAGAAGTGCCCAGGCCCAGGGGTAAGAGGGTATTCAGTGTGGGTGATGTTCGGTTTGGAAGAAGGAGAAAAGGGAGCTTAGAGAGGGGCCCAATGATGGATTTTACAGACCTGCTCAGATGTGTTCACTTGACTTGTAGGGTTTTGGGCAATCACCCTGCACATGAGAGCATGGCCAAAAATCTTCTTGGCGTCTACACCAGCAAGGTCATTTGTCACCAGTTTGAGATGCCATCCACTAAAGAGCCCCACGAATATCCAGCCCACGCTCTCACACAGCCCTTTGTGGTTGACAGAGCAATTCCACATCACGCCCAGACTCTCAAGCTGTTAAACGGCAGAGCCAGCCCTCTGCAAGCTCGAGTCAGGACTCCAGACTATTCCACAGCCGCTTGCCAAACACAGTGGTTGGTTGGCTCATAACTTTGGCAAAAACTAAAAGCAAGAGAGTTACTGTTGGGGATGACTTCAAAAGGGACTGGGGGTGCCATCCTGGACTCTAGGCGGAGGCAGGGAAAGTCTAGAATCCAAAACTGTCCTGGCTAACGTTTATCCCCCAGCGTTCTTCCAGGTTAGGGAGGTTTCATAACCCATCTGTGGGTTCTCAGGATGGCACAGCCTGTTGGGCTTATCAGCATTCCCTGCAAGGCTGTTTCAAACGCTACAGAGCCTATCGCTGAGACTCTGTGCCCCCACCTCGCCCTGGGGCCTTGCCCCTCCTTAAAGGATACTAGTGTCCAGGGGCCTGTGTGACTGATGGGCACGCAGCGTCCAAGCGTGTGCTAGGTGGGAACGCACAGAGAGCCACTGCCTCGATCGTGACAACAGCACTGCCTACCTCACACTGTGGGGAAGACTCAGCGAACCAACACTTGAAAAGGGCTTCACAGGCATCTGTGCCTGATGCCTGGCGCACACAGATATTTGCTCTTGTTCAGGGAAGCATCAGGCCCCGTGTGGTGGCCCCTGCCTGTAATCCTAGCACTCAGGGAGGCAGAGGCGGGAGGATCGCTTGAGCTCAGAAGTTACCCAGGGCGACAGAGCAAGACTCTGTCTCAAAAAAAAAGACATCAACAAACTTGACAACTTAAAACTTTCAACATCCACATGTTAAATAACAATAATAACCAGAATTTAAAAACAAGAAACTGGGGTGGGAGAATTGCAGTAAACTCTATATCCAAAGGGCTAGTAGCTTCCTTACTAAAAGTTCCCACAACTCAGTAAGAAAAATATTAAAACCCCAAAGCTGACCATCATAGAAGAAACAGGTCGTCAATAACCTGTTCGCTGAATGTTTTCATATGATCTCATCTTGTCCTCACAAAACCCAGTGAATTACACTATTATTGATCCCAGTGATGTACAGTAACCATGGCGATGGGAACAAGATACCTATACTTTACAGCAGAGTCAGTAATGCACAGTTTTGGTGATTTAAGGTTTGATCTTCATTTCTTGATCCGTGGTGTAATTCCTTCCCCAGTGGCTTAGGTGGCTAGAGGAAGCTGACATTTTCAATCCCGCAGCGCCAGCAAAATGAAATTTCACACATTCCCGTTGTTTTTGATGATGTCTACCGACCTCTGGCTAATACCATGCAATATACAGCCCAGAACTGCAAAAAGCAAGAGTCTCGAGGTCACCGGACTGTGAACAAATGTGCCGAGACGGAGCCACGGGCTCGTCAGCACACCGGGCCGCAGGCCTCGGGGGACCCGGGCCCAAGAAGGGCTTGCCGTCTCCCTTAGCCCAGGTTGGGGCTCTTTCTAGAGAACCTGTTTCCCAGCTCAGCCTCTTAACGTCGTATAATGTTGCTCCTGGACAGAGTTTGGGAAATCGATCCGTTCTGTGTTTTTCAAATTACGCTCCTTAGAGCCCTTAGGAGTCAGCCCAAGGCAGTTTGGGTGGCACCACAAGGATTCTGTTTTATATTTTGGCTTCCTGGCCCCAGAGCTCTTTCTCCACTGTCCTGGCTGTCCCCTGTACTCTCCCCACATCCAGATTGTGAGATTCACTTGGCTGGTTTGGCCCCAGCTTCGAATAATCAAGATGCTCACCGGTGTACTGAGCCTCCCGACTCCCAGGCAGGTATAAGGGTGTGAGCAGGTAGGATGTTCGGTCACAGGACGCTCTCTCTCTCTCTCTCTCTCTCTCTCTCTCTCTCTCTCTCTCTCTCTCTCACACACACACACACACACACACACACATGACATACTCCCTTGTCACCACTTTCTCAGCAGTTCTTGGTAGATCCTGGTGGTTGGGGACTGAGACCCTCAAGGTGACAGCCAAACTGAAACCTGGAGTGGAACCACCCAGAAACACAGTCCGGTTTTGAGGGACCCAAAACATACATACTTTCGCGATATCGCTTAAAAAAAAATAGGACAAGGCTTTGGAGTGGTCCCCTGCAAGTAAGGGGCCCTGAAACATTAGTGTCATCAGCCTTAGGGTAAATCCATTCTCCTGGGACAGTGCTTTCCCCTCGGGGTGCGTTTCTACAGCCTGGGGTCAGCGGTAGCAGCTGGACTGGAAACGTCCCTGGCCGGGAGCTGCAGGCACGTGACAACCCCTCCCGCCCCTTCTGCCAGCCAGGACCAGGTCTCGCTGAGCCAGGCAGCGCTGCCCTCTGGCGGGCGCCCAGAGGACTGCAGACAACGTGCTCACTCAGCTTGGCGCCGCGCATCCCCGTATTTCTGCCACCAGATTTGGGCCCAAAAAGTGCATCTCTGCCCTTTGTCTAGTCCCAACCAGGAGGAAGATTCTCTCCGACATGACTGAGCCAGCACAATCGCAGTATGTCTTGCAGGTCGGAGCCCTGTTTCTGGTTTGGTTTGGTTTTGTTTTAGAGACAGGATCTTGCTCTGTCACCCAGGCTGGAGTGCAGTGGCACGATCATAGCTCACTGCAGCCTCGAACTCCTGGCCTCAAGCCTCCCAAATTGCTGGGATTACAGGCAACTGCCCGCCTGCCTTAAGGCTTTTATTCTTGATTTCCTTCCTGCCTGGAATGTTCTTCCTTCCTTCCTTCCTTTCTTTATTTAATTTTTTGTACAGCTGGGAGGGGGCAGGGGTGGGGAATGAGGGAAGTCTCACTATGTTGCCCAGACTGGTTTCTAACTCCTGGCCCCAAGCGATCATCCTGCCCTGGCCTCCCAAAGTGCTGGGATTACAAACCAGAGCCGCCATGCCCAGCCCCCTTTCTGATATTTTCAACCCCTGAGAACATCTACTCACAACAATGCACACACACACACACACACATACACACACACACAATCATCTGTACTCCTGACAGATCCAACTGGGTACAGTTGATGACGGTGCCATCCTCTGCCAAACACCATCCCGTACCCCTGAGATCTTCTACCTGAGCCTTCAGGCCTCAGTTTGGACGTCACACTCCAATCCAGGAAGACTGCCTTGCCCAAGGTATTCCCGCCACGCCCTGAACGTCTCATGTTCCATGAATTGATTGATTGATCTATAAATTAATGCTTGGATTCCATCTCCAAGCACTGATTGACAGCTCAGGCCCCAGGCTAGTCTCCAGGAATACAAAGATGAGGTTATGGGGTGGGGACGAGGGGGTGTGTGACTGGAGGGCTTCATCTCGCCAGACACCCTGATGTCTGGGGAGAGAAGGGAGTTTCTGCCAAGTGAACCCCCAGGCAAGCTCCCTAAAGCCCCTCTTTCCTGATGCAGCCCACAAACCTCCCTCCTCAGTGCTGCCGCCCTCGCTGGGATTCACAGGGTATTTTTCCACAGCTGGTTGTAGACAGGGGCATCCACTCCCCAGCTCAGATGAGGGGCATGACAAGGTGTTACTGGACACTCCAAAAGGGACCGTGGGAGGGAAAGCAGCAGCCCTGGGTGTGCGTGTGCCAGCGTGTACGTGAGTGTGCATGTGTGCACGCGTGCACCGTGAGGAGTCCAGCTGCTCTATGACACTAAATCAATTCAGGGCCCTTTGGCTAAAAGTAGGGAGGGGATTTCTCATTCTTGGCAGATGCAGGAAGCAGCTATGGGACAGTGGAATGGTCAAATAGTGTACCCCCAACAAAATCCACATCTGCCCAGAACCTCAGAATGTGACCTTATTTAAAAATGACGTTTTGCAGTCATAATTAGTTAAGATGAGGTCCTCCTGGATGAGAGTGGGCCCTAAATCCAATGACTGGTGTCTTTATAAAATAAAAGAGAGAGGCCGGGCGCGGTGGCTCACGCCTGTAATCCTAGCACTCTGGGAGGCCGAGGCGGGCGGATTGTTTGAGCTCAGGAGTTCGAAACCAGCCTGAGCAAGAGCGAGACCCCGTCTCTACCAAAAATAGAAAGAAATTAATCGGACAGCTAAAAATATATAGCAAAAATTAGCCAGCATGGTGGCACATGCCTGTAGTCCCAGCTACTCGGGAGGCTGAGGCAGGAGGATCGCTTGAGCCCAGGAGTTTGAGGTTGCTGTGAGCTAGGCTGACGCCACGGCACTCACTCTAGCCAGGGCAACAAAGTGAGACTCTGTCTCAAAAAAATAAAAAATAAAAAAAATAAAATAAAATAAAAGAGAGGGAGATTTAGACACAGGGACACAGAGAGACTCAGGAAAGAGCCATGTGACAACAGAGGCGGAGATTAGAGTGATGCTTCTATGAGGCAAGGAACAAGGATTGCCAGCAACCACAGGAAGCTGGAGACATATGGAACAGATTCTCCCCCAGAGCTTCCGGAAGGGACCAACCCTGCTGACACCTGGACTATGGACTTCTGGCCTCCTGAACTGTGAGAGAATGAATTTCTGATGTTTCAAGCAACTAAGTTTTGGGGAGATTTGTTACACAGCAATGAATAACTGACACAGGCCCTGGGGCCATGTGCAAGATCCTGTAGAACACTGCCAGTTCTGAAAGACTCGTATGAGGGGACAAGAAGGAAAAGCACACAGGAACACTAGACAGGAAGGCAAGGCCAGTGCTTGACGGAGACTCTAAGTCACACAAAGATGGAGGCACCTTCTCTAGGATAAGGGAGAAATGGATGGATCTGAGACACTGGAGACGTGGAATTAGATTTATTCACTGTTAGATTGGATGTGGACAACTGAGGGAGGTAGGGACTTCCCTAGCAACGGGATGGAAAGTGGCACCACTCCCTGAGAAGGAGGACAAGGCGCAGGCTTAAGAGAGAGATAAGCAAAGGCAAAGTTGCCTATTGCACGTCCAAATATCCAAACAGAGATAGCAGGAAGTGACTAGACTTGTAGATCTATCACTGCGGAAAGAGAGGTAGCTCGGCTATGGAGCCAGAAGAGGAAGGAGTCCAGTATGGACATAAACCCCCACCCTGGGAAGGTTCAGGAAATGGGGGTGGTTCCTCGCCATGGCCACAGACAACACTGGCAGGCAGGGCTGCTTAGTGGCAGGTCATCTTGATTACTGGCTGCTATTTACTGAGCATCTACTATATGCCAACTGCTACTGTATACAGTTGTCCCTTGGTATGGGCAGGGGATCAGTTTCAGCACCTCCCTTGGATACCAAAATCCAAGGATGCTCAAGTCTCTGATGTAAAACAGCACAGTATTTGCATAGAACCTACACACATCCTCCTGTATACTTTAAATCATCTCTAGATTACTTATACCTAATACAATGCAAATGCCATGCAAATAGTTATTATACTGTATTGCTTAGGGAATGACAAGAAAAAAACTTGCTATATGTTCAATACGGGTACAATATGTTTTTAAATATTTTCTTCTTTTTACTTAGCAGCTGCTTCCACATGGCATCGAATATTTTCAACCCAAGTGTTGGTTGACTTCATGGGTGTGGACCCCATGGGTAGAGACAGCCAACTCTCTACTTTAATTATCTGTACTAATAGGACAGTTTTGAATCTGATCATCCTAATTTGGTGCCCACCTACATGAAAACCTTTACCTCCTTTGCCATTTTGAAAAAAACTAAATCTTTTGTGGATTATGGAAAGAGAACTAAACCTAAAAGTTAAAAGCCTTGGGTTTAAATCCTGGTTCTGCCACTTAATAACTGTGGTCAAAATACATGTCTGAGTCTCGGTTGTATCATACCTAAAACAGAAATAATAACAGTGCTGCTCTCAATGTAGCCATGAGGAGTAAGACAAGTTACATGAAAGATAACTTAAGTGATGGACTCCCAAATAAAGTTTGCTTGTAAGAAAATAATAATATTCCGGGGGAGTCTACCAATTCTGTCTTTCACTGGGCTGAGATGATGTATTATTAAATGTGGCTTATGGACTATCAGTTAAAGCTTAGAATTCTTAAATCCCAAATCCTCCCTAGTCAAACCTCCCCTTTTCTCCTGCCAGCCACCCCAGCACTGTTGACTCTCCTCTAATATAGGGATATCTGAAGTTAGTGGCCTCCTTCTCCCCCTCTGCACAGCTCTAAGCTGTTCCTCCCATCACTAGAGCCCTCTGAAGCCAGCATAACAGGCAATACCAAGCAGGCATTTGCTAAGTGTTGATTTAAACTGGATTCAGCAGTAAAGAAATTTGGGTTGTAATGGCGTTTGACTTCTATAAATGGAGCTATGAATCCCAAAAGTTAAATTTAGCTGCCGTGGATTAAAAATACCCTCTAGCCACATGCAGTGGCATGTTCCTGTAGTCCCAGCTATGCGGGAGGCTGAGGCAGGAGATCGCTTGAGCCCAGGAGTTTGAGGTTGCATGAGCTGTGATTGGGCCACTGCACTCCAGCCTGGGAGACAGAGCAAGGCCCTGTCTCTAAAAAAAAAACAAACCACGACAACAAAAAACTTCCTAAAAAAAAAAAAAACACAACAGTAAAAATAACACAAATAAAAAGCAATAGTTTAGCAAAGATTTACATAGCATTTACATTGCATTAGGTATTGTAAGTAATTGAGAGACCATTTAAAGTATGTGGGAGGATGTGCATAGGTAATATGTAAATACCATGCTATTTTACATACGGGACTTATGCACCCCAGATTTGGGTATGGGGGGCAGTCCTGGAACCAATCCTCAGAGGGTACTGAGGAATGACTGTATTTGCTTTATCACATTGGGAAGATTCTAAAAATTCTAAATTAAACACCTAGGGGATGAAGAATGAGTTTCTGAGAGATGAGAAGAGAGAAAAAAGAAGGAAGAGAGATGCTTGAAAAAAATCCAGGGAAACATACTGGGGCCCAGACAGAGGCTGCATAACCTGCAGGAGTTTTGAGCCAATTGTAGTGAGTTCTGGGGATGATCTAACTGAAAAGGGCTTCACTTGCACCACTGACAGCAATACCCAAAAGGACCATAAGATGGCAGCCTTACTCCAGGAGTCTCTGTCAGCCCCGCCCACCCCAGTCACCTCGTGCCCCTGGCCTTACCTTCAGCCACTTCCCCTCACCAGCCCTGATATAAAAAAAACTCTAATGAGTCTATTGCTATTTGTTACATTTTTAAAATAGTGTTATGATCTCTGCGCTCAATTGCAAAAACAGCTGAATCAAATGTTCTGCTTTAATGAGAAGTACAAAATAAATGAACAGAAACCCATGTGAGGTTGATCGTTTCCATTTTGTGAGTTAATACGCGCAGAAAAGACTTCCCAAGTAAATGAGGTGTCACCAGCCTGGAGACAGAGACAGAAGTGCCACAGGAGACAAAGACAGCTACTCAAGCCCGGAAGCGGGCTGCCAGCCCCCTTCAAGGGGGCAAGAAAGGAGACTGAGCCCCGCCCCAGAGTGGAGAGCAAAAACCCAAATACCAATCCTAGCACTCTGGGAGGCTGAGGCGGGCGGATTGTTTGAGCTCAGGAGTTCGAAACCAGCCTGAGCAAGAGCGAGACCTCGTCTCTACTAAAAATAGAAAGAAATT
>NW_012155840.1:6490942-6520828 GCF_000956105.1 Propithecus coquereli | reverse complement strand
TTCATGGGCAGTCAGGAAAGGAAAGCGGTAGTGATGGCACCCACTCCTGGCCAGACTCAGGAAAAGAGGACGTCACAGGGAGGGGTGGGCAGTCCAGACCGTGGGGGACAGATGCACATACACTCACCCCAGTTCCCCAAAAGCAGAGCCCTCCACTTCCCCAGCCACCGTTCCTGACCACTGTCTCAAAAAGTTTCAATCCTAAGGAATGAGTGTCAATTTCAGCACCAGAAGGGATTTGAATCCTTGCTTAGTCTCCTGTCAGACAGAGGTCCTTTACCCGGGTGGGCTGCTAGAGATGTCTGAACTCCCCCAAAATTATATACAGGTTGAGGGGCCCTTATCCAAAATGCTTGGGAATAGAAGCGGTGTTTTAGATTTCAGATTTTTTTCAGACTGTAGAATACTTGGGTTACACCAGCTCAGCATGCCTAATCTGAAATCTGAAATGCTCCAGTGATTATCTCCTTTGAACGTGATGTTGGCGCTCAGAAAGTTTTGGATTTTGGAGTATTTCAGATTTTGGATTTTCAGATTAGGGATACTCAACCTGGACGTGGACATTTTCCTAGAGAGAAGACCTATCAAAGGTCTCTGGGGCCATCCCTTGTCCAGTTTACCATGGCCAAAAACATAAAAAGTCTAAAGAAACCACTGTAATGATACTGATAATGCTTACCCAGTCTTTTTTCTCTGACGGTCATATTCTTTTGAATCCTTTAATTTAAAAACTGTCACAGGAAATTTTTTAAAAACGTATCCTGCTAAAGTAATTTATGATTTTGAAATGTCACAAGATCTTCTTTCCAGTGATTGGCTAAAATCCAGCACAAATGAACTGTCTTATATATTTGAGACTCTATATCTATTGACATAATAACAGAAATTTTAATAAACTGTTTAGTTATTTTATGCTGGAAATATTTGGATGCATTAATTTTGCAGTTCTCAGAAGAAACCAACAAACTACACTTATTTTAAACATTATTTAATAACAACGGTACCCAAATTAATGAATGAATGAATTTAGGCAAACCTGCTTTTCTCTATAATCCATTAAATACGTTTTCACTGCAGATACTTCAGAAATCATTTCGGAAACAGTCACAAACATATACATATTCATTCACAGAAATGCCATTTACAGTTTTGATATCAAATAGTCATTATAGTCAGTTCACAAAAAGAGTATAAAGTGCAAAAGCTCCATTTCAAAAGGCCTTAATGGAGATAAAACTTTACCAGCCAGTGGACACACCACCCTTATACAGCACACCCTATATAAGGTATGAAACAAGGTATATATCTGAAAATACAGCATTTGCTCTGGTTACATAGTGTGGTTATAAAATAGTCTTAAATATGGTTTATCATATAGGGAAAGATACGATTCAAACAATTAGTCCCTTAAAGTAGGGGCCATTTTTCTTTTAAGCCCGTAGAAGAATGATGTCTATAAAATCCATTGAGAATCCCAATCTGGTCCAAGACTTCTCTTTGACCAGCTGGAACAACAGCACCCAGGCAAAGCATGGGCTATAAAAGGCTTCAAGTTCATTTGGGGGGAAAAGGAAAAGGAGCTAGGAGAGGGGCCCTCGCTGGGCAAGCTTCGGCCCTCACCTGTCGCCTAGAGATGGTTCCATGTCAGCCCCAAGGCTTAAAGAGCAGGGAAGGCTCAAGTCTCAGTCCTGGAGCCTTCAGCTGGGCACTGGCTCACAGAAGCATTACAAATTGGTGAGAGAGGTTTTCACACACCTGAGAAATCCACTAAATGGAAGAGGTGGCAGTATTTTTACAAAGCCTGTGTTTGATGATCACCAAGCTTTGTCCCCCAACAGAACACCTTTGATCTATAATTAATGTTTTAGGCACTCTTCATTGGACAGGCACAGTGTTCCCCCAAAATGTAGCCCGTTACCAAATGGATTCAGACATCTCATCCCCACACACCAGAAACGTGCTCACTGAAGGGCTGGCTTTATAACAATATAATCATAAAGGGGAGAAAAGGTTTCTTTTTCTGATAATCCACAATCAATCAAAAACTATAAAACAAGAATCACTGACTGAAATGATCACCTGGTAACATTACTGGTTTTTTATATCCTAAATCCAGTTCCCAGTGGGTATTGATCTTGGGCAAATTCTAACCAGAACAAAATCGGATAGCCATGCTGAGTAAACCTCTGCCATCACCGTCCTAACTCCTAAATATCTACTGGGGGAAAGAGGAAGGAGATTCTTGATTGCACATCAATTAATGAAATAAGCTATTTATTTTTTATAAATCCGAACACATCAAAATCTGTGAAGTCACACACATAACAGCTATTTTCCGTGACTCCAACCCAAGTGCAGAAGCATATCAAAAAGTAGAACTCAGTTCCTTATTTCCTAGGGCCCATTCATGTCAGGCTTGACTCAAAAGAAGATTCAGTAGTAATTCTGAGAATCCAGTGGTGAGTATTCAAGGATACAGCTACGTCTAGTGCATTCCAAACTTGCTCCTCATGAAAAAAATACACAATTGGTATTTATATTCCATATAAGCTACAGAATAAACTGTCGACTCTAATAGACATTGTTTATAACCATAACAGGGGGAAAAAAATGAGACAGAAATAAAGAAATAAACCAAAATACCAATAGTGGTTTTACTTGGGCAAAAGAAATGTGGGCTACTCTTTTCTTCTTCTTCTTCAACTTTCTATAGTTTCCCAATTTCCTTTAAAGAGCATGTAGTGCTTTTATATAAATATGAATGATACCATAAACCCGACTCAAAATAACATTGGTTCCAAGTCCTTGCAGAAGTAAAAATAAATAATAAAAAAATAAAAATATTGGTATATTTCTACTCTCTTGACTTTTGCAGCCCACGCTGGCAAGCTATAGTGATTTCTGTTCAAAAGCAGAGTTACGTGTTGTCCTCCTCAAACACACCCCATTCCACATTTCTTTTTCAGCCCTCAGCTCTTTACAGCAATCTCTAGAAGGGCATTCTGCTTTTAGTCATGTGTCTTACAGAAGAGAGATGGGAACAGCCCAGTGAGTCAGGGCACTTCCTTCCACCCAGGCCTATTCAAATACATCCAGCAATAGTAGTTTATCCCTATTTCCAGGGTTTGGAGGTTGGGGTGTCTCCACGGCCCCCAAGGAACAAGTGCTCCCTGACAGGAAGAAAGGGCCCTTCCTCGATTGTTGGGACAATGCTCCTTTCACTGAGGAACCCTCGAGACAAATTCAACCTCACACAAAAAATCATTTCCTGCATTCTGCTACTCATCTGTGCTTCTACACTAAGACAGCTGGGCTTCAAATACACAAAAGCCCCTACTCTGGAGCATTTTTATGCTGCAAAATAGATGAGACCAGAATCCATGCCTGATGAGGTCAATCTGAAATGAGAATGGTCTGATTTTTCTCTTTAGAAACTTCTAGACTTGAAACCCAAAGGACTTCACAGCAGTTCTGGTCCATGAACCACCTAGGTCTCAGAGAGGTGCATTAGAGGTCCCACAAATACTTAATTCAAAGGTCATTTTAAAAATACTTTTTAAACTATAGTAAAGCAACATGTACACTGATTCAACACCAAATTTTTCTACCTTGGAAATCACCAATGTGTTAATTTGCATTTTCACCAGCTGATATATTAAGTGCTATAAATTTAACCTTAAATAAATTTGAGTTAATAAAATACAATTTAATTCACACATGAGAGTTCCATAAGAATTTCTTACTACAAACAAGGTTCTGCTGCTAAATAATTTGATAACAACAGAAGTAGAATAAAGTCATTCATTTTTAAACTCTCAATTCATTGCTTACTGGGCTTTTTACCTTGGATACTGTGCAAATTCTAACCATAGTAAAGCGTTGCTGGATGTGCCAAAAACTGTTACTTCCCAACTCTTAGGTACTGAGGGCAATGACATGACTCCTGTCCACACAAGAAGGACATGTCTGTCCTGCCTTTGCCCAAGAATGGAATGTTACAAAGCAGGAGATGCCTGAGTTAAAATGAGTATCCCTGAGGTCGATAATTCCCGTCTCACACTGTGGAGACAGTTTTGGAATCTTCCATTCAGCCCAATGAAGAGGAGGTTAGTTGTAGCCAGTGTCACATTAGGGAAGAAAAATTCAGAAGGCAACAGATTTGTCCTGCTGCACCAGGGACTCAAACCAGCCAGTGAGTGTGTCATTATGGCCAGCACTTGGGAAGAGGGAGCAGTTGAGCACTCTGAGAAGCCACAGGGAGCACCTTGTCCTGGGAGGGTGAGGGGCATAATGCCCTCAGGAAATATTAGAGAACGGAGAGGTGAGCGTCTTGAAGATAATTTCCAGAATAGCATAGCATACTGGAGGCTTCCAATGAGAAAACAGTTTCCAAAAACTTCATGTTTGCTCCAAACGTTAAAGCAGAACCCCCACCAAAATCTTAAGAAGCCCTTTGGTAAGTCATAGCACGGTGTGTCTATTCTTCTCTGTGGATTTGAGGCTACTGAGCTGAGGCAGGAGAGGGGAGGCAGAAGTGATGTCAATAGTTAAAAATTGTGCTCGTCTTCAAGAATGGCTTACAGTGGAGTGTAGGTTTTGGCATAGAGGGTTTTACTCGTTAGCTTTACCCTCATCTGAAGTTAAGTCTCCATCTCTCAGCAGAGGTAGTAGTAAAAGGATTCACAAATGTATGCAAAACCTGGGTTAGTTGAGAGTTGCAAGTGAAAGACTAGCCTTTTAGCCACAAGCCTTGTGTTTCGTTTGTTTCATTTTCTTTAAGGACAGTCTCCCCAAATGAAAATCTCCAGCACCTTCCATCAGAGTCAGGGGGGGTGCTGTCATCGGAGGGTCTGTCTATCAACAGTAGAGTCCACTCCAAGGGTGCGTGGGAATGGTGGGCGCTGCAGCAGGGCAACTTTCTCCAGGAAGAGGGGCTCTGTGCAGGGCTGGGCTCCCCCAGGGACTGCTCTGCCACGGCCACAAAGGATGCAGCCCAAAAAGCCACTGCATATGGCAGTGAGGCTAAGAAAGATACACCTAGTGTCCCTAAGCCCTCTACTCTCCAGCTTTGGGAAAGGGAAAGACATTTCTCCCCATGCACAGTGGAGTCCTGGTGGTCCACAGACACACTAGTTAGAGCCCAAGGGAATAGACTTTTTAAAAGACAGGCCATACCCCAGCTCTTCGAACCCCCTTGGCTATCTTTGCTAGCAAACAAAGCCCAGTGCATGAGGGAAAATAAGCAGAGAGGCCAGCCACCACCTTGCCATCATGTGATCTTGACTGGTGATTTCTTGTTGGCACACAGGAGGGACACATAAGGGACGCCGATGAAGGCCCATTTCTCGCTGGGCCAGAACTTGATGACAGGGCCTTGCTCAGGGATCTCTGAGGCAGCATCGAAGTAGGCAAAGCACACACAGCCCAGGTAGGCCGCCAAGCAGATGAGGATGTGCCTGCAAAGGGAGACAGCCGTCAGAACTGACACAAGCCAAGACTCGCTGCCTTGGGCCCAGCCTGCTCTTCCAATGGGCTAAGCCCCCTCCCCAACTCTAACTACAGCCCAGGGGCCTCTTCTAATGAGGAAGGGATGAAGACAACCAACAGCCCCTGCAATAGCAGGACCATAAATCGTGAGCAATTCAGGACTCATCTTAGAATGTTGTAAAATATTATTGCTTGACAATAGGAATAAATGTGCAAATAAATGCTTCAACCAAGACTGAGGCCTAAGGATTTAAAACAGAGGTGCTAAGATGGAAATTACTGAACACAGCTGATTAGATCCCACCATCTCACTTTAACAACTGGTTGTAGATATTTTATACCCTACATCAGGAATAAGTTTATACTGATTAAACGGCTTTTGTAGTTTAATAGGCAAATCCTTTTTTTGTATTAACGTTATTAAGTATGAAACGTCCAATTTCCTTAAGTACTAAGTTTGACGGTTGATATCTCTGATATTTCACTTTGACACTTCTTATTTTATTGTTATTTTGAAGGTAAAGCCTCAGTGTTTCAAATGCACACTGTGGCTTGTGATTATCTTTCAAATTTTTTTTTTAAGAGCAATTTTTGTCAAAATTTCATGTTATTTTCAAGTATGAGTTCTGTCATGGAACCAATGCAGCGCAGACAACTCGAAATATCAACAAAGTGGGAAGGATGTGGCTAATGAACACACAGTACACCCATGGTTTGAGAAGTTTTGTTCTGGTGATTTTAATCTTGAAAATGAGCCATGTGGACGCCCTGAGACCAAAGTGGATGATGATGAGCTGAAAGCTGTAGTGGAAACGAATCCATCTCAACCTACATGTCAATTAGCAACAAGGTTTGACGTTCCTATTCCAACAATATTGGACCATTTGAAACAAATCGGCAAGGTAAAGAAGCTGGATAGATGGGTTCTGCATGAATTGAACGAGTGTCAGAAGAAAAAATCGCCTCAAAGCTTCTTGCCTTTGTTTGTTGTCAAGACATAAAGGCAAACCATTTCTACACTGTATTGTTACGTGTGATGAGAAATGGATTTTTTTTGACAATTGCAAGCATTTGGCACAATGGCTGGATAAAGATGAAGTGCTAAAACACAGTCCAAAACCGAATATTCATCACAAAAAGCTAATGGTGTCTGTTTGGTGGTCCAGCGCTGGTATTATCCACTACGGCTTCATGAAACCTGGTCAGTCGATTACAGTGGATGTCTACTGCAACAAGTTGGATGAAATGATGAGGATGCTTGTGATTAAGCAGCCGAGATTGGTCAATAGAGACAGGTCAGTCCTCTGGCAAGACAATGCTTGATTGCATGTCGCACAAACAACACTGCTCAAACTACAGAGGCTGGAGTTGGAAACTCTCTGTCATCCACCATATTCACCAGACCTTGCACCAACTGACTACCTCTTCTTCCAGGCTTTGGACCGCTTCTTGCAAGGAAAAATATTCAATTCTCAACAAGCTGTGGAAAACATCTTTGGCGATTTAATCAACACTCTCTCTCCAGGCTTCTTCACTGGCTGGCATAAACAAGCTACCATTAAGATGGCAAAACTGTGTTAATAGTTTAGGTACATGCTTTGACTAATTGTACTGTTTCTTGTTTGAGATATAATGAAATATACTTTTGATTCGAAATCTGACATTTCATATCTAACAATCTAATACTATATATGCATTGGTGAGGCTTGATGTCAATATAGTAATAGATCTAAACAGTATAGATTTAGTATTTGGTTTTAAAAAAAAAGGATCAGTTTGCATCATGTAATCATGTATAGAATGTTATTTTTGTCTTTAAAAAGCAGAAAGAGAAAAATATATACATATATATATATATAATCAGGAAGGATATACTTCAGATACTGCAGAGTGTTAACAATTATCTGTGTTAAGAATTATGAGAGCCACTCTTTCTATACTTCTATACTGTTTAATTTGTTACAAAATTTATATATGTGGATTTTTTTTGTTTTTTTGTTTTTGAGACAGGGTTTCGCTCTGTTGCCTGGGCCAGAGGGCAGTGACATCATCACAGCTTACTCCAACTTCAAACTCCTGGGCTCAAGCGATCCTCCTGTCTCAGCCTCCTAAGTAGCTGGGACTACAAGAGCGTGCCACCACATCCAGCTAATTTTCCAATTTTTTTATAGAGATAGGGTCTTGCTATGTTGCTCAGGTTCATCTTGAATTCTTGGCTTCAAGCGATCCTCCTGCCTCAGCCTCCCAAAGTGCTGGGATCACAGCAGTGAGCAACTGCACCCAGCCTATATGTCATTTTATAACTGGGAGAAAAGATCTTCAATTTTTAAAAACAAAGCAGAAAATACACCAAATTCAGAAAAAAGTTTGAGCCAAAATTATTACATAGTCTAAATTTTGAATTTTACTTAAATCACTGCTGTGACAAGGGGATTTGAATTGATAAAAATGACCACACTGAATGAGATCATATTTACATAGATGTACACAGTTATCAAAACTCAAAAATGTACACTTAAAATGTGTACATTTTATTATCTGGAAAATATAACTCAATAAACTCAACAAATATAGAAAGTATATAACTTCACTACTGTGAGTTGAGGTTGAACCCAAGAAATTTCAGGCAATGGATCCTAAGACTGAAAACCCCAACTTGTGCTATTTTACTTTGTTTTGTCTTTTGCAAACACTTATTGAAGTTCCCAAACCTTAAATTTAGAATAGGAAGGGTCTCATGGTAAATATATACAAGTTCATATGCAGAAGGGAATGTAAGCAAATCCTTTCAAATTTTGTATCTTTAGGCCATTTCCAGATAGAAGTCAACCTTTTTCTGAATCTGGATCTAACAAAGTTTTTCTAATTCTACTAGAAAAACTAGGATGTTTTTCTAGCACACACTTGTAGTCCCAGCTACTCGGGAGGCTGAGGCAGGAGAACTGCTTGAACCCAGGAGTTTGAGGTTGCTGTGAGCTATGACAATGCCACTGCACTCTAGCCCAGGTGACAGATCAAGACCCTGTATCAAAAAAAAAAAAAAAAAAACTCTTTTAGAATTCCTCCTGGATGCTCTCAATCTAGCAGGAACAGGACACAGCAGATTTCTCCTGCTGCTTATTAGCTTTTGTAGTCAGAAGTCCTGGAAGACAGAAAAAGAAAGATCACCCTGAGTTAAGAGCTAAAGCAGTTCTTAGGAGGAAAGCCGCTCCGATCTCCTCCTCAGCTTTCTGAGTGTAGGATTCTGCATGTGGTTTTGTAATCTGCTTTTTTTTTTTTTTTAACTTAATACTGTGTGCTGAGCATTCCAAAGAATAGATGCTCCAATTCGCTATTATTAAACTCCAAGGTTGTTTTTATATAAACAAATGGGTGATATTGAACGATTCAGTTTAGTTCTCTGGTTCTCTGTCTCCACCTGAAAAAAGGGAGACTTTGGGGGACACATTTGGGGAAGACTGTCCCCAAATGACCTGTGAGGCCCCTGCTTTCACTCAGGCCCCCGCCTCAGATCTAGCTGGAACTCAGGTTACGGATTCGGCTTTCAAGCACCTCTATGCTTTAATAATGGAGCTGGAGGTAAGAGACTGCAGACCTGAAGCGTGACAGTTAGGCCTTTTGTTCTGGCTAAGCCTGCTCGCTGGAGCCAGTTCAGCTTTTTACAGTGTGCACTCTGAACATCTGACAGTCTGCGTGAGGACAGAGGCACACTAGGACGCCTCGCTGTCCCCTGAGCACACCTGTGCACCGTGCAGGGAGGACAGAGCCCGAGAGCAAGTGTGAATGCCTGTCTCCCAGCCAGCTCCCGGTTGGCAGGGGCTTACCACACGCAGTGCAGGTAGGGGAAGTGGAAGGACGACAACAGCTCACAGAAGGCTCGGTCACTGATCCAGCAGAAGAGGGCGAGCGTCCACCAGAGGCCCGAGAAGAGGCCCAGCTTAAACACACGCACGTTGTCACACCTGCATGGGGATCCAGACAGCAACTTGTCGTCAGTCCTGGTTTCCACCCACCCCAGTGGCCACCCATCCTGTCTCCTTCACCAGTTCCCCTCGTGTCCCCAACCCCTGGCACCGGAGTTCCCAACATACAGTCACTCTACAGTCTCGCAGCGTAAATTCTACATGTACCACAGATGGCTCACAAAGACACCCTTCCCACCCAGGTGTCTCCCCTGACTCCAGCTCACAGAGCAGCTGCCGTCCTGACATGTGCACCCTCATGTCTAACATGGACCTAAATTTAACACGTCTTAACCTGTCCTTCTTCCAGTCTTTCTCTTTCCCCCACAGCCCACATCCAGTCCATCAGCACTACCTTCAAAATATATCCCAAATCTGACCTCTTCCCACCAGCTCCACCTGGATCCACGCCACCACCCTTTCACCCACAGCCTCCTTCCACCCTTGCCCGGCAGCCAGTTTTCAGCACTCCGCTCAAAAGCCTCCAGCACCAGCCCCTTTAACCAGAGGAAAGGCCGAAACGCTTGCAGCAGCCACGGGGCCCCACATGCTTGGGCTTCCCCCTTTCTCTGCATCTCCTCTCCTACGCCAGTGTACTCCAAGCCATCTCGGGAAAACACCCAGGCATGCTCCTACAAGGCCTTAGTACTTGCTGTTCCCTCTGCCTGGAATGCTCTGCCCCCAGGAATCCACACAGATCATGTCTCCGAGTCTGTGCTCAAATGTCACTCAGTAAGCTCTTTCCTAACCACTATTTTTAACAATTGCAACACCTGTCTCCACCTCCCGAGCGACCCTCCTTATCGTCTCCTTCCCTCCTTTAATTTTCTGGGTATTGATGAGAACCCCTCTGACATCCTCTGTGTTTCACTTGTTTTTGTGTTTACAATTTGTGTTCATCCCCTGACATGTAAGCTGTTCTCTGCTGACATCCCCAGCACCTGGAACAGCGCCGGACACAGAAGCCTCTCAACATTTGCTGAGTGAAGTAAGTTCTTATACACACTGGGACAAAATGTGTTTCTGAAACAAATCCTAACAGCGCAAAGGAAATTTCAGTTGCTGTCTTCCTTCCTTGATACAGAACTGCACATAAAGTGGGTGATTTCCATTTCTGGATGTCCAGAGGCAGTTGGTGGCTGAGGGTCCTTCCAAACCCTTCCTTTAGGGTCTCTTTCTCTCAGTGGAACACTCCTGGGTCAGTCAAGATCTCATGTGGGGGGCTGGGTACAGTGGTGGCTCATGCCTGTAATCCTAGCACTCTGAGAGGCTGAGGCTGGAGGTCAGGAGTTTGAGACCAGCCTGAGCAACAGTGAGACCCCAACTCTACTAAAAATAGAAAAATTAGCCAGGCATGGTGTCGACAGCCCGTAGTCCCAGCTACTCAGGAGGCTGAGGCAGAGGATCACTTGAGCCCAGGAGTTTGAGGTTGCTGTGAGCTATGGTGACATCACTGTACCCCAGCCTGGGCGACAGAGTGAGATTGTCTCAGGAAAAAAAAAAAAAAAGATCTTGTGTGGGACCCAGAGTGTTGCTCCATGAATTACTATAGATGTGTCTGCAGACAGGATCTGTCTTAGGAGTTTTGCAGAGCTTTGCCCTGAAGGAATATGTGAATGAGTTGGTTTGCATTTCAAATGCTGTTACACTCCGAAGGGCGTCTCTGAAAGACAGTAGGGGCTGTATCCCACAAGGCGCCGCAGTTCTCAGACTTAAAGGTTTGGATTTGCTTTGTACAGCAAAGCGAATCTGTTAAAAACTACAGGATGAGAGCTGACAATGGAGTGCCCCCTGGAACAGACAGCTGCCCGAATGGCTAGAAGCAAAGCTCTTGTTTAAACACTCCAGACTACCTGTCTCCATTCACAATAACCTAATAAACATGGAGCCAACATATCTCTGTTTAACCCCTCTGTTAAGTGATAAACTTACCTTAGAACTTAGAAGTTAATCTTTGAAAGATTTTGTAACCATTTGTTCACGTAGATAGAATTAGTTAAAGGATTTGTAGAAGCCTTTTGAAAATCTGTTAACCTGAGAAGAAATACCTGTTGTTATGTAAATCTGTTAGCCCTGGCAATTAATCACTATTCCCTGTAAATTACCATGTAAGACCTCATTCGGGGCTTTTGAGACCCACGGAGAAGGTCTAGGCCCCCTGAGATCCCGCTTTGCCTATAATCTTCATAAACTTATAAAACTATATCTTTGTCCCTGTGTATTCTTTTATTTTCCATTTTTCTCTATTATTTTCTTATGCCTTGCAACTCTACCAAAGGGACCTGGTTTTTTGCTGGGAGCTTAGCTACCTCCCCGCACAGAGTCCAACACAACATCTGCAACCAAGACGAAGCTTAATTCATTTGTTGAACAACCGTATGTGTGTCAAAAGCCTGACTTGCTACTACCTTTCCCGGCTTCCTGACAGAAACATCAGCAGAAACATAAATAAAGACAGGATAAGACAGCAGGTTCAGAAAGACCTGCTCAAAAAAACAAAGTATTCTTTTGTAGGAGGGCAAAATGTATCCTTTGGAAATTTTTCGAAAGAATTAATAAAGGCCCATGACATGGAGAGACTACATTCCTACTTAGGCACTAAAACAGAGATAACGATTTCCATTTCCCTCTTCTTTTCACCTTCTCCCTCGAATGACTCACCTTCAGCCCTGTCCCCTCACTCCTGGCCTGTCTGCGGCCCCTCTCCAGGGCTCAGCCTCCACACTTCCTCAGGCAGGTTCCCGACACCCCCACCACCATCTAACATAGCTCTCTTCCCACTGCATTCTCTCAGGGCCCCCTGCCATTTTCCTTCACAACACTCGTCACAAGGTGAAACTATGTATTTATTTGTGTCATTATCTGTACAACACCTAGTATTAAACCAGCCTAGAAGACCAAGAAGAGTAGGAACCATACCTGCTTTATTCACTAATGTATACCCAGTGCCTGGCCCAGAACAGCTGTTAAATAAATGCTTACTGTATGAATGGATAAAATTATAAAGTAAAAGGACAATTTTTTTATTTTTTATTTTTTTTTAGAAAAAGAGTCTTGTTCTGTTACCTAGGCTGGAGTGCAGTGGCACAATCATAGCTAACTGCATCCTTGAACTCCTGGGCTCAAGCGAGCCTCCTGCCTCAGCCTCCAGAGTAACTGGGACTACAGGTATGTACCACCACACCAGGCTAATTTTTAAATTTTTGTAGAGATAGGATCTCACTATGTTGCTTAAGCTGGTCTCAAACTCCTGGCCTCAGGTGATCCTCCCACCTCAGCCTCCAATAATGCTAGGATTACAGGTGTGAGCTACCACACCTGGAGATGTTTTTTTGGTAGAGATGGGGTCTCACTATGTTGCCCAGGCTGGTCTTGAACCCCTGACCTCAAGTGATCCTCCTGCCTTGGTCTTTCAAAACACTGGGATTACAGTGTGAACCATGGCACCCAGCCAATGACAATTTTAACTGGACTCTAGTGATCTGGGCAGAACATTTTTTAAAGATTTTTTTTTTTTTAAGAAGTAACCATGTTGACTGGGCACCAAATTCTCAGAGTGCATGCTAAGCACTGTATGAGGCAAAATAGGCCTCTTGCCTTGTGATTTAAAAGGGTAAAACGAAAACTGATAAGAAAAACACCAACAAATATACAGACAATTCATCTGGTACAAGAGGATCCATGAACATCCAGTGCAATCAAACCTAGGAAGATTGGCTTAAGGAACATACCGGAACAGAGAGCAATATGCTGGAGACGCAGTACATGGAGGGTGTCAACAGAGGCGGAGTACCAGGTGGTTAGTCACTGCCAGGCCCCGGCTGGACAGGGCCGACATCTGTGAGACAGGAGAGAAGCTCCATAGGTTCAGGGTCTCGGCTGCCTGTTACTCTTCCCCACTCTGTTTCTAGAGGGAGCAGGACCTGCTAGAAGCCACTGACCATGTTTATTTGCACGTGGGGTTTGTCCAAACCTGGGCCCAATTAGGCTTTACTTCCATTTTTTAGGGCTTTTAACAAAATATTAGTATGAGGTAAAGTGAAAAAAGTGGGACAAAAATCCTATAAACAGCAGGACCCTATTTTAGATGGGATCAGGTGCGTTCAGGGCGGCCTGGCCGTAGACAGGACCCTATTTTAGGATAGAAAAATCTGAGCAGAATATCTTTCCTTCAAACCATCATGCACAAAAAAATACAAATTAAAAAATTTAAAAATAGGCTGGGCATGGTGGCTCACGCCTGTAATCCTAGCATTCTGGGAGGCCGAGGCAGGAGGATCGCTCGAGGTCAGGAGTTCGAGACCAGCCTGAATAAGAGCGAGACCCCATCTCTACTAAAAATAGAAAGAAATTATCTGGAAAACTAAAACTATATAGAAAAAATTAGCCAAGCATGGTGGCGCATGCCTGTAGTCCTAGCTACTCGGGAGGCTGAGGCAGGAGGATCGCTTGAGCCCAGGAGTTTGAGGTTGCTGTGAGCTAGGCTGATGCCACGGCACTCTAGCCTGGGCAACAGAGCAAGACTGTGTCTCAAAAAAAAAAAAATTAAATAATTGATTAATTAAAAAAATTAAAAATAAACAGAACATCTATAATTTCTTCTGTTCTTGACCATTGACTATATTCTCAAAAGTTTTTCTAAACAATAAAATCACTCCCATAATTAGAAAACAGTATATCTTAAAACATTTTAAATGCCGAGTCACTTGGCAATGTGACTTAACACCACTGATTTCAATGTCAGGTCATGACCCCAAATCGGAATAAACTCTTGTTTTCTGATGGCCCAAGAGAAGGTTCAGAAAGGACAAGGAACATATGAAAAGGCTAGAAACGAGCTTTAGGAATGAAGGCTAAAGAGAAACAGAAAGCTAAAAAGCAGTCCTTCCTCTATTTCCTGCGAGCAAAGGGAGGCACAGTGAGAAACAACCCAGACATTTAGGCACAACAGATCACCGCTGGCGACAACACGGGAGATCCTGAAGGAAGCGCAGAGGGCGATGAGGGCATCCTCCTGCCTGGGCATTTTATCAAAGCAGGGAAACAACCATCTTTTCTTTTCCTTGCCAGGCCCCAGGGTGGGAACTGGGACACAGCAGTGAGCAAAGAGACCTCATCCCTGCCCACGTGGGGTCGACACTAAGCAGAGAGGACAGACACTAGACAAAACAGCAACACAATAATTTTCTAATTACGATCGGGATGGGTGCCAGAAAGGAGAAGTCTAGGGTGCTAGGAGAACATATAAACAGTGGAGCTAAAACTGAAGCAGAGTTAACCAAGCAGGAGGGTCAGAAAGAGGGACGGCATGAGCAGGGCCTGGGGCTGCCGGGAACGAGGCCCAATGAAGACATGGAAGGTCAGAGTGGCTGAGTCAGAACTCAAGGGGAGCTTCACGGGGGAGAGACCAGCCTGTAAGGACAGAAAGGCTTAATTGCAATGTCAACTAGTAGAAAAATGACTGAGATCAGATGGGATATTCAGGGAAGGAAGAGGAAGCCAGGTTTCCGGCTTGAGAAACGGGGTAAATAGTGTTCCCATTTACTGCAGCTAGAAATATCATGAACAAAATCAGAGCTAGAAAAGGCAGATCAGGAATCTAGTTTTAAACAAGTTGAATTTGAGATATCCGTGATACATGGAATTAGAGAGGCCAGGTGGGCAGTTAGACACATAATAGTAGTTAGAAGGAAGGACTGGGTTGAAGACACAAATTTGGGAGTCATCGCATATATACAGTAATTGAAGCCATGGGAGTAGAGGAGATCTTTTCGGAAGAAGTACAGAGTGAGTAAAGTAGTGTCTTCATCCATACAGGTTACTGTAACAAAATACCATAGACCAGGCAGCTTACAAACAACAGAAATTTACTTCTCATAGTTCTGGAGCTGGGAAGTCCAAGATCAAGGCACCAGCAGATTCAGTGTTTGGTAAGGACCCATTCCTCATAGATGACACCTTCTAGCCGTGTCCTCATGTGGCGGAAGGGGCAAGGCAGCTCTCTGGGGCCTCTTTCATAAGGGTACTCATCCCATTTATGAGGAGTCTGCCCCCATGACTGAATCATCTCCCAAAAGGCCTCACCTCCTACTAGCATCACCTTGGTGACTAGAATTTCAACATGTGAACTTGAGCAGACACAAACATTCAGACCACAGCAACAGAGAGCTGAGGATGCACCTTAAGGGATCCCTACATGCAAAGCTGTGTATTAACAGACAAGAAGGAGTCCATGTGACACACTGGGAAGGAGCCGCCACAGGGTTAGCAGGAAAGCCAGGAGGATGGGGTATCACAGGAGCCACTGGAAAGAACATTTCAGGGTCAGGAGCAGGGAGCTAATTGTGCAAAGAGCCGCAAGAACAACCCATAAGATACAGGAGGGCTGAAAAATGATCACTGGATCTGCAGCCCACCAAGAGGAGCGTGGGTACTGAAGTGGGGGCAAAGGCCAGACTGCAGCAGGTTGAAGAGTAAATGAGAGGTAAGGGACGGAGACAGTCGGTTAAGAAGTTTGGCTGTGATGTGCGAGGGAGACAAAGGGTGGTGCTGGGAGACAGATGTGTGTGGAGTCCAGCTCGGGTGTCAGAGAAGACGAGAGAGACTCAAGTGTGTTTACAGGCTGACAGGAAGGCCCCTGTACAGCGGGGGATGACACAATGGACAATGTACAGAAGTGAAATAGGTATAGGGAATAATCAACAGGTAGAAAGACCGACCTTTGATGGAAGGAAGGATATTTCCTACGAAGCTGCAGATTGCTCATGTGATGGTGAAGACCAGTTAGCTGTAGTGTTGGCTAGATTTTCTGAGGCAGAAGATTTTAAACATGGAACAGAAATTATTTCCTTTGTAATTACTTACAAAGATTATTGAAGGAAAATATGTTTCCCTGTTTAAAGATCACAACTGAAAAGCTGAGTTTGTTTAAACTATGTAATAATCTGCCCTAACCACTTGTCTCTCCCACTTGCTCTTGTTTAGATCTTATGAATCTAAAATATTATTCCTTTTCTTAAGCTATTTTTTTAACAAAATTACAGGCCAAAACTTAGTATTAGACTGAAGATTTAAAATGAAACTAGATTGCCATGAACTCTCAAAAAACATAGCTAAATCCAGAACATTTTATTCACTTCAGCCCTAATGTAAGCCAGCAGCACTGGACCGAATGCTACAAGTGAAATCCATTTCAGATGTCCTCATCAGCAATTTAATTGTGTGTTTACCAAAAGGCTTCATGATCTGTTAACATCCAGGGTTGGCTAGAGGAGGATGCAAACAGGCCAAAGCCCTGGGAGCTGGTCCCTTCAGGCCCTTGGACACTGCATAGAAAAGTCAGTTCAACTAACATCTTCACCCAAGGCACATTAGGGAGAATTCCTTGATAATAAAGGTAAGATCCCTAAAAGAGGAGATGAAATAGAAAGACATATCTACTTCCCTTTAGATTGATTTTACTATTCTTGTTGAAACATAGTGGCAAGAAAAAAGAAAGCCAAGTATTTGTTGAGTATCTACCAGGTGACAGATGCTAGACTAAACATATCTTTTTAGGCCAGGCTCACATCTGTAATCCCAGTACTTTAGGAGGCCACGGTGGGAAGGTCACTTGGAGCTAGGAGTTCAAGACCAGCCTAAGCAACATAGCGAGACCCTGTCTTTACAAAAAACAAACAAACGAAATTAGCCAGGCATGGTGGTGTTCGCCTGTAGTCCCAGCTACACGGCAGGCTGAGGCAGGAAGATCGCTTGAACCCAGGAATTTGAGACTGCAGTGAGCTATGATCATATCACTGCACTTCAGCTGGGTGACAGAACAAGACCCTGACTCTAAAAAAATTAAAATTAAAATTAAATATATCTTATTTAATCTTCACTGCAGGACTGTGAAATCTAAGCATTAATTATCTTCTATTTACAAATAGGGACACTAAGACCCAAGTTAGTGAAATAACGCCCAGAGGCAGCTAGTAGGAGGCAGAACCGAGACTCAAACTCAGGCCTCTCTAGGCCAACGCCCATGCTCCTTCTGTACTCTCCACTGATGGAAGGATTCTCAGAGAATCCCATGGCTCTGTGATGAGAAGTTAGTGGTACCCAGCAAATGACTGCAGGAGACAACACAGCGACTTCTGAATTTTCACAGGTTATGGGCACCAGGGAGAATTCACAGATCAACAAAGTATAATTTCTGCCTTTGAAGAACACCACACCGGAGAAGAAGAAGAGAAGAAAAGGAAATAAGTATCTATATTTAAGGGAGAACATTCTACATACAATATAAAAGCACAAAGAGTTGGGCAGAGAGCGATCACATGTGGCTGAGGGGTAAGAAGGAATTGGGCAAGGCCTGGGGAAGGAGCTGGCACTGGGACGGGCACTGCGGGAGGGGCAGGACTTTGCCACGCAGCGGTGGGGAAGGGCTTTCCAGGGAGAGAGGAAAGGAGGAGCAAAGACCTAAAGACAAAGCAACGAGGAGCCTGTCCAGATCGGTTGGTCACAGGGCACGTGGAGGGAGCCAGAGGAAGAGAAGGCTCTACAGGAAGCTTAGACAACGAGGAGCTGCTGAAGGTTTTTATACATAGACAAGGGAGGGACATGGCAAAGACTCCTTAGAAAGAAGAGGACTGGAAGAAGAAGAGACCAGTTAGAAAACAAATGTAACAGTCCTCTGGAGAGGCGTGAGGGTGAAGCAACAGAAATGGGAGGAGGTGACAGATGAGACACTGCAGAGGGACATTCCATGAAATTCAGAAATCGTTTGAGGTGCCAGGAGATGACAGACCCAGTGATGACTGTACAATCTCAAGTGGAATGGACTTGGGAAACAGTGATGCCATTAAAACAATCTGGGAATTTTAAAGCAGGGTTTGGAAAGGGACATTGAGGGATATGGGGGCAGAGTGGGTATGGAGCCACGCCGGTGAGTGTGAATATCACTGTTTGGGGAACAGCAAGTCCGACTGGGGATACCCAGCAGGTAGTTGGGAATGTGAGACTGGACTTCAGCAAAGAGACGAGGGTGGATGCAGAGAATCGTGCAGAACAATGACAGTAGAACACAAGGGGCTGAGTGAGACCCTCGAAACATAAAAAAAAGAGTCAAAGACAACCTTGGGGACTGCCTACCTTAAGGAAGCAAAGGAGTAGAGTAGAAACAGTCCGGTAGAAGGGGAGCCTGGATCACACAGGGTCACAGAAGCCAAGAGAAGAAAATTAAGAGGAGGAGGAGGTTGGCAGTCCAAGGATGGTGAGAACTGAAGCGAGGCTACTGCATTCATAAATTCGAAGGCAGCCTAAATTAGTTCAGCCTAAGGAAATAATTTGAGTGCAAAAAGATACACAAAGATGTTCATCACAGAGCTGTTTACAAGCGAAAAGCTGGAAATAACTTAAATGTTGAAAAATAGAAACTTAGGCTGGGCCCGGTGGCTCATGCCTATAATCCCAGCACTTTGGGAGGCTGAAGTGTTGGAGGTTACAGTGAGCTATGATCACGCCACTGCACCCCAACCTGGGAGACTGAGCAAGACTCTGTCTTAAAAAAAAAAAAGTAAAAAAAAAAAAAAATAGAAAATTAGGTAACTAAAGTAAATTAAAATAAATTAAAATTTATATAGCCATCAAAAATCAGGACCCAGATCTATATTTATTTACAGAGAAGGATGGCTACAATGGCTATAATACATTTCTAAGTGAGAAAATCAAATTTCAGATTATCTTATAAAAGAATGACCTAACTTTTATAAAAATAGCTAGATTTTTTAGAAAGACAGGAGGCAAAGAATAAAAAAGGCTGGAAGAAGATACAATAAAAGGTTAATAGTCATTATCAGATAGCAGGTTTAGTTATTTTTCTTTAGCACATAAAAATGATAAGCCAAGTATTATTCTAAGTGCTGTCAAATATTAATTTCATTTAGTAAGTGATAACATTTATCTTCTCTTTTGCTTATCTGTATTCTCCAATTTTTCTACAACAAATATGAGTTACTTGATAAAAATTTATTTTTTAAAAAGGATCATTAGTGACCCTTGAGAGAACATCTCAGACTAAAGAGGGAAGCCAGGCCAGGCGCAGTGGCTCACACCTATAATCCTAGCGCTCTGGGAGGCCAAGGCAGGCAGATCATTTGAGCTCAGGAGTTCGAGACCAGCCTGAACGAGAACGAGACCCCGTCTCTACCAAAAAAATAGAAAGAAATTAGCTGGACAACTAAAAGTATATAGAAAAAATGAGCCGGGCATGGTGGCGCATGCCTGTAGTCCCAGCTACTCGGGAGGCTGAGGCAGGAGGCTGGCTTGACCCCGGAGTTTGAGGTTGCTGTGAGCTAGGCTGACACCACAGCACTGTAGCCCAGGCAACAGAGTGAGACTCTGTCTCAAAAAAAATAAATAAATAAATAAAGAGGGAAGCCAGATCGCAAGGGATTCGAGAATGAGTGGCTAAGAAGGGCGGGCAATGCCTAGTGACAGTTCTCTTAAGAAACCTGGCCATAAGAGGACAGAAAAGCGTTTGGCTCTGTCCCATGCTGCAGATGGCAATCTGGACCTCAGCCAGCCATCAAAATCCTCGCCAGGCAGAAATGCTGAGCTCAGAGCAAACCTGTGGCCGTGGTGACAAAAAGGATTCCAAACACAGGCTTCAGTTATGGTGGAGTTTTAGATATATGAAAGAAATAGAGAACATTTTCACGAAGGGCACTGGTTTGATGTGAGCGTCACTGAAAACCTTCTCCATGAGAAGCAGCATAGCTTGATGGAAGTACGTGACTTCAGATTTACTCAGTACTAGGTCTGCTGGATGACAAGATAACCAAGTATTTATTAAAGGCTACAAATTCCTCCTCTCTGTATCTCTTTTATGATCACAGATTCTAATTTGCTAGAGAAAGTGCACCCTCCAGAAGGCTAAATACCCCCACACTAGATGCATGCAGTTTAGAATAGATCTACGGTTCTCACACAGAGGTGGGCACCACACAGAATCACCTGGGCAGGTTCTTGAGGGGTTTTGGTTTTGTTTCTAGCTTTCTTGAGGTATATTTCACACATCATAAAATTCACCCATTTAAAGTGTATAGGTCAGTGTGTTTTCGTATATTCTGAGTCGTCCAACCATGACCACAATCTCATTTTATAATTTTTCCAACGCTCCAACAAGAAGTCCTTACCTACTAGCAGTCATTCCCCTTTTCCTCTCCCAGTAACCTTCCTACATCCCCACTCTGCCCCTACTCTCACCTCAGCCCCAGGCAACTAGGTTTTTGAGCTTTTTAAATTTCCAGATGCCCAGGCCTCTGTCCCAGAGCACCAAAATCAAATCTCTGCATAGGCAGAGCTAGCACCTGTACTTGCAAATGCACGTCCTGGGTGATTCCAACGAGTCTCCTGTCAAGAGCCGGGGTAGCTGGCACTCAGTAAGAAGTCAGCAAACATTTGTTGAGTGAGTGAGTAAACAAGTGAGCAGGTAGATTTGAGGTTGCTAAGAGCCCTTCTGGCTCTAACAAGTTATACCAGTGGTGAAGTTGCTTTTTTTTTTTAAATTAAGGTTATTAGAGGGTAGGGACTGGACCTTTTGTTATTTATACAATTATCTGCTTTTCTACTCAAAAGGACTCACTGCCGTAGTTATTCTTCTAGGACCAACTTCAGTCTATTTCTGAAAAGAGTCTCTTACATCCTTGGTCCTTGAAGGCTGCTCAAAGAAGCCAACTAGATAAGATATGACAACATCCTTTGGCTGCAAGACAACAAATTCAAACACTATACTTCTTCAACCACCTTTGACCATGCCTGTTATTGCTGGCAATAAAAGCAACCCTCAGAGACAAGGCAATTGGAAAGAATGACTATCTCCTCTTAAAACAAAGAGAATAGAAAGCTGACTTAACATTTTACACAGAGCAACTATCACACAAAACTTCAACTACAAGACTTCAATTAAGACGCTCAGTGGCCATAATAATGAGAAAATCACTAATTAAAACGCATTTTAAAGTGGCTGCAAAGAAAATGTTTTCAAAGAGTATTAAAATAAGGGCAGTGATTCGATATATTTTAGTTGAGCTAGAAGAAGACAGTCATGTACCAACAGTGCCAAAGTAAAATGTTTCTGGATATCAACCTGAACTTTGAGAATACAACTTCCCAAAGGAAAATGCTAATGCAAATAGCAAAGGCTTTACCTGGTAGATTGTAGACGCAACCCTAAGCCTCAGAGAAACTACCATGGTCAACGGTAGTCCACTTGAAGTTAATGTTTCCTTGTCTATAGAAATTCATTTTCCCTGTCCCTTTCCTCTTTTTCCTTCTGTGTGTGAATGCAATAACCTCCTTAGGACTTTACTTTTCTCCACATTCTTCTCATATGGACAAATCTATCCTCCTTTCTACAGAATTAAGTCTAGGAATCTTGGTCTGGGTGCTGAGACGTTCCTGCTAAGCTAGCTTTTGATCACTGGGATGCACTGCAACCACGAAACAGCTGTTCCCCTCTTTCTGAAAATGAGATCATTACCATTTTGAACTAAACCATCAAACCTGCTTCCAATCCAACAGTCAGCAACTAACGCTTCATGAAAATAAAATTCCTCTTCCACTCAACTTCAGCCAAGGAGCCCAGAGCAGGTATGTTCCCAAGGGGTAGGCAGGAATGATGGCACCCACCTTTTTAGCTCTGCAATGAGCAGCACGGTGCAAGGAACTCCCAGGGTCATCAGAGAGATGTTGTTGATGGCGGGCTTGACAAACGCCAGGCATGTTGTAACTGCAGACAGGACGCAGACCACAGCCTTGAACCTGCCCCTGAAGCAGCAAAAGCAAAACCAAATCCATTAGCAAAGGAGTTTTTGTTTGTTGGCTTGCTTAATGTTGGCAAGGTACAGACACTGCTACAAGTGCAAGCTGAAAAGAAATTCTGCACTAAGTACCAAGGGTCTAAAAACCACTCTCACTTGCTGGCTCAGGAATTTCACTTCTAGGAATTTATGCTTAGGAAATAACCAGAGATTTTTCAAAATATTTAGCCATGAGAATGGTAGAATTAGAATCAACCTAAGTCTTCGAGGGTGAGATATGGATAATCGTTTTCTTGGTGTGATTTTTCTGTATTTTTTCAGCTGTTCTACAGCAGGGTTTAACAAACTTTTTCTGTAAAGGGTCAGATAATAATTATTTTAGGTTTTTCAGGTCTTCAGGTCTCTGCTACAGCTACTCAACTCTGCCATTAAGGAGAATAAGTAAAGGACCGGACATGGCTGTGTGCCAACAAAACGTGATTTGCAAAAACAGGACCCATTTGGCCCACAGGACGTAGTTTGCCAGTCCTTGTTCTACAAGGTGAACATGTACGACTTTCATAAGAAAAAGAGACTATTAATAAACCATAAAGTTTCCTAGTTCAAAAAATGTGCTATGTGTCTAGCACACAAAATTACAAGTTTTAAGAAAAAATTCTAATAGTATCAATATTTACTGACAATCCATAAATCTAGTATGGATTAGAATTTGAGTTGACAAGTTTTTGACATGACAAATCTTAGAAAAATAATTGAACTATCCTCCCACCCTTCGGTGGAGGTCATTTCAGTAGAAAGAGCTAGAAGTGGCGACGTGATCCTGCACACGCTCCTTCTTCTCTCCCTGGGACCCTATTTTCTTATCTATAAAACAAAAAGCCTGGACTAGATGATTTCTAAGGCCCCATGCATGACTTGAATTTAGGGGCACATGATTTTCCTGTTTCTGTTATTTCTCATTAGCACAATTTACTTTGGTCAAGAGCCCTGGAACAGGTCACAGCTGGGAAACTAATTTGAATAAAATTCCATTATAATGAAATCAAAGAGTATTGAACGTTCAAAATACAAATTTATCTCTTAAACAGGAAAGCCATTTATCATCAAGGCACAGGAAATCATTGATCAAGCTGCCAACTTTCTGACTGGAATGAACAGGAGTTGTAGCCCTGAACTTCTTACTACAGGAAAAAATATATTTGGGAAAACATCCAGGCAGCAAATCCTCAGGAGAATCATGTTTTTCTCCCAGCCCTGGCTGGTGTGCTTCAGCTACTGGATAAAAGGCTGCCTGCCCCAGCCTGAGGACGAGAGCCGCAGCCCATCATGTGCAGGGCCCGTGGGGACCCACAATAACCCTCTCACTGGGTTTGAGGTTCTGCGACCCATGCCAAGAGATTTGGTATTTCTCAATTGGATGAACACATAATCAGAAACTTCCAAAGTGCATCACCTTTCTTGTACCCAAAGGTTTAGGATTCAGGTACTAGTTAGAGAAGGCAACAGAGTGATTAAAAGCACAGGTGTTCCAGCGAGACCAATGTGTGTTCAAATCCTGCCTGCACCACTTAGCAGCTGTGGGACCTTTGGCAAGTAACTTAACTCTTCGAACCTTTCCCACGTAAAAATTAAGGCACCTGCCTCACAGTGCTCTTGTAAGCATTAAAGCACTTAACAGCGCCCAGTACGTGTTATGTGCTAATAAAACCCATTATTACCATTATCCTTACCATTATTTTGAGAATATTAATACAATTTTAAATATTATTTTTGTTGATAATATCACACTCTGGAGAAAAAGTCTGACTGAGCTGCTGTTGCAATCATCAAAGGCTGTCTAAAGTCTTGCCAAATAGTTTAAAGGCAGCAAGCTTGATGAAACATGCTTTCTTTAGGGAGACCATCAGCAGACACCTCCCACATCGCGTCCAGAGGGTGTGGAGGAGTGTGCTGGCCAACGAGGACGTTCTGTGAACACACGATTCTGCAACCAGCATAAATAAACAGAGGTCACGTGGCCAGCAGAAAGCCAGCCGGCCCGGCAGACCCCAGAGTCACCAGAGGCCCTTGGTACAAGACAGCCAGAAATAGCTAGGAGCAAGGGGCCCTGACTGGGTGTTTGCTAAACTGTGTTGACAGACAACCCTGACTGCAGCCTCTGGTCCTGTTTTCAACCTTCCTGCCCATTATGGTCTCACACTGAAACACAAGGCCAGGGAACCCTTAATAGTGCCCCTTCTTCCTGTATTCTCCAAACCAAAACCTAGCAACCCAATACTGTCATAATATTTTTATAATAAAGCTGTTACTGTTATCATTAGCTACCCTTTAAAGCTAGTGGTTGTCAGCCCTATCAGACCCGTGCCCATTTTTGTATCAGATATTTGGTAATGCCCCTCTTACTCTTCTGAAATGAAATGGAATTTATGGATGGCAAAGCCTTCCATCATTGTGACCACCAAAAACGTATCCACAAACTTCCCAGATGGTCTGTAAGGGCTGGAAATGTCCCTGGTTACAATCCACTGCTTTAAATTACCCTTTAGACAGCCTGGACAACATAGCGAGACCCCCAGCTCTAAAAAATAAACAAATAAAACATTAGCTGGGCATGGTGGTGTGCACCTGTAGTTCCAGCTACTTGTAAGGTTGAGGCAGGCAGGGGGGCAGGGATGGCTTGAGCCCAGGAGTTCGAGACCAGCCTGGGTGATATAAAAAAATTTTTTAGGCCGGGCATGGTGGCTCACGCCTATAATACTAGCACTCTGGGAGGCCGAGGTGGGAGGATTGCTTGAGTTTAGGAGTTCAAGACCAGCCTGAGCAAGAGCAAGACCCCATCTCTACTAAAAAAATAGAAAGAAATTAACTGGACAACTAAAAATATATAGAAAATTAGCCAGGCATGGTGGTTCATGCCTGTAGTCCCAGCTACTCAGGTGCCTGAGGCAGAAAGATTGCTTGAGCCCAGGAGTTTGAGGTTGCTGTGAGCTAGGCTGACACCATGGCACTCTAGCCTGGGCAACAGAGTGAGACTCTGTCCCCAAAAAAAAAAAAAAAAAAATTTTAAAAAAAAGCTACCCTTTAGGGACAAAGCATCTTATCCTAGAAGAGACCTCAGAGAGCTTATCAACCCTGTTATTTTGTAAGTAAGGCACTAAGGCCCAGAGAGTTTAAGATTCCAGCCCCAAGTCATCCGGCAAGCATGCTACAGGGCAGGCAGGTCCCAGCCGGCTCCCTTGCTATTCAGGATTCAAAAAATGAATTGGATCATAAAGTGAGGGCTGCCCCTAGACTTTGTAAAGGCACAGTCATAAAAAGCACAGCAGTATAAATTCTTTAAGAAGTAGATACAATTAGCCTATAATAGTTCTTTTTTCTTATTTTTTTCTTAAAACAAAAATATCTGGAAATTATTAATACCCATCAACAGCTGAATGTATGTCCTGAAGATTCTTGGGACTTTCTAGGCAAGATGAAAGAAAACCCTTCTTCTTAAACCTACCAAATATATCCTAGTGACATAATCAACATTAATAATTTCCCTACTCTTCTAGAAATCCTTATCTTCAAAACATTTGCCCATATTAGCCATTCATAATAACTGCTAGTACTTATTGAGTCCTTATTCTGCATGAGGCACTGTACTATACACTTTATGTAATTTTTCCATTTACTTCTGACCCCATGAGGTAGACACTTTTATCATCTCCACTTTACAGATAAGCAAAATGAGGTCCCAGAGTTTTTTTATTTTTAAAAAAAGTGGATTATTATTCAAAGCCATGTCTGTCTGATCCAAAGTCAGCCACCACACTCTACTGTCTCTTCTCCAGAAATCTCACACTGGAACGAATTTCAATATGTGTTTAGAAAATATTCCAGCAAAGTCTAGATCACTGGGGGGAAAAAATGGAGATAAATGTTAACCACCTGGTAAGTTCCGGCAGTTAAACCAGACACTCTTTGAACTACAGAAATCCTGATTTTGACATGAATTCTTTGGTCTGGCCTGCCACTTCCACTGCAGAACTGTCACCTGTCCCATATCACAGGCAGTAAAACCCACACAAAGGGGTTTGTCCTTCTGGCCCTCTTCTTGTCACTGGAAAATTGAAGATGTACAAATAGAGCTGAAATCCTTGTCTACTTTTCTCTTAACATGCACTTTTTCTTTCTTTGCTCATTAAAATGTTCAATGCCCACTCTCTCCTTCAGTTTGCATGTGTATCTCAGAAATGCTAGGCAGAAATCTCCTCCAGTGCCATTGGTAGGAAGGACAGCTAACCCTGATGGAGCACTCACCACGATACTGTGCTCAGTGCTCTGCAGGACCATCCCAAAGAACCCCAAGGTGAGTACTATTATTTACCTAATTTGACACGTGAGGAAATAGAGTCAAGACAAGTGACAGTTTATAAGCAGTGAAGCTAAGATCCAAAGCCAGACAGTTTCCCAAGCCAGGGATATATAGGTGTATGGTCCTCTGTGCCTCCAAAGGACTCTGCCCACACTGAAGACACAGCCACCACATCTTCACGTCCTCCCGAGAGAAAGGCTGCAGGGTGCTGGCGATGGACAGTCCCAAATGGTCACAGACACCTCTGCCTCACAATATGTTTTCATTATCAAAGTTGTAAGCTTTAATTACCAACGTCATCGCCCCATTTTCTTCTCTGCTGCTCATAGCATTATTCTCCCTACCTCCAAGAAACAATAAAAGAAAAGGGGGAAAACGGTTTTCTGTAAAGAACACATTAAAAACTGCTACTTGGAATCTCAGTGTAGGCCTCCAGAATGCCGCACACAAATCAACAAAACCCTCATTCCCGTTTCTTCAATTTCTCACTCAGATTTCAGGACTTGAAAGAGCAGATCTAAGAGAAAAGTGATTCCTCAGCTTTCCACCTAACACACACCAGGCTCAGGGAAAAGAAAGAGGTGACTGGTAGCACCCTGAAAACTGGAGGAAAAGCCAAAAGGTCAATGGTTTGTTTTTCAGGCAGAGTCAAAAAGCCCCTGCCTGCAAAACCACCTCATGTCCCTGCCTCTTGCCCGCCACCTCTACCCCTGCCCTCACACCCTCCCTCACCTCCCAGGTCTTCCCCGGAAGCTGAATAGGGAAACAAAACAGTAAGACTAGAAACTGGACACAGCCTAAACCAATCTGGCCACATTTTAAAGCATGCTTTCTTGAAGGCTTCAGCAAGATGGAGAACCACACTTCATCTAAGACCAGGAACTTCTACTTGTAAACAAAGCTCTCTCTCTCTCTCTCACCCTCTCGCTCACTCGCTCTTCTCTCATTTTTTGATAAGTAACCTTCTTAAGGGTATGTCTAACTGCTTGACCACACTTGAAGATAATACTATTTAATTCAAATTCTGCTTCCTTGGATAAAGACTATACAGCTAATCCATTTAAAGTATGTTTTCTCCCTCCTTCATTTAAAAATAAATTTTTACTATTCAAAACTAACATGTGTGCCTTGTAAAAAAAAAAAAAATTCAACCAGTTTCGATTAAAGGTAAAAGTGGAAGCTCCTCTCCATTCCAATGTCAAAGAATAGCCAATGGCAGAAGTTTGCTGTTTTCACCTGCCAGTTTGGTGTTTTCACCTGTTTTTGTGCTCATACAAAAACATATACTTAGAAAGAGTGTAGTTCATTCATTCTAAAATTAGGATATCACACACACACGATTCTATAATGTGCTTTTTGCAGCCAACATTTTCCACAGATACTTTTCCACTTCAATCCACAGAGAGCAGCCTTAGTCTTTAACAGCTGTGGTGTGGATTTTACTTCAGACGTATAAAACTAATGGAGTTAGATTGGTCTTAAGGAAATGTTCTAGCAGAAAATCAAACATCTTTGAATAACCATCCAGTACTTTCGCCCCCACTGGAGGTCTTTCCACTCTTGCTCATAGCAAACAAGGGAGATATTTGACTTTTGGTCCCTAATATTATATAAATTCTTCTCCAAGCATTATCAAAATTTCCTCTCTTATCTGTCAGCTTATTTATACTGTCATATCATAAAAACAATCAGTAGATATTAAAGTATATGATAAACTCATCACGAGGCTGAGGTCAACCATGTGTTATGGTTCTTGATAGATGCATCATTATATTGGGTACTGCACCTAGTGGTAAATGCAAAATGTTTAGCACAAGCTTACCTGTCATTCCGAAAAATCTTTGGTAGATACCTTCTGGGGAACCACATGGCCAGAGCACACATCAGAACCCAAAGGATTGCAAGTTCATCAAGCATCTGACCCAGGAAACTAAGGGTTGCATGGAAGTAGACGGATCCAATTCCTAGAATCAATTACAACCAATAAAAAAAGGTCACCACAGAAGAAGAGACTCACGAATTCAATACACTGCTTAAGGATAGCCCTTTCGCCAACTGCTATCACAATCACCAGATCACTCTATCTCTCTGAAAAAAGAAACCAAAGGAAGAAACTCACACCACCCACCCTCAAGTCTAGAAAGAAGACTTCAACCAGAGCCCAAATATCAGCACATGAGAACTTTAACAACTCCACAGTTACACACGCCCTGTCTTCACCCACTGAGCCTTCATGGGAACAGGCAGTATGTAAAACTCAACATTCTTTCATCGATAAGAATTCCCAACTTGCCTGTAGGAGGAAATGAAAATTATACAAGTATTTCACAGAACAATGAGGGAGCAAACATCTAGATTTTTTTCTTTAATTTTAGTCCATTAGAAACCACAGTCTCACCAGAGTTCAATTGTTTCACATGACTTTCTTCAGATGTTCTCATAAAATTGCACTGGCACAACCCCAATAGCTACTGCACAAATGAAGTCTCAAAGGTAGGTAAGTGATAGTTACAGCCAACCTTGTTATCAAGCCTACATTCAAAGAGTCCTTTTGGCGTCAAGCAAGAGGGAAAAAATTTGCTAATACGTCAGAGTGACTTGAGTTTACAAAACATTATGTTCAGAGGGGACAGGAAGTATGCGGAATCCCATTTCCTCCCGTTCAGTCCATGCTCCCAAGCGAATCCACTTACCCACTACAACTAAAAGAGTCCATATTAAGTAGATGCCACTGTTGAAGCATGCTGCATACTGACGAAACAAGCACATGCAGATGGGCGGTAAAATGAAAAACAAGACGTTGCTGATCTGGGGGGAAGAATGTAAAAAAAAAAAAAAATGAATATTAAGTAAAAGGGCAAAAAATAAAGCAGCTTGCTCCAAGTGTGTCCTTTGAAAACTGGGATAAATATAGCCACACATCTTGTTTAAGGTCCTGCACTTTTTTTTCTTATGGTGGATGTACAACCAAGAAAATTTAAAACATCTTTAACGACCATATGACCATTTAAGGGGCTCCTTGCTACCTCTTTGATTGTAGGAGCAGCTATAAAAACACTGCAATCCATGAAGGGTACCCAGGATCATCTCTTGAGTCAAAGACCCAGTAACACCTATTGTTTGTCTGCAAGATTAATTATGAAGCATTCTAATTTACTTCCATTTACTTTTTTAAAAATGTGTTTTAAGAGATAGGGTCTTGCTATGTTGCCCAGGCTGGCCACGAACCCTTGGGCTCAAGGGATCCTCCCTCCTCAGCCTTCCAGGTTGGCTGGAC
>NW_012155840.1:6470283-6490096 GCF_000956105.1 Propithecus coquereli | reverse complement strand
GGCTGGTCTCGAACTCCTGAGCTCAAACAATCCGCCCGCCTCGGCCTCCCAGAGTGCTAGGATTATAGGCGTGAGCCACCGCGCCCGGCCTTTATTTAGTTTTTGCTTGCTTGGTTTTGTTTTCTTTTTTTAGGGACTCATAGCCAGCTTTTTTCCCTAAATTTTTAAAATTGAGGTAAAACTCACATAGCATAAAACTAACCATTTTAAAGTGTACAGTAACAGTAGCATTTAGTACATTCATAATGTGTAATCAACACCTCTATCTAGTTCCGAAATTTTTTTGTCACCTCAAAAAGAAAACCCATTCCCATGAAGCAGTCACTCCCCAACCCTCCCTTCCCGGGACCCTAGCAACCACTAATCTCCTTTTTGTATCTATGAATTTACCTATTCTAGATATTTTACATAAGTGGAATCAAATAATATATAACCTTTTGTGTCTGGCTTCTTTCATTTAGCATAATGTTTTTAAGGTTCATCCACACTGTACCATGTATCAGTACTTTATTCCTTTTTACGGCTGAATAATATTCCATTGTGAGGATGTACTATGTTTTGTTTATCCATTCATCCATTAATGGCTACTGGGTGCTATGGTCTGAATGCCTCCAAATTCTGCCTCCAAATTCATATATGTTGAAACTTAATAATCAATGTGATAGTACAGTCATGTGCCACATAACATTTCAGTCAATAATGGACTACATGTACAATGGTGGACCCATAAGATTATAATGGAGCTTTTATAGTATATTTTTACTGTACCTTTTCTATGTCTAGATATGTTCAGATACATAAATACTTACCATTGTGTTAAACTGCCTATAGTATGTAGTACAGTAACATGCTGTACAGGTTTGTAGCCTAGGAGCAATAGGCTACACCGTACAGCCTAGGTGTGTAGTAGGCGGTACCATCCAAGTTTGCATAAGTGCACTCTATGATGTTCGCAGAACAACAAAATCATCTGAACATGCATTTCTCAGAATGTATCCCCATTGCATGACTGTATTAAGAGGTGGGGCCTTTAAGAAGAGATTAGGTCATGACGGCAGAACACTCATAAATTGGATTAGCGCTCTTACAAAGATGTGCAAGAGAGTTGTTCGCCCTTTCCACCATGTGAGGGTGCATCAAGAGGCACCATCTTTGAAGCAGGGAGCCCTCACCAGACCCCAAACCTGCCAGTGTCTTGATCTTGGACTTTCCAGCCTCTAGAACTGTAAGAAATAAATTCCTTTTGTTATAAATTACCCAGTTTAAGATATTTTGTTACAGCAGCAGGAATGGACCACAGCACTGAGTGATAATGGTAATTCCACGTTTAACTTATTGAGGAACCACCAAATGGTTTTCCACAGCAGTTTTTTTTTTTTTTTTTTTTTTACCTTCCCATCAGCAATGCACAGGGTTCTAATTTCTCCACATCCTTGCCAACACTTGTTATATTCTGTTTTTTGTTTTTAAATTAAGGCCATCCTAGAAGGTATGAAGTGGTAGGCACATTCGGCTTCTTAAGTCTCATGTGTAATTGTGGAGTGAGGGGCTCCTCGCACAGGCCTGTGCACGCAGAGGAAGCGCGTTGAATATGAAGGCAACAGCGAAGTCTAAATGAGCAAGTCTAAGTGAGCAACACCAGTGGGGAGGGGTCCTGGCCTAAAACAAAACAAAACAAACAGAGATGAGTAGGTAGGGTAGATGAAGTCTGGAAAGCCAAGGGGGTAGGGCTTTCAGAAGAAAAGAGTGGTCGATACAGAAAGGTCACTTAGAGGAGGCCTCAAAGGAACCATGAGGGTGGGCACCTGAACTGGACTGAGGGGGCGGAGTAGAAGGGCTTTCCCAGACCTAAGAAATCACACTGGTACACAAGGAAAAAAAATGTTTGGGCAAACCCGAGAGCTCGAGGTGGAGCACAAGTAAGGACGGGCAACCTCAGGGGCCAACGCCTGCCCCAGTCATCACCTAGGGAGCAGAGGGACCAGGAATAATAGCTTTCAGAAAAAGAAGAAAGATAGGGTGGGAGAGACAGAAAGCAAGTCAAAGGAAGAGAACAAGGTCCTTAGTCAGGGCCAGGAGGGGAGCAGGGCTACTGCCTTTGGTTAAAATCCTGGACTGAAATACCTAAGAGGGGCCACATCATTCTAGAGAAAGGGGAACCTCTTCCAGCTAGTCCACTCTGATACGGATCTTTCTCTCTTTCCCATCTAGGAGCCCTATGGCTACTAGTGACCGTGGGTGACAGTAAAGATAAATTGTCTAAGATGTCCCAGGTGACAAGCAGTCTCCAGCCTTAGAAATGTGGTCAATTTTCATTTACCAAGAAGCAGATAAAAGGAATCAGGACAAGGGTCTAGGTACTGTATAAGCAGTAGGCTTTTGTTCACTGTTATGATTGAAGCCTTCAACTTTCAATAGAATCATTTAAAGAATCAGAGATCCTTCAGAGGCTCTTTTTAAGACAGATCATTTTAAGAAAGACCTTAAAAACCACCCCTTGTCATACACAGGAATACAGCTGAGGGCCCAGAAAGGCTCCAAGGCTGGCTGAAGTCCAGAGGCCAGCACCACACACAGGGCCGCCGGGGCCAGCATTGGGCCACCAGCACCGCCTTGGGCTCTTTCCGCTGCCCCCAGCTGATGTTCACCTCCAACCCAGCCAACCACATGCTCACCTCCTTGGCTTAACTTCTAGATTAGCATCTAAAAATTCTGAATTGCATCACACGCTGTGCACATATGACCCATTCCACCGCTTTACGATTTAACAGCGGCTTTTCCTCTTGTTAAACATAGAAGTAAAAGGAAGAAAAGATGACAGGGGAGCAAGGAGGTGGAGAGGGAGAAGGAGAAGAAAAATGGAATTGTTATACTATAGGCAACTTGAACCCTGGCCTTTCTCCCTTCACATACATGAATGTGTTCTCTTCGTAAAAAATACATTACGGAGGTCAAGTCTCCTTTCTATCCTCCTCCCCAGAGACAGCCGCTGTTCTAGATTCATAGTCTTCGAGTCATTTTCTTTGCATTTACGCAAATACACACGTATACGTGTCACACACTGTAACATATTGCTCTGCAGCTTCCTTTTCTCCTTCAACAACAGGCCTTGCAACCTCTTCATCTGAGAGAACACAGATTCAGCTCACTTGCTCTAAGTGCTGCAGATGGCAGCAGTTTAGCCATTTTCCAGTGGGAGGAGCACCAATTTCCAGTCCCACCTACAATGCTGAGAAATATTAATACAACACATTTTGATTTTTACCCTTGCTTTAGCTAAATGCAGCTACTTACTGCCAAGCTGCCCCCAATGGTTTTCCCAAGTTACATTGCCACCAGCAATGTATGCATTAATCACTTTTAACTGTGTTTATATGCTATTCACAAAGACATGAAGTCATTTATTACTCCCGAAGTAAAATTATGATACTTCAAACATTATTTTTAAATGCACATATTAGAAGCACTATTTTGACACCTGCTCCCAAATAACACTGAAATTATATTATTCCTTCTGCATAGCCCATTTACCAAGGTCTGCTGGCCTCCACCATCTCTTTTAATGACATCAATATATGGAAAGGAAAAGACCAAATTAGAGGAAGACTCTCCCCAAGATAAAAAGAGGAAGGAATGCCAAAAAAAAAATACAGAAAAGCAAATGAGTCGTGGTTAAATGAGGACTCAATGGCTTCATCTCTACCGAGAAATGAACTTCCCCTCAAAATTGTGTGGGTCACTGAAACTGTAGAATAGTACAGCCAAGAGGTGGTTTTTAAAGCCTATTGTTAGATTATCCCTTGGGGAATTAGTTTGTTTAATGTTGGCAGACAGATTTTTTTTAAATGAAAAAGAAACCACAATTTCAAAATGCATTAATTATTTCCTTAGAAAGTTCCCTATTCTATGACCTCCTACGTAACATTTGCTACAAAATAATCTCAGGAACATACTGCACTTTCAACCTGATGCATCTGAATGTGCACTTTCCAGACAGAGGAGAAACAGACAAAACAACAGACTATGCATTTTCTGGACCATAGGTCACAAACAGCTAGAGACCTTTACCCTGGCTGAGTAGACTGTGCATCTTAATTGTATACCAATTCCTAAGTATCCATTCCATTGTCCCATTCCCGCCTCTGGGATGACCAACTGTCCTAGTTTGCCTGGGACTGAGGGAGGTTCTTGGGGCATGGGACTATCAGTTTCTAAATCAGAAAAGTCTCAGGCAGAAACCTAGGAGAAGTCTGGTCACCCTACTGAGAAGACTTCTTGCAAAAACCACCACCCTGCCCTCACAATACACCAATCCCATGCAGAATATTAATAATGCCCTCGGCGGCTTGTCCACACCTCTGTCATGGTCCTCACCTTACAGATCTGGTCTCTGTAATAGGCACACAATAGTTGCCCAGTAATGCTCAGATAGAATAGATTAGGTAGGCAGGTGGATAGAGTCTCCCCTATAGCCTACAGATAGTGGGAATTAGGATTTGGCATTTAAAGAGAGCTCTACTTTCTTTATATTGATGATTGGGGACAGAGGGGAAGTGACAGATCGTGGGCTGATTTTATGCATATGTTTAATGTTTTGCTTCAAGACTTTTCCGCACCAGTTGATTTCCTTTTGTCCCTGAGTCACTGCCCAGCAACAGGGTCCCTAAAGGCCAAGCCCAGTGGTTAAAGGGCAGACCCAACTTTTCTCCAAAGTGGCTAGGTCTATGTGACTCGGGCCTTAAAACTTAAAATGTAAAAAGAACTCAATTCAATAGAATTTGTATAGAGAAGAAAGAGTACAAAACATACACAAGTAAAAGGCTGTGAAAGGAAATGTCATGTTTTTGGAAGAAATATTGGGTTTGGCTGAAGCAAAGGATGATAAGATTTGAGGTGATAAAAATTTGCAGAGCCCAAGAGCAAAATGCCTTGTACACCCAAACATTGACAGGGGGAGTTAAACCAGTGCACTCTCTTTAAGGGGCCATTTCACAGTAATTACCAGCATTTAAAGCAAACATTCTCCTTGACACAGCAATTCCCTGCCTAGGATTGGTACTTGCAATAGTATATCCAGATGCATGAATGAGGATATTCACTAACCATTGTTAAAAACCCAAAACAAAAACAATAAAACAAACAGAAACTTCCCTAAATGTCCATCAATAAGGAATTGATTGATTGAATTATGGTCAATCCATTAAATATAATACTGTATAGACATTGTGAAGAAGAAGTTGGCCCTATATGAGTCGATGTGGGACTGTCTCCAAGACACATTCAGTGAAAAATTCGAGGTGCATAAGAGTTCATACAGTATGATCTCAAATAGGTTGGAAAAAAAACTTCGACTGTGAATACACTATACATACATATTATATATGCACACGCAAAAACGTGTGCTTTTCACATACCTAGAAAATATCTGGAGAGATACAGAAGAAAGAGTATTTTTACTTTATAACTTCCATACTCTAAATATTTTACCATGATTATGTTATTACTTTTATAATAACAACAATAAGAAAAACTGCTTTAAACAAACTTTTTTTCATATCAAACATCATGAGTTTTATCCTACAGACAAAATGGTCCCAATATAGGAGTTTTAAATTCAAAGAATGACTGAATAATAAATACGTATACTATGCCAGATAAATAAAAGTTACAGTGGCACGTATAGCTTCAAGAGAACTCTTCTGGTAGAGTCAATTGGACCAAGTTCTGACTCCAACTCTGTCATTGTCTTGACCTCAGCAAGTTACATAAACTGTCTAGGCCCCAATTTCCTCCTTTAAAAAATGAATACAATAAACAGCACCTACCACCTACCTACGGTGAATATACAGTACCCAGCAGAGCTTCAACACATAGCAAACAATTAATGGTGGCTAGTAGTAATTGAAGATGTATCCTCACCAGTATGGTGGTCAAAAATAAGGGAAAAAAAGTAATTGAAGTTGTAATAGTGATGTGCTATCACAAGTCCCATTAAGAAGGTACTAGGCCAGGTGCAGTAGCTCACACTTGTAATCCCAGCACTTTGGAAGGCCAAGGCCGGAGGATCATTGGAGCCTAGGAGTTCAAGGCTGCAGTGAGCTATGACCAACCATGTCACTGCACTTTAGCCTGGGAGAGAAAGCAAGACTTTGTCTTAAAAAAAAAAAAAAGAAGGTTCTAAATCCCTCTCCTGGTCTTCTCTTGATTTAACATTGTCAATTCCTTAGCTTTTTCTCAAAATTGGAAATGATTATTAGTTTCTTATGAAATGAATAATTGTCCCAAATAGGTCTGAGACTTGCTAAACAAACAAAACAAATGGATAATTGGACCTGCTGCCTTATTATGAAGATTTAAAAAGATGTTTATCACCAAGTAATAGTTCATTATCTTTCTCCACACAGGAGTAAGATAAGCTCAGGTATTTTCTGTGATAAGCATCGAAAGATAAGTAGGACCGTGGGAACAGAGAGGAGGAAATGGTTTTTACTAAATTATTTGGATCTACACTCAACAGTTTAGGTGACCAACTACTTGTCTGAGACCTTAAGCTCTCTGCTAATTGCCACCAGAGCAAATTTTGTAGGTTTACGAGTATTCCAAGGAATAAAGTTTGGCAGATGGGCCAGCTGGGCTAATCAGGCACAGGCACTGCAGTTGAGGATCAACAGTTCATTTCTAAAAAAAAAAAAAAAAAAAAACTTTGGCACTCCCTACATAGAGTAACAGCTCCAATGGGACTAGATGAAAAGTAAAGACAAAATAAACACTCCTCGTCATCCAGCACCGTGAGGCTTTTCAAGGGAAGCTCAGAGCAGCTATGCACTAGCCTCTGTGGCCTAAATAATCAGGCTTGACCCTCTTTGAAGGCCTCAGACTCCACAGATAATTATCATGCTAGGTGTGTGAGAACCTGTCACCAAACCATCATTTCTTCTTGAACTCTGTTGAAATCCTTAGTATTTCACTGTATTCTCCATTTACAAATGGAGAAATTGAGTTGCCACTGTTGCTTCTCCTTGTTGGAAGTACCCAGCATACTCCAGCCCACCCCGAGTGCACCTGTCTAGACCTGATAGCATGCTCCGTGAGTTCATGCAATAGGTAAGTTGTGGCCACTGCCACCAACTGCATCTTTCACAGTATCTACCAAGAGCAGAAGGCCAGGTGTTCTTGAGGAACTAACCCGGTCGTAAGAAAGAAGCAGGAGGGTTTGTGTGGAGGGAAGCCATGCACTTCAGCACTGAGGGGAGGAGAGTCCAGACTTGTGTATTGTGACCCCAGCCATGCCAGAAATGTGGGCATGACGGCTCCCTCCTCAAGCGCCCAGGGTTCTCATCAGATGAATAAAAGGACAGGGACTAGATCACTTGAGATCCCTCCAGGCAATAAGCACTGACTTCTGCCAAGGATGTTCTCTCTAGCAAATCCAAGGGGGAAAAAATCCTAAATAACAACCTCAAATTCACAATGACTCAAACCCAGAGTTCCTGTTTTCTGTGTTTGGGCAGTGAAGAGCTAAGCCACAGAAATGACCATGCAAAGTCTTATACTCCGTACCAAAATCCCAAGCCATGGACACTGGAAAGATGTGGCATTTCCTCTCCCAGCTGCAACCTTTCACTCCCACAAAGACTAAAATACACAGGATTCTGCAGTGGGGAAGTTCCTGCTTGCCTGTATCTAGGGACCTAGGCAAGTCCAAAAACCCGTACGTTATCACTCCCAAACTTCCCTTTCGCCCCTCAGACTTATAACCTGGAGAGAGCACAGGCTTGGGGGAGTCAGACTTGGGGCTGGCGAGACTGAACACTAAAGGCAAGAAAAAAAATAAGTAATAGCAATTAACTTGATTCTGGCTAAAAAGAACTCGACCATTATTGGCATATTCTTGGGGGTGGGGCAAATCAGCATGGTGGGAGTGGGCCCCGCCCCAGAGACCTGCTGGGATTGGGGGGTGGGGGGGGTGGCTTCCCCTTTCCCGGTACTCCAAGAGCAGGTATTCAGGGCAAAAACGCACAATGCCACCCAAGTGCGTCACGCCACAGAGATCCTAGGGGAGGCAGAGGGTTGTCCCGGCAGGTTCACCGTCCCCACCTGACCCAAAGCAGAAGAATGGGCCGTCATGGACCCCTGGTTCTGGGACGGGTGGGGACCAAACAAGACAATAGGGCCATCAGAACAAAATGACAGGAGGAGGAGGATGAGTCCAGCTGCCGGGAATACGGACAGGAGAGGAAGACAGAGCGAGAACTGGAAGGAGCGTGCAGAGGAGCGGGCGTGCACTGACTGTCCCTGGAGAGAATGCCCCAGATACACGCAGAGACCCACGTCCAGCTTCCAGACGCTGCGGCGCACGGGGACAGCCCCCTCCCGCCGGCCCGCCTGCCTTCCCTGCTCCCGCGACCCGCACCGTGTTGTAGAACTCGGCGATGGCAGGCACGATGGTGTAGTTGTCCTCGCACCAGTCCACCTCCGAGCTGCCAGCCTGCAGCTGGTCCCACCAGTGCGGGACGCCCATGGCCGCTCTGGGGCATTGGAGCAGCAGCTCCTGCAGCCGAGAAGAGCCCAGAGCTACGGCGGAGGCAAAGCGCAGCGGCGGCGGCTTTATGAAGTACCCGGCAGCCGCCGGATGTGGCGCCTCCCCAGCCGCCCTCCCGCGCTCCGCCCCGCCTGCGGGACGTGACTCGCCCGCAGACCCCTCCCCGGCTCCGCCCCCGGGGAGACCACGCCCCCCGCGTGGAAGGAGGGGTCTGGAGTGGGCGCGGGGAGGCGGGGACCCGACTCCTGAGCTTCGAGACGCCCCTGCAATCTGCAGGTGGCTAGGGCCTTGACGGTCCTGCCCACGCCTGCCCACACCCATCGCCTGGCTCAGATTCGCAGGCGCCCCTAGATTGTGCAAAAAGAGCCAGAACCCTCTCTGGCAAAAATTTAAAATAAGGAGAAACCCAGGAGGACCCAGACGCCATTGACCTGTAGGGAGTTTGCACCGATTTGGCTGAGCCGCGCGTGGGATGTCCGTGCTCAAACCTGAGAAATGCCCTTGGTCCCTCCAAAGCCGGGAAGGGTTTGCTCGACCAGACTCGCTGCAGTTGCTGGGCCGCAGGGGCAGGCTCAGGGACCCTCCCACAAAGCCTGGGCCGCCCACTCCTGGGTAGAGCACTTATGCAATTTCCAGTATGTTCCTGCCCTCCTTCCCCTAGACTCCAGCGTTAAGGTTTAATCTAGTCTTCGATGTGGTGGCGGCTTAGGCACAGTCAAACTTCAGCCATCTCAACCCTCAGAGGCTGCAGTGTGGCAGCTATGACATTTCCAGGACATCGAAGGTGCAAGAAATGATGACACATACGTGCGAGGCGCTGTTTGAAGAGCTTCTATGTATCATTCATTTAGTGTGCCCGGTGGAGATCCTGGAGATCCTGTGAGGTGGGTTCTATTAGCAACCCCATTCCAGCCAGTGGCAGAGTGAGGAAGCAAATTCAGACAGCATGACCTCAGATCTGCTCATTAACACTTTGCTTCTGTAACTATCCTGTAGATTCTAAATGAAAGCCAATCTGGTCCCCAAGATCCCTGGAGAAAGCCAACTTTCTTTCTCTCTCTCTTTCTCTCTCTCTCTCTTTACCTCTCCCCCCTCCCCCTCAGTTCTTCCGTGGGAGGTTCTAGGATTACAAGTCAGGACAGTGGCAGAAGAGGCCCTGGGCAGCAATCCATGCTATTAATGACTGTCATTAGGATCTCCTTGCTCAGGCCTGCATAGTACCCTAAAGCCCAGCAGCTCCACAGGGGCTGCCCTCTCTCTGGGCCTGACTGCCCAATGGGACCCTAGCTGGTGCTGCAATGTCCTATGCATCAGTGTCTGTCTCCCACAGTTACCCACACAGTCATTTGCAAGTCTCCAGAGATCTCCATCACTGGCAGGAACTGTAAGTCCCACCTCCTCTCCTAGTCATCAGGAAATCCAGCTTTGTCCGCTAGGGGCCAACTCTCTCTGCTCCTCTCATCTTTGTCCTAACTTCTATCCCTCTTCCTCCTTGACAGCCAGTTCCACTGCCTCCTGGAACCCAACTAGGAGATCTTCTCCTAGGGTCAGACTTGCTGAGACCTGTGGCATACCCAGTGTTACCTGGCCACCTAGGAGTAGGGAGGAGAGGTGGATATTTCCCACAGCCACAAAAGAAAAATACACCAGTTAATTTCTCATTGTTTCACAGTGCTACACCAACTGTTCAACAATAGAATTTTCCATGTAGTCAAGATTTTACTCCTTCCAACAGTTTAGGTGAAAATATATCCACATTCATCAACTCTAGTGGGTTTTTTTTTTTTTTTTTTTGACAGAGTCTCACTCTCTTGCCCGGGCTAGAGTGCCGTGGCGTCAGCCTAGCTCACAGCAACCTCAAACTCCTGGGCTCAAGCGATCCTCCTGCCTCAGCCTCCCGAGTAGCTGGGACTATAGGCATGCGCCACCATGCCCAGCTAATTTTTTCTATTTTTAGATGTGTAGCTAATTTCTATTTATAGTAGAGACGGGGTCTCGCTCTTGCTCAGGCTGGTCTCAAACTCCTGGGCTCAAGCAATCCTCCCGCCTCGGCCTCCCAGAGTGCTAGGATTACAGGCGTGAGCCACTGCGCCTGGCCTCTAATGGTTTTTTAAAAAACATTATTTTGTATGTCGGTGATTCTCAAAGTGTGGTCCCCCCTTTCAGGGGATCCACAAGGCCAAAACTCTTTTCCTTTTAACACTGTAACATTATCTACCTTTTTCACTCTGATTCTCTCACCAGTGTACATTGGAGTTTTCCAGAGGCTACATGATGTATGATGTCAGTATCTCCCTTGACAGCTAACCGAATGTGCACATATGTGTTCTTTAGTATTAAAAGTCTCCTTTTATTCTCTGTACGTCCAGGCAGGAAAAAATAAATAAAATCTCAGTTTAAATTTCTAATATGGTAAATATTGATATTACCACATAAACAAAAGTTCTTTAGGGTCCTCACTAATGTTTAAGAGTGTAAAAGGGGTCCTCAGACCAAAAAGGTTCAGAGCTGCTGTTAAAAACAAAGTTGTCCCAATGAAACTATTTGTAATGCTTTTTTTATCATTTAGAATTTAAAATAGTGAATGAGCACATTTAGACTTAAACATAATACATTATTATCATACATCGCTCTTGTGCATGCAATAGAAAGAAAATATAAGCCAAAATAGATTAAGGAATTCCTATAATTTTTTCATATTGAGAATCTCTGTTCTTCTGAATCACTTTTCAACTCATAGTCGTTGATGTCTGCATTGTTCCACACAGAAGGGTCCTGTGTGTTCTTAATCACCACAGGGTGAGAACGCAGCATTTCTTAAGAGCATTCCACTACTGTTTCCTGCAAGCTATCAACAACTGCTTTACCAATTCTGATGCTGGGGCTTTCTCGGTCTTGCCTAAAGGTGTGAATAGAAGGTTCCAAGACAACAGACAGCATATTTCTTTTCCAGATGGTCCTTATGTAATTTGTTGAGAGAAACATGGAGATTACATTTGCCAAGTCATTCCACCAGGAATAACCACTGAGTTTTTACATATTCAGGCAGGGACACCTCATTACAACCGTGACCTGGCCAACTGAGATCATAAAACGTCACCCATGGTAAAATGTAACAGGATTTCAGAGATGTTACAAAGCAAAACAGTATGAGTTTTAGCACCAATGAAATATGAAATTCCCTGAATATAATTCATCCTTCTCTCCAAGTCTTGCTAAGGGAATGATGAGGGTTTTTCATCATCCACAGGAACTCATTGTTCGTGACAATTCTGGTTCAAAATCAAAGTTAAGTGCTTTGGTTCTTTCTGCTCTAGGCACCCCGTCTCTGTGCAGTCATCCGTGTGTGGCAGTAGAGGATGCAAGGTATATTCCTCCAAGACACCAGTGTTGGTTTTCTTGTGACTGTGTTAAAAATTTTCTGTTTTCATCAACTCTTCCCATTGTTAAGATTTTTTTTCAATAAATGTAACCTTAGTAATTTAATATCAGGGCCTATCAGTAGGTTATTAATTTTGAAATTGATTTATATTACTAGTATGATGCGTTGGCAACTACTCCCAATGATTTCATATGAAATTCTGATATCTACTGTAAACAGAGAGTTTGTTGGGGGTGAGGGTGCGGTGACAGCAGGGAACAGAGCACTGCTGCATCCTGATGGTGGAGTTGCTCATGGTGCTTTTGGTCTACATATGAGTCAGTGATATGGATTCACAAGGGAGCAGCCCTTGCAGGGAAGTCAGAATGCCAGCATCTTCTAGTTTCACATAGTGTATACAATGTTTATTTGGTCTAAGTAAATGTCTGATAGTAAACATCCAGTTCGACTGGTTCCACAAGTAGAAATTACCAAGTCACAAAGTCTTCATCAGGGAAAAAAATACAGTCACCTGTGTAAATGAAGCAAGAAGTGCCTGATCAAGGATGAAATTTTCTGTCTTTTCCCGTCTGGCTGGCGTTTTTCATTTTAGTCTTGCGTGAGGCCGGTTGTTTAGGCCAGTGATTCTTTTTTGTTTGTTTGTTTTGTTTTTTTTGAGACAGAGTCTTGCTCTGTTGCTCAGGCTAGAGTGCCATGGTGTCAGCCTAGCTCACAGCAACCGCAAACTCCCGGGCCAGGGCTTAAGCAATCCTCCTGCCTCAGCCTCCCAAGTAGCTGGGACTACAGGCTCGTGTCACCAGGCCCAGCTGATTTTTTCTATTTTTAGTAGAGATGGGGTCTCACTCTTGCTCAGGCTGGTCTCCAACTCCTGAGCTCAAGCGATCCTCCAGCCTCCGCCTCCCAGAGTGCTAGGATTACAGGCCTGAGCCACCTCGCCCTGCCCTAGGCCAGGGATTCTTAAGTCCAGACCAGCAGCAGCAGCAGCATCACCTGGGACTTTTTAGAAATGCAAATTTCCAGTCCCCAGGCCAGACCTATTGAATCAGAAACTCTGGGTAGAGCCCAACAATCTGTGGCTCAGCAAGCCCTCAGGTGATTCTGACTCATGGCTCAGGTTGGAGACTGTTAGCCAATGTGTGGCAGGGCAAAAATTCATTGTGGCCTGTTCACTTTGCTTCCTCAAGAAAACAAATACAACCCACAACTGCTGCTGCCATCAAGGGAAGAAAGACAAGAGGAGCCCAATAGAGGAGGTCATCCTTTCCTCAGGGAAACCCGGGGCTCCGAGTCTGCCCCCAACCCCTTCAGCTAGGAGGGAAACAAAAGAAGCCAACAAGTCTGTGTTTGTTTTGTTTTGTTTTAAATCTGAGACAGTCTCAGGCTCAGAGTTGTAAAAGGAAGCTGCAGGAAGCAGGCCCCTACCAGAAGGCGCCCCTGTGAGCCATGGCAGGTGCCCTCTCGTTTACTGACAGTTCACCAGTGGGCCCACTTCCTGCTGTTACTGGGGGGCCTCTATTTAGAAGTGCCCCTCTCGCTTTTCTAATATGCCCCGGAAAACCACAATATTAGGACTGGTTGTGTAGTAAAAGTAAGTAGATTCTGATTGCTTATGTTTGAAGGGCACAGAATTTGTTAACGTATGCTTTGACTGCTGATTTTAGATAGATAAGGCATTACTTTGTTAACGAACTGTAGCTTGCAAAGATGTAACCAGCAATATTGGAGCATGTGCTTTGTGCAAAGCTCCTCATGTTAAGTGCTATAAAATACAAAGACCAATAAAATAGTTTGTGGCCTCGTGACTAAGGCATTCGTTCATTCATTTACGTATAATTATTGAATACTGCTTTTCTAAGTTCCAAGGATTAAATAGTGAACAAACCAGAAACTGTTTCTGCCTTCACAGAGCTTGCAGTCTAGGGGAAAGTCAGAAACTAAGTGCATAAGTAATTAAATCATGCCACACGTGTCATAAAGGAGAAGTACAAGTTCCACCACAGCTGATGGTAGGAGCCTTGACCTAGCCTGAGGGTATCAGAGAAGGCTTCCCTAAGGAAGTGGATTCTAAGCTGAGACAAGTGAGGTTTAAGGCAGAGGTAAAGGGAATTCAAATAAGGGATGCAAATGAGATATAACATGGCAGTTGTGATAGATTGTACTATTAATGCCAGATATTGGAACACACTTTCCCAGCCCATGGACGTGGGACTTGGCTTTGTCATTTGCTACAGCCAATGAAATGTGCAATTACACCACGACTGAGCAGAGGCTTTGAAAGCTACTCCTAATTCTGCCATTCCTTTTTTCCCTCTGCTATATCCCAAATTGGGGCTGTTCTCCAGACTGGATCCTGGAATGAAGACGACACATGGAGCAGATCAGAGCTGTGGTCAACTCATAGCCAACATATAACATGAACAAAAAGTAAACTTTGTGTTATAAACCACTGAGATTTGGGGGGATTGCTTGTTACTCCAGCGTAACCTAATGAAGGCTGACAAATACAGAAGGAAAATTAATAAAGCTATACTACTAATTAGAGGTAAGACATGAAAGAGTGGGGAAAAAAATAGAAGACAGCTTCAAATAGTCTAGGCTGAGTGATCAGAAAATAGGTCACTAATTCAAAAGGGAAGATAGTGGTTTAGGTTTTGACTTGTTGAGTTAAAAGTGTAGGCTGAATATCTAGGAAGAGAGATTCTCTTGGCAACTGAAAAGGCAAGTTAGGAGACCAAGGCCAGGTCAGGATTAGAGAGAAAGATTTGTGAATCATAAGGATAGATGAAATACCTGGAAGCCAACGTAGAAAAAGACAATGGGGAAGGCGCGGCGGACCGCATCTCCTGGGACATGCTTACATTTACAGAAGCCCGAGTTGCAAGGAGGCCCAAGTCCTGGCTGACAAGGAGCAGAGTCGAGCAGGTGGGCACGCCTCAGAAATAAGGGGTGCGACACCACCAATAGGCTTGCCTCAAAAAAACCCTAAACAAAATCAAGACTCTAGTGCTCATTACCATTTTACAGGAACAGAATCGCCTAGGAATCTTGTTTAAAATGCAGATTCTGATTCAATAGGTCTTGAGTGGGGTCTGAGATTCTGCAGTTCTAACTCTCAGGTGATGCAGATGCTGCTAGTCCATGGACCGTATTTTAGTAGCAAGGCTATAGGGAACAGAAGGGATGACAACAAACAGAGACAATCAAAAAAATGCAGATTATGAGAAACTATTTGTCACAACCCAATTTCTTGGGTTGTCAGGAAACAGGAAACACTGTTTTCATGGAAGACAATTTTTTCATGGATGGGGTAGGGGGGGCGGGGAGAAGGTTTCGGGATGATTCAAGTGCATTACATTTATTGTACACTTTATTTCTATTATTATTACATTGTAATATACAATGAAATAATTACACAACTCACCATAGGTTGGGGACCCCTGGATTGAAAGACTCTTGAGACACATAACAACCAATTGCAATGTGTAGACCTTATATAGATCCTATATCAGAGTATAAAAAAATACTTTTTAGGATAATTGTGGAAATGTGAGCATTGAATATTTGATGATATTAAGGAATTATTGTTGATTTGGGGGTGATATGATGTATTTATTGTGATTTCGTTTTAAACTTCAAAAGACTATAACTACATACTGTATGATTCTATTTTTATGACAGTTTGGAGAAGATAAAACTATAGGAATAGAAAAGACATCTGTGGTTGCCTGGGGGTGGGAAAGGGAGTTCATTGCAAATGGATATGGGGGAATTTGTGGAGGTGACAGAACTGTTCTATATCCTGATTGTGATGGTTACGTGACTGAATCAGTTTACAAAACCTCAGAACTATACCTAAAAAGGGTAAATTTGATGGCATGTAAATTATACCTCAATAAATCTGACCAGAAATAAACAAAAAAGAAGAGTTGTTTAGATACATATTGAAATATTTACACATAAAGTATATTATCTGAGATTTGCTTTGAAGTAATGGGGGAGGGTGTTGGTATGGGGGTATAATGAAAGCAACATTGGTCTCAAACGGATACTTGTTGAAAGTGGGTGGTAGACACATTTAACTAGTCTCTCTACTTTGTATATGTTTAAAATTTTCCAAAATAAAAAGGTTTTTTATAAAAACCGAAGAAGAAAAGGGCTTTGTGCTATAGGTTGTCCCCACAAGCAGCCATGTAGCCAAGAGAAGCAGAAACGTGTTAGTGAGTGAGTGCCAAGGGCTCAGCCTTTAGCAGTGGGTACCCTTAAAAAGGCAGCTCTGATCCAAACTGTGGTTGTTACCTTTCCCCTTCATTCCAGAGAGCGCAGGAGTGGCAATGGGAAGTTACCCCGTCTGAGGGAGTGAATAGCAAACAGCCTGTCAGAGAGGCCACCCACCCCCTTTCTTCGTGAGAAGGTCCTTGTACCCAGGAAGGCTCCGGTAAACAAGCTGACTTATCAGCAGTCTGGGGGGGGGGGGTCCAGGTGGCACTGTGGCCACAGACTCTCTGGAGCCAGGAAGCTAGAAAGGTCAGAGATTGGTCAGTGCCACGCTGCACAATCCAGGGGGCCTCTTGGGATCGGGCTGTAAGGAGTGGGCACTGGCACATCAGAGACTACCTGTCACACCTACTGGAAGGGCTGCATCACAAAAGCCTATAAACCTCATGCTTCCTTCACTCTACCTGTCTTCAGCCTTTCAAAGACCAAGAAACACCTTGGGGAAATAGAGGTGGCATTGAAGAAGAAAGTAAAGAGAGAGGAGATCATGTCAGGGTAAAGTATGAATAAGGGGCAGATGACATTTACTTGATGGAAAAGGGACAGGAGCTTGAAGACAGGTTGTGGGACCTTCCTTTAGCATAGGAGAGTCTTGAGCAAATTTGAGCCTAAAGAAAAGGAGCTTGAATAGAAACAGATTTAAAATGTAAAAGACAAAAAGGGTAATTAATGAAACCAGATTTTGAAGAAAATGGGAGGAGATAGAATTGAAAATGTAAGATCTTTCAATTTGCCTGGAGAGAAGGGATGACATAGAGTAGCCATGTACTGTTTTGTCTGTCCCAATATCCCCTCCTTTCCTGAAACCTTCTGCTCCTTCTTATTCAGCAGGGACTGACCACTTCCCACCTTTCCCGACTCCAACTCCATTCAGATGGCTACCATAGGAAGAGCATGGTAATACACTGTGACCCAACTCTGTGGCTGGAGCTCATTGGTCCAGGAGTGGGTCTTGATCCAAGCTGGCTAACCAGAAGGTGTCAGTGGGAATTTGGAATCAAAAGTGAGCTCTTCCAATTCTATCTGTTTACCTGAAGAAATGGAGATGTAAACCTGGGCACTACTGATGGCCTGTTCCACCAGACGAACAGCTTTGCTATAAAGCTTTACTTGGAGTTATAAAGCTTTGCCTGGAAGATTCACCAAGAAATGGTAGCCAGAAGAGGTTGAGGGGTCAAGAAGAAATTTTTTAAGATAGGAAATATTTCAGCACGTTTCTGGGCTGATGGGGGATAATCCAGATTCTTAGATCATTTTCTGCCTTTTGCTGTATTATTGTACCTTTTAACAATCTGTGTTATATCTCTTTATCTGCTTATATGATTCTTTCCCCATTAGATTAAAAAGCTCCCTGCAAGCAAGGACCACCAGTCTTCATCTCTCTACCTCCTGCTATTAGCCTGGTGCTGACATAAAGTAGGTGCTCAGCATATGTTTGTTGAATGATGTTGCTGAGGACTCTCCACCATTTGAATAAATCCAGACACCTCAGCACCAAGCTCAGGCTGCCATTTCCTCCTTGAAGCAAGATCAACTTGGGTTGGAATCCTTAAGGGAAAATCCCAGAAGCAGCACAACTTGAACCAGACAGGTGGAGAGGAGAAAGGAAGATGTGGCCAACAGCAAGAATAAAATGAGCTAAGTCAGATGTGCTGGGGTGATGACAATGATGATGGTGGTGGTGGTGGTGGTGGTGAGGATGAGGATAGCTGACGTTTATTTGAAGGTCTACTATGTACTGAGAACTTTTTAACTTTTTTCATGTTTTAGTTCATTAATTCCTGACAAGAACACTATGTGGAAGGAAGGTATTATCTTCATTTTACAGGTAGGGAAATTAAGACACAGAGAGAGGAAAAAATTACCAAAGGTCACATAACTATTAAGAAAAGAAAATACATGGGACAGAAAGATTGCTCTGATGGAGTAACCTGATCTCATAAACAAAAAACAAAAAAAAAAAAACCAGGTTTATTCTTGTACTTTTTCTGTCCTGCCCACCACCAAATCTTTAATAAATAAATATATGCCAGATCTTATTTTCCACAACTCTGCAAAAACATCCCTTAGTCCCTGACCCGAGGGGTGAGAAATCCATTGTAATTCTTGCTCCTGGATATAGTGACAGAAATAATGCCAAGGAGTTTTCCTAGCTTCATTTCTTTGATTTAACTTCCTTTCCCAAACACAGTGTGGCGTGTTTTAAAATCAGTTTCTTCTTTACAAGGGGAAGTGTCCTTGAAATTCACTTTTTTGTGTCTAAATGATCTTTTTTTTTTTCCTGTTTCCTTGACCTGGGCCAGAAAGGAGACAGCTTACTGAAACGCACGGACTCACTTCCTCCCTTCCTACTTCTCTTCCTTTCTGTATTTCTACCTCCTTTTGGAAAATATCTCTGTTCACCAGAACACTTGAAAACTCACATAATCACCAGTGAGTTAGGAGTAAATTTACCTTTACAGATTGCTTTTGGGCTTAGTCTAACTTAATGCTATTAGATACAGAAAAGTGTTCTGTTTACTCAGGATCTGTGTGGCCAAGAGACCCTGCTACCGGCTGAATTGTACCCCTAGCCCCGCCAATTCATATGGTGAAGTCCTAACCCTAGTATCTCAGAATGTAATTGAAGATAGGGCCTTTAAAGAAGTAATCCAGTTAAAATGAGGTCATTAGGGTGAGCCCTAACCCAGTGACTGGTGTCCTTATAAAAAGAGATTAGGTCACAGATAGAGGAAAGAGATGCGGAGAGAAGATGGGCATCCATAAACCAAGAAGAGAGGGCTCAGGAGAAACCAATCCTGCTGATATCTTGACCTCAGACTTCTGGCCTCCAGAATTGTGAGAAAATAAATTTCTGTTGTTTAACTCCCCCAGTCTGTAGTCTGGCATCATGGCACCCCTAGCGATCTATTAATAATACAGAGTCCACCTCTTCCCCTGTGTCAAACTGTCAGCCTCCAAACCTGTATACCCAACAGCCCACTGGACACCTCCACTTGTATCGCTCATCGACACCTTACACTCAGTGTCCAAAGTGGAGAGCCCATCACTCTGTGTGCCTGCTCTTCCTTCAGGGTTCCCGTTTCAGTGATGGCACCCCTGTGACAAGCCAGAAATCTAGTTGTTATTTGGGGCTCTACACTCTCCCTCCATTCCCACGTCCTGGTAGTTATAAAGCTCGATCCATTCCACCTCTTAAATCTTTATTTCTGAACTTTTTTTGCTTTGAAAAATTTCAGAACCAAACAAAAGTTGAAAGAATAATACAATGAACACCCAAATACCCTTCACAAAATTCACAATTTGTTAATATTTTTTTCTATTTGCTTTTGCTTCTTCTCATTATATATATGCTTTTTTCCCCTGAACCATTTGAAAGAAAATTGCAAATGTCATTTCACCTCTAAATACTTCAGCATGCATCTCCTAAGAATACGGATATTCTGCCATAGAACTTCAGTATCATTACTGCACCTAAAAATTAACATCACTTTGGTAATACAATCTAATATACAGTCCTAATTTAGATTTTACCAATTAATTGTCCCCAGAACGTCTTCTTTAGCTTCCCTTTTCCCATCCTTACACTACTGGGGATCTAATCAAACTTCATG
>NW_012155840.1:6462113-6468418 GCF_000956105.1 Propithecus coquereli | reverse complement strand
TGTAAAGACAGGGTCTTGCTACATAGCTCAGGCTGGTCTCAAACTCCTGGCTTCAAGCAATCCTCCCGTTTGCCTTCCCAAGGTACTAGGATTACAGGCATGAGCCACCATGCCTGGTGCCCATTAGGTAATTTCTTGTCCCACATCCCCCTTGTAGTTCTTTTGGTCCTTAAAATATATTGCCAACTAGGGATGTAGAGTCAGAATAATGAATTCAAAAGTTTCTTGAAATTAATGTTTATCTGATTATATTTCAATTTGATACATATTATTAGGATAATTTGTTTATATTCTTTTTATCACTTTTATTTACTTTTTAAAACATTTACGACCATTTACATTGAATTCACAACTTAATAAAAGGAAAACTCACAGAAGTCTTGTTTCCATTTCTATACCCTTCACCCCATTGACACTCATTAAAGGTAATTAGTTTGATTATTAATAGTTTCTGTTTTATCCTTTCTGGGTATCTTTTGAAATGAAGAAACAAATATATTTCTATTTTTTGTTTGTTTGTTTAGAGATAGGCTTTTGCTATGTTGCCCAGGCTAGGCTCAAACTTCTGGGCTTAAGTGATCCTCCTGCCTTAGCCTACCCATACCCAATAGCTGAGATTACAGGTGTGTGCCACCATGCCCAGCCAAGCATATTTCTATTTAAAAAGGTAACCTGCTTTTCTCATTCAACAATATATCTGAGAAACAACTCCATATTAGTTCATAGAACTCTTCCTCATTCTTTTTTATACTGAAACATACCATGTTTTCTCAATTATAAGACTCAATTTCCTCAATTATGTTTTAAAAAATCAAAACCAGGCTGGGTGCCATGGCTCACACCTATAATCCCAGTACTTTTGGGAGGCTGAGGTGGAAGGATCACTTGAGCCCAGAAGTTATAGACCAGCCTGAGCAACAAAGCAGGACCCTGTCTCTACAAAAAATAAAAAAAATAAAAACTACAGGCATGTGCCACCATACCTACCACACCCGGCCACTCTTCCTTGACACTTACTACAAAGCTACAATAATCAAAACAGTGTAGCACTGACATAAGGATAGACATATAAACCAAGGAAATAGAACTAAGAGTCCAAAAACAAACTCATACATCTATGGCAACTAATTTTCAACAAGAGTGCCAAGACCATTCAATGAGGGAGAGAATAGTCTCTTTGACAAATGGTGCTGAAACAACTAGATATCCACATGAAAAAGAATGAAGTTGGACTCCCTACCTCATATCATATTAAAAAATAAACTCAAAATGGATCAATGACCTAAATACAAGAACTAAAACCATAACATGGGGGTAAATCTTTAAGATTAGATTTAAAAACAGAGGGGTAGGCCGGGCGTGGTGGCTCACACCTGTAATCCTAGCACCCTGGGAGGCCAAGGCGGGCGGATTGTTTGAGCTCAGGAGTTCAAGACCAGCCTGAGTAAGAGCGAGATCCCATCTCTACTAAAAATAGAAAGAAATTAATCGGACAACTAAAAATATATAGAAAAAATTAGCCAGGCATGGTGGCGCATGCCTGTAGTCCCAGCTACTCGGGAGGCTGAGGCAGAAGGATTGCTTGAGCCCAGGAGTCTGAGGTTGCTGTGAGCTAGGATGACCCCACGGCACTCTAGTCCGGGCAACACAGTGAGACTCTATCTCAAAAAACAAAAAAACAAAAAAACAAAAAACAGAGGGGTAAATCTTTATGACCTTGGATTTCACAATCTATTTTTAAATGACACCAAAAGTATGATCAACCACAATTCAAAAAATGAGAATAGACTTCGTCAAAATTAAAAATTTAGTGCATCAAAAGGACATTGTCAAGAAAATAGAGAGACAACCTTCAGAATGGGATAAAATATTTGCACATTATATATCTTATAAAGATTTAGTGTTCTGAATATATAAGGAACTCTTACAACTAAATAAGACAACTCAATTCAAAAGTGGGCAAAGAACCCTGCTATACTGCTATACTGTTGTAAATTGGTACAGCCATTATGGAAAACAGTATGGAGGTTCCTCAAAAAATTAAAAAAAGAACTACCACATGATCCAGCAATCCCACTTCTAGGTATATATCCAAAAGAACTGAAAGCAGGGTCTTGATGATATTTGCACACCCATGTTCATAGCAGCATTATTCACAATAGCCCAGAGGTGAAAGCAACCAAAATGTCCATTGACAGACAAATGGATAAACAAAATGTGGTATATACATGCAATGGAATATTATTCAGCCTTAAAATGGAAGGAAATCCTGTCACATGCTATAGCATGAGTGAATCTTGAGAACATTATGCTAAGTGAAATAAGGCAGTCACAAAAAGACAACTACTGTTTGAGTCCACTTATATGAGGTACTTAGAGTAGTCAAAATCATAGAGACAGAAAGTATAACGGTTACCAAAGGCTGAGGCGAGGGAAAAATAGGGGAGTTGTTAGTCATTAGAGTACGGAGTTTCCATTTTACAAGATGAAAAAGTTCTGGAGATCTGTTTCACAACACTGTGAATATATTTAACATTACTGAAGTGTACACTTAAAAATGGTTATGATGATAAATTTGATGTTACATATTTTTACCGCAATTTAAAAATGCATTCAAAATGTTTTAAAAGAAAAAGAAAAGAAATAAACCTGAGTCACAGTCCTAGACTTTACTCTTTGCCTCACATTAACTCACCACCACTACCTCAATAAAAACAATTAGAGCCAAAAAATGGGGTGGGGTTAAGAGCTTGACTAGATATTTCTCCAAAGAAGATATACGAATGGCCAAAAAACACATGAAAACATCTCATTAGGGAAATGCAAATAAAAACCACAATGAGGTACCACATCAAACCCACTAGGATGGCTATAATAAGAAAACAAACAAACAAACCATAGAAAATAACAAGTGTTGCCCAGGATGTGGAGAAATTGGAGCTCTCATACATTGCTGGTGCGAATGTAAAATGGTTCAGCTACTGTGGAATACAGTTTTGTAGTTCCTCTAGGAATTGAACATAGAATTACTATATGACCCAGCAAGTCGACCTCTAGGGTATACACCCAAAAGAACTGAAAAGAGGTACTCAAACATAGCAGCACTACTCACAATAGTCAAAAGGTAGAAACAGCCCAAACGTCCATCAATGGATGAATGGATAAACAAATTGCAGTGGAATATATTCAGCCATAAAAAGGCATAAAGTACGGCTATATTCTACAACACAGATGAACTCAGAAACATCAGAAGCCAGACACAAAAGGTCACATATTGTTTGATTCCATTTATATGAAATATACAGAATAGATAAATCCATAGAGACAACACAGATTGTTGGTTTCCAGGAGCTGCCTGAAATGGGGAATGAGGAGCAACTGCTTAATGGATGATAAAAAAGTTGTGGAACTCAACAGAGGTGGCAGGTGCACAACATTGTGAATGTACTAAATGCCACTGAATTGTTCACTTTAAAATAATTATGTCAATTTCACCTCAATAACAAAAAAATACATACAGTACACAGGTTTTATTTATTTATGATTATTATTATTATTTTAGAGACAGGGTCTTGCTCTGTCGCCAAGGCTAGAATGCATTGGTGCTATCATAGCTCATTGCAGCCTTGAACTCCTGGGCTCAAGAAATCCTTCTGCCTCAACCTCCTGAGCAGCTAGGTATACAGGCATGCACTACCATGCCTGCCTAATTTTTTTATTTTTTATTTTTGTAGATACTGGGTCTCACTATGTTGCCTAGACTGGTCTCGAACTCCTGGCCTCAAGTAATCCTCCTACCTCAGCCTCCCAGTACACAGGTTTTAAAAAGCATCATGTCACCAACATTCTACGTGTTAACGTCAGATGATCAAACAAGATTCAGTAGAATTGTTCAACTCTGAATACAAAGCAGACCTAAATTCAAAACTTTGTGATACCAAAGCATAAGATGGTATGTAATAAACTTGGAAAGTAAACATATTCTTGTTTCCTTGGAATGCAGTTTTTTTTTCATGAAGAAAAAATATGGAGTAAATGTATAATAGACAATGACTGTTACCTCCTTCAAGGTACTGATTTAAAAATGTGGGCTTTAATCCAATTAATAGTGTGCAGCTTAAAAAATAAGAATGTGGGCTTCAAGCCAGGTGCAGGTGGTACATACCTGTAGTCCCAACTACAGGTATGGAGTAGGAGGCTGAGGTGGAGTAAAACTTGAGCCCACGAGTTCAAGGCCAGCCTGGGCAACATAGTGAGATCCCATCTCTAAATAAATAAATAAATAATGTGTTTCAGAGTTAGATTATTTGGGTTCCCATTCTGTTATCCCAGCAATGTTCTAGAGGACTAATCAAATGCACTGTATCTTTTCTACATCTTTCTGTACTAGTAAGAGTTGCATCATTGCTGATACAAGATTTACTATAATACATTCACTTATTCTCCCTCTGCTGGCTGGCTCCATACTACCACATTCTGATAGACTAATACAATTACACGCCAGAGCTGAGGTTATGATCATTTAACAAGTACTTACTGAGCATTTTCTTATTATGTGTCATGCACTCAGTGGTGTCCTGAGTATACCACAATGAAGATGTGAGCCCTGACCAAATTTATCATCTAGTAGAGAAGGCAGACCATATATAAACCACTTATTCACCATGATTAAGTACTATAAAGGAAAACAGTGCTATGCTAGCAAATAAGGGGGGAGGAGTTCTATTTTAGGTAGTATGGTTAGGAAAGGCTTCTCTTAGGAGGCGACATTTAATGTGAAAGATCTGCATGGCATTAACGATTGACAAGAGGTAAATTTGAGACTGGAAAGTTTGTGAAGCCATGGAAAGGAGTCTGGACAGTATTTAACTGCAGTGGAAAGCAAATAATGCATTTCTAGCAGGGGAGTGATATAACTGAGTTTTAAAAAGATCGTAGAGGCAAGAAAGCAAGCAGGGAAATTTTAGGAGACATCCGATGGCTGCCTGGACTTGGGGTAACCGCGGCCACTGGCTTGTGCGAAAAAGCGACTGAGGGTGTCATTCTGTGATAAGACAGAGTAGACTGCAAAGCGGTTGAGAAGCCAAGAGGATGATTCAGTATTTAAGTGAAAAACAAATCATGGCTTTCACGATTTCTTGCTGTGAATCGCCAGGACCAGGGCAGGACACGCTCCCGAAGTGGAAATCTTCGGTTGTAGCCTCAGGTACAAAACAGCCCAAGAGAAAAGCCGAACACCAGTCCTTGCTCTCCTACTTCGGTACCATCAGGCGCAGTGTCTGGAACGAACTGCGGCTCCGCCGAGGACCAGCTACAAGCCCCAGCGAGCGCGGAAAAGACTAGGCAGAGGAGGGGCTGACACCCCAAACTAAATGTGGGGTCGCCTGGCCATACTTCTGTTATTGGTGCACCGTAAACCCTCAGCCCATCCAATTCACCTCCACACAGAAAAACACCTTCATCCCCGGAAGTACCGCCCACTGCACTCACTTCCGCTAGCCAAGGCGTCTGCTCATCTCGCGAGAACTGAAAGCGCCTATGTGAACGGGACTAAGCGGAAGTCGGGCCTCTTTTTCGTGGCGCCTCGGAGGCGACCAGCTGCTTCAGGATGAAGGTAGGAAGTGGCGCCGGGTGCTGTGCTAGGCTTGAGGAACGCGTATCGAGTCCCAGACGCGGACTTGCCGCAGTCTCAGCACTTCAAGATCCTGGCCCTAGGTGGAGAAGGGTCTGAAGCAGGAGAAACTTTGTCCTCCTGGGGTCGAAGCTCCTTCGGGGAGCGGATGGCGGGCGATTGCTGCTGGAGCTGTACCCGGCGGGGAGCGCCATGGTGGCGTCCCCCGGACGTGCTGCCCAGTTTGCGGCAGCCCTGTCGTGCGCGCCTTCAGTCTCGCTGCTTAGGTCGGCCTCCCTGCTCCGGACGGTGAACGATTGCGGAGCGCGGTCGTCCCCGGAGTCCTTCCGCGGGGCTTGAAGGAAAGCCCTTGAACGCGGTGCGTGTTGAGCGTTACCATGCTTTCATGTGCTTTCAGTGACTAAAAGCGGCGTCTCACGTTTTCTGCTGATTGTGTAGGTGACACGAAAGGCTTTTTGCAATGGAATTACCTCTGTAGGTGGTTATACAAATACTTGTGTAGATAGTTTGCTAAGCTTATTTTCTTCTTTTAATCCTTAGCTGAATATCTCCTTCCCAGCCACTGGCTGCCAGAAACTCATTGAAGTGGACGATGAACGCAAACTTCGTACTTTCTATGAGAAGCGTATGGCCACGGAAGTTGCTGCCGACGCGCTGGGTGAAGAATGGAAGG
>NW_012155840.1:6447486-6459673 GCF_000956105.1 Propithecus coquereli | reverse complement strand
TTGCTTGAGCCCAGGAGTTTGAGGTTGCTGTGAGCTAAGACCACGCCACGGCACTCTAGCCTGGGCAACACAGTGAGACTCGGTCTCAAAAAAAAAAATAAAATGAATGCTTCTGCTCCAGAGTAGATCTCTAATCCATAAGCACTTTTGGAGTACAAATCAGAAGGGCTAAATGAAGATACTCTATATAAAACAACATGCCACACATTCTGATGTTAATGGTTATGTTCCCCTAAATTGGCAGGAGCAGTCATGGAAAATAGAGTTGTAAGCATAAAATGGTAGGGTGAAGAAGTAGATAATGGTTTACGTAGTTTTCAAAGACCAGTTGACTATGTTCACAGTTAGATTGTTTTAAAATAATGCCACTATGTTTTAGTAGAAACACTGACATAGTAAAGTTAGCCTGGTTATTTTTCAGGACTTTAGTTTTCCTTATATTGTGACCGTATTTAGCACATCTTAGAATAGTTGTAAAATAGTTAAGATTTCATTTAAAAGGCCTCAAAATTGCATAGGCATTGTTAATTCAAGTAAGCTTATCTCTGTTTCTAACATTTTAAAAGTGGATCCTACTGAACAAGCATATGCTTGAAATGATTGAATCATTTGAATTTTTAGGTAAGAAACCTAGGACCAAAGCACCCAAGATTCAGCGACTTGTAACTCCACGTGTCTTGCAACATAAACGCCGGCGTATTGCTCTGAAGAAGCAGCGTACTAAGAAAAATAAGGAAGAGGCTGCAGAATATGCTAAACTTTTGGCCAAGAGAATGAAGGTAAGCCTAAGATTTGGGGGAAGAAAAATCAGGGTGGCTTTGGATTTGCATTTTTAAATCTGCTTTTTTATTCTGTTTAGGAGGCCAAAGAAAAGCGCCAGGAACAGATTGCCAAGAGACGTAGGCTGTCCTCTCTGAGAGCATCTACTTCTAAGTCTGAGTCCAGCCAAAAATAAGATTTTTTGAGTTAAATAATAAATAAGACCATATTCTATATCTGCTTTACTGCCTTTTCATTGATGGTATAACAAGAAAGTTAGAAAGAAAATGTATGCAGCAATCCAGTGGTAGACAAAATCAGAGACTGACTTGTGTGATAGAAGAGAGAGACGGTCAGGATGAAGGACTTCTTTTGAGGGGATGGGTGGCTCAGGAAAAGATTCTTGGTGTAAGACATCTATCTGCCTTTTCAGAAGGGCATCAAACAGCTTAAGGGAAATAAATGACTAGGACTATTCATCTTTTATACAGTTTATTTTGAGGAATATAGCTTTTTAAAACATCTGTACACAATTTAATACATAAAAAGTGCCCTTGTGAAGATGGACATCTGTCATTTTTTAAAAGATAGCTTGTTAAGGCATGGTTTTGATGGATACCATTTTTAAACACTTTTCAAGGCCTTTTAAACCAGTGCAAATTTATTTATTGCATTAACAAAGCTTTTCAATTCTAGTGAGTTGTTATTTGTGTTTTTCTCTATTTCACGCTCTGGAAAGGTGACCACACCTATATAAGAACATTCTAGCATCAATTAAAAATGAACAAAGGCAAAGTATTAGTATGTTTTTCTTAATGTGCCATAGTTTCTATAGTAACTATTCTAACACAGACAAGAGCAGGATCTTAAGGCACAGCAGGTTTTATGGTTGACAGATGTAATACAAGCTCCTTACTTGCTATAATTAGTATCTATTTTAACTGTAGGTAATATGCAGCGCCTAAAGTAGTGTTTCACAATCTAAATGAACATAAGAATCACCTAGGGGTCTGGCTAAAATGCAGATTGAGGCGTAGGGCCCCACACTTTGTTACTAATAAGGCCAATACTACCGGTCCCTGGACTAGTAAGATCCTTTGACAATAGTAAAAAATCCTCATTGCTCTTACTATGTGGTGTTAAAAAGTTGCATACATGAAAAAAATCTTAATCAGCAATTAATATAAATTGATTAACTTAAAAAGCAAAAGGGGGAGATGTAGTGTTATCCAAAGCAAAAAGGACTGATGATACAGCCACAGTAATTTAAAGGCCACAAGGCAAGTCTGGTATATGACCTGGAGTTCAGTACTAAGCAGTACCTGGTTGATTGTGATGCACAAAACATGAGAACCACTCTTTCTGATTTCAAGGAGTATAGCTATGAAATAAGCTATAAAACAATAAAGGTCCAATCTTGTACTAATGTGTACCAGAAATGTAAAACGGTAGCAACTGAATATCCTGAAGTTATGGGAGCCTGTTAATTCATATTCATTAGTTGAGTCAATTAGCCATGCGTGTTGTAATCGACCTGCAACATGCACCTAAAGATAAATCCAGCATCAAACCCAAAACCAACATAATCTGGACTAAATTGAAAGATTGCTTTTAGAAGTTACCAGGATTAAAGTTTCATTCAGTGCTACAAATCATTCTAGACATTTCTAAGTCTTTCCATAGATTAGTGATTTTTTTTTCCTGTAAATTTTTAGTGGTACTTTTTTTCTGTGGTTGGTCTTGGGAAAAAGCCTTTAAGCAGTTTAATACAAGAAATCAGTTCTTAACATCCAAGTAGCAGCACCATGCTAAGGTTTTCAAGGTATAATTGCTGAAAGTTATTTTAAATGTTATTTTAAAAAGTATTAGGAAAGATAATTTGGTATAGCCTAAACATGTAAGCTTCATTATAGATTTTTTAAAAGGGAAGTGCTTTGGTAAATAACAGTTGTGAAGACTACAGAGAAGAAATAAAAGAATACTGGAATTCTAAATATCACAAAGATGCAAGTTAATCCTACAGATCTCAGGAAGTTTAATGTAACAGACAAGCACAGCAAATTTAATTTTTCATTTTATTCAACCTCAATTTTTTTATATGCAAGGTAATTCCAAACTTTGTTGGGTCAGTAAGTGTTAATTAAGTATTAAAACTAGTACCAGGCCTTAAGTTGCAAAATATATACTCTGTGACAGTGCAAAAAATCCATTTTGAAGGTAATGAAAATTGTACATAATTTCTAACAAGTTATTTCGCTTTGCATTTTCACAATAAATTCAGACTACAATTCTGCATAGGTCAGAATAACCCTGAAATGTTGAAAGACTGGTACAATAACTACAGTTTTTAAAAGGTTACACCAGGTAGAAAAGAGAGTTGTGCTGTTAACTCCACCACGTGGAAGCAAAGTTTTTGTGTCAATGATTTAATCATCTGCATAAATTTACTGTAAACGCACACATAGAACCATTGGCTTCTTAAACCACACAGAGTGTTAAGGCAAACTTGTTCCTAAGGGATGTTTTTAACAAAAGGCATGATAAATGTCAAAGTAAGGCATGTGAGGTCATGATTTTCTTAAACCTACTGGCAACAAACTCAATAAGCTTTAAAGTTTTAAGACTTAATTGATTCAACCTTAATTAAAAACAGTATTTACAAATGCACAATTTACTCACAAGCATATAAATCTAAATATTATACAAGAATAAAACAACTGTGCAGTGCAAGTTTATCCCACAGGTTTTAAAAAGTGACTAATACCAACAATTTATGTGCCTGAACAAAGATTTCAGGTCCAATGACATACACTTTAGCATTTAAAGCATGTTCTGATTAATTTCATTAATTATTAGGAAGCTGATTTAATTTCATTTTAACTGTCTGATGACTGGCTCATTTATTCCAATTTTAAAGCTGTTGCAAATTAAGGTATTGGGATGAGGATGGAAATAACTGTATATTCAAGATACAATCCCATTAAGCAAGATAATACATGATATGAAAGGTAAAGATACATTAAATGCAAAGTCAGAGGGAAAGGCAGTTGTCATCAGACTTTCAGGTAATTTTGAGATTAATGACTACAGATGAGTTTAACAGTAGTCATTTATTTAATAGTCAATGGGACCCTTTCAGAAAACTATTGCAACACTCAATCTAAGAATTTTAATAAATATACATTATAATATGGCTGTATATACACATACCTACACAGCCTCACACATATACACACATAAACAAATAGTTGCTCTTATAATTGAGAAATTTCATTTGTTTTGGGGGTTAGGCAAGTTTAATTTGCCAGTCCCCAAACCCAATAGCTTCAGATATAAACAAAATGCCTCTAATGAATATGGTTTCTCATTATTTCTATCTACAACAAATACTGAGAAATTCCATAGTTTTCAGCAGAGGCAGAGAAACAGTTCAGGAGTTGAAAATTTTCAATGTCAATAAACTCTGGGACATTTTAATGACATTTTACATTTAGAGATGATTCAGTATGAATTACAATTCATTATATATTGCCCCCAAGAATTACTTCATTTCAGTTTTCACCATTTCCCAGGATTTGGAAAAAACCTTGAATGTTTCCAGATTGACTCTATTCCCCCAGCCTTATGTGTTCAAAATTCTAATGGATCTCTTTATTTAAATGAGAGGTGCTCCGAAACACTTCCTGCACCACTCCACACTGATACTCGGTGGAGCATCAATTTTCTGCAACTTTCCAAGAATCTCTGAAGGCAGACTGTTGTATGCAATTCCATATTCATCATCAAAAGCCTCTGAAAGAAATTTTCAAAAATGTAGTTGTAATTTGTTAATAAACAAAAGCCATTCATTTAAAAATGATACTGAGTCAAATTACATAACTACATATTTAAAGGTAGAAATCCTTTTTTTGGGGGAGTAAATTTAATTTTTTTTGGAGATGGGTCTCACTATGCTGCCCAGGTTGGTCTCGAACTCCTGGCCTCAAAGTGGTTCTCTCACCTCAGCCTCCCAAATTGCTAGGAGTACAGGCATGAGCCACCATGCCCAGCTCTAAATGTAGAAATCCTTTTAAAGGCAAGTGAAGTATTGGCACATACCATCTACAATTTTTAAAAATTACTTTAGAAAATAAAACTAAGAAGTTGCTTCAGTAATCCCTTATTAACTACTTACCAATATCAATATTCTCTCTTCCTAGAGACACTAATGATAAGAAGAGGATTTCTCTGTACAAACTCCTATAAAACAAATATATTTTAAAAGTTAGTGGAAAAATACTATGAAAATAACAGATGCATGTTTTTTTTAAATGGTGAAAACAGACTAAGTTCTGTAATCTAGTTAACAATAATGTATGTACATCAATATCCCGGTTTTGATATTACACTATGGTTATATGAGATGTCACCTTTGGAGGAAGCTGGGTGAAAGGTACACTGAACTCTGTATAATGTGTACAACTTCCTGTGAGTCTCTATTTCAAATTAAAAAGGTAAAAAGGAAAGGCTAATGGGCATAAAGCTTCACACCAATAACAAAATGGCTCATTTTAACTCTATTATAATAATTTTTTAACAATATAAGTAACATAACTTTTAAATTTCTAATTAAAATGATCAACACATAAGTGCACACATAAGAATAACATCTATTGGATGTTGGGCAGGGGGAGGGGGGAGGAGGGAGGAGGGGAGGGGTATATGCACACACAAATGGTGCAATGCGCACTACCCGAAGAATGGACATATTTGAAACTCGGACTTAGGGGGGAAGGGGGTCAAAGGCAACATACGTAACCTAAACATCTGTACCCCCATAATATGCTGAAATAAAAAAAAAAATATGCAAAAGCAGAGTCTCCTCTCATCTTTTGCCACTCTACAAAGTAACAGATTAATTTATGAGTAAAACCTGTGAACACAACTGTGAAAGGTGGTATGGTCTCTGTATTATTAACCCAATAGCAAAGGACAAATCACCTTTATTTGGTTTGTGAATATAAAAATTTCGCAAATGAAACATTAAAAATGAGCTTCACGACTCAGTTGTTAAAAATAAAGATGAGAGGAAAATTTAAGAACTGAACTGATTTACATAGGAAAAAATAAGAAGGTAATGCTGATTCTAATAACATTTCATATAGCTTTCTTTAGAAGCTTCAGAAGCTGTAACATGACATTTCCAATATTACTGCCCTTATAAACTACAGATGCTTGAAGCAAGCTACTCTAGATTCTGATGGTCATCTCTACCTCCAACTGTAGAGATTACAAGTGGATCCATCCATTTTATTATCAATTCTTTATCTATTACTTCTGAGATTATATTCAAAGTTGCCGTGACTGAAGAAACTTGAAGGGGACCCTGGAAACATCAGTAATGTTTGATATAATTGATTACGCCACCTTTTCTGAAGCTTCCACTGCAAAATTCACTTACACGGAGGGGGATGAGTACTAATCCAAGCATGTTAGCAGATAGTAGTAACAGGGTCAGAAGAGCTCCACATCCTTTTAGTTCACTGCTTCTATCACTTTCCTAAATTGTTTCTACTACTAATCCCATATTCTTTTACATCCAACAAGAAAAGAAGTGTGGGTACCACAGAACCTTAGCAAGTAGTACATATATATATCAATGTTAACTATAGGTTTCCAGTGAATAGCAGCAATGTTTCCAAAAGACAGTACATTTTAGACATCCATGAATTATTTTCTTAATCTATTCCCCCACTTTTATTATATGTATTTGTGTTCAAGTATGAATGCATATATCCGTGTAGCACTTTTTAAAACAATCAGATGTTTTGCAATGTATTTCTTTTACAAGTAGAAATATTTTAAAAAGTAAAACAACTTTTTAAAAAATGGAATTATTGAGTGGCATACCAGGCAAAAAATACTGTATTATTACCTTTGTCTTTTCATGTCTGGTTTCATTAGCTGTGAAAGCAGGATGATGGGTTTAAGAACATCATTATGCTGAATACTCTGCCTAATGGTTTCTACTAAAGTGCTTGTTGCTTGTTGTTCCTCTGACAGGAGAGACAATTTCTGTTCAGAATCTAACAAAAAGAACACAGTAAATAAGTTTTTCTCAATTATTAGAGAAGTTTTTTACCAGAGTTGTGGCATTTTCTATTATGCTTATTCAATATCACCTCCCCCTTACTAGTAAAATTATGTGGCAAATGTACTCAGCTAGAAAGAATTTTTCCTGCTCCTATTTTTCAGATAGGAGACCTATCCCTCTGCCCTTCTCCCCCAACTATGCCTGAGGCTGGGATGTGAGGCAGCCATCTTGCCACCACAAAGTGTTATTTACTGAGAGTAAAGCAGACAACAGAAAGGGCTTGGGTTCCTGATGACAGGACTTGCTTACCAGTCCTAGACTAATACATAAGTTTTTAAAAAAATTTTATTTCTTAATTGACAAAAACTGTATATATTTATGGCGTACAACATGATGTAATTCATAACTTCTTTATGTGAAAGAATAATCCTTACCTGTTTAAGCCTCTTATTTTCTATTAAATACAACAGAATCTAATCCTAATTAATTGAAGAGTAATTCTAGAACTATTAACAAACATTTATAGACTTCATGGATTATAAAAGTACTTCAAGCTGGGCAAGGTGGCACATGCCTGTAGACCCAGCTACTCAGAAGGCTGATGTGGAAGGATCCCTTGAGCTCAGGAGTTCAAGACCAGCCTGGGCAACATAGCAAGACCCAGTTTCAAGAGAAAAAAAAAAAGTGTTAGTGGTAGAGTGAATTGAATCATACTAACATTAAACATATACAAATTCAACAACGTGGGCTTGGCCTGGAAAAAGGGAAAACTAATAATGCAGGTAATTTCAGAAGCCATATGATTTTATTTACATCCACATTAGCATGAGATGGGAAATGTATCCAATAGGTCTTCAATCAGCCTGATTTTGAGTGCCTGTCTTAAACAATGTTGTATTATTCACATAATACAACCCCTAAATAAAGGCAACGAGTCATACTTCATGTTCAACCAAAGAAATAGCAAATTTCTCTTGCTAGGATAACAACAGGAAATACTGGCTGCTATGGGTTTTGATCCTCTACCTGCTAAATATAATATGCAATTCCACTGTTTGACATAATTCCCAAATCATACGATTCACCCATGTTAACAGAGATACCATATTTGGGTTAGGCTCTAAAGTCACAGCATAGCATGTAAATCAAGTCTATTTAAACTCTTATAATTTAGGAGGTAGAAGATCTAGGATCAAAACCCACAGCAGTGCTATTTCTTTGGTTGAACACAAATATACTAAAAACCACTGAATTGCACACTTTATTTTTTAATTAATTCATTTTTTTAGAGACAGGGTCTTACTCTGTCACCCAGGCTGGAGTGCAGTGGTGTAATCACAGCTTACTGTAACCTTGAACTCTAGGGCTCAAGCCATCCTTCCACCTCAGCCTCTTGAGTAGCTGAGAACACAGGTGCACACCACTGTGTGCTCAGCTAATTTTTTTAAAAAATTTTTGTAGAGCCAGGGTCTCTCTATGTTGCCCAATCTGGTGAATTATTTTGGCGATTCTGGGTCCCTTGAATATCCATATGAATTTTAGAATAGGCTTGTCAATTCATGCAAAGAAGCCACCTAGAATTTTGATAGAAACTGCATTCAACTTGCAGTTCAATTTAAGACTACTGTCATCTTAACTTTTCCAATCCATAAACATGGGATTTCTTTCCATTTAGTTATTCTTTAATTTCTTTCAACAATGATTTCAGTTTTCAGAGTGTAAGTTTTGCACTTCTTTTGACGAATTTATTCCCAAATATTTTATTCTTTTTAATGCTATTCTAAAGGAAATTATTTTCTTAATTTCAATTTGGATTATTTGTTTAAAGTGTATAGAAACACAGTTAATTTCTGTATACTAATCTTATATCCTGCAACTTTGCTAGACTTATTTATTAGTTCCAATATGTTGTCTGTATGTGTGTGGTGTGTGTGTGTGTGTGTGTGTGTATGTGTTTGTGTGTGGAGTGTGTATTCCTTAGAATTTTCTGTATACATGATCATATAATCTGTACGTAGAGATAGTTTTACTTCTTCCTTTTCAGTTTGGATGCCTTTTATTTTCTTGCCTAATTGCTCTAGCTAGAACCTCCAGTTAAGTAAAAATGGCACAAGCAGACATCCTTGTCTTGTCTCAGTACTTAGGGGAAAGCATTTAGTCTTTTACCATTAAGAATGATATCAACTGTGGATTTTCATAGATGCCCATTATAAGGATGAGGAAGTTCTTTTATATTCCTAGCTTATTGAGCATTCTAAAGAAAGGGTGATGGATTTTGTCAAATGCTTTGGCTGTACCTACTGAGATAATCACATGGATTTTGTCCTTTATTGAGATGATGTATTATACTAATTGATTTTTAAATGTTAAACTGAAACTGCATACCTGGGATAAATCCCACTTAGTCATGGTGTACGTCCTTTTTCTATATTGCAGGATTCAGTTTGCTAATATTTTGTCGAAGATTTTTATGTCTATATTCATAAGTGATATTGATTTTGGATTTTCTTTTCATATGGTATCTTCAGTTTTTTTATCAGGGTAATACCATTCTTCTCACCAAAATCTCCACTGTTTTCGAGAGTGCTCTCAGGCTTGAACTTCTTCACACTGTGTTCCAAATAAAGTCATTTCCTTTAGGGAGAGTTTCACAGCTCTCTATTTTTATGGTCTGTCTCTTTTTCTAGGCAAAGTCTCTAAGCCACTACTGCTCTGGAGCTGGGGCTGAGAATAGTGGCCCTTCTCTTAGAGTAACACTCTTGCTTTATGAGCAGGGTGCTGGATGGAGTTTTTTCAGCTTGCCTCTCTCCTGGCATGAAATCTCTAACCTATGAGTGAGCTGCAGTGAGAACCGGGGACCCAGTATTCTCAGCCTGCTGCCACAACTGGGGTACAGCCCCTGCCCTATGAATGGTGGGTAAGTGGAAGGACTGAACCCCCATCTTTGGCCACACTCATGAGGAATTTAGCCTCTGCAGTACAGAGCTGGAAGGATGAGAAATGCTAGCAGCCTCCTTTTCCAATGGAGATGCTATAGCCCTTGACTAGGAGCTGTGGGTGTGGGGAATGGGGGAAAGCTGGGGGGGATGGTTAGCAAGTTGTGGCTCAAGCACCTCAGAAACTTGCTATTTTTAATAAGATATAGTAGGTATTTTAAAAAAATAAATGTTTCTTCATTTGCTCTATAGTCTTAGGACAATTTCCAAAACGTTAGTTTTTTAAAAAATAATTTTCACTAATTATGGTTGTTTCAATGGGGAGTGGGTCTGCAGAGTGCCTCATATTGCCATTCCAGAAATCATCTCACTTAATTCTCATATGTCTTTTAATGTTATATATAGGCTAATTTTTCATTTAAAGCACCCAATCATGTAAAGAAACATGGCCATTCTTGAGAGTGCCAAGTTTTATTCCCACCACAAATTTCAGAACATCTGAAACTACGTGTCTATTTCAAAAGATACAGGAAAACAACTAAAGAAATGGCAGTTCTAATTCTATTCTTTCTAGCATAAATTTCAAGGTTATTCTACTCATGCCTAAAAAGTATTCAAATACCATAACTGAAACCAAAAATTAAAGGGAGAAATAGTTTATAATATATTTAATCATAATTTGTGACTGGCATACGCCAAGGGAAACCATTTTTTTCCTTCTTGTTTTAAGTAAAAAAAATTGCAAAGTAGTGACAGATTGTTGAAAAAAGTACAAAACAGTATAAAATAAAGATTGAGTTTTTCCATTTCTTTTCTGAGTAGCCAGTATTAAAAGTTTGGGAAATACTTTATGCATATATTCAACATACAGATAATACATTTTTGGTTTTGTGGTTTTATTTTTCTACAAGAAAGGGAAAAGGTTATATATTGTTCTGTAACTTGTGTTTTTTCACTCAATATATAATGGAATCCATCCTTTCAGGTACCTATTTTCAAATGATTCTCATTCTTTTTCTTGGCTACCAATATTTTATAGTATGAATTTACCACAATTCGCCTGTTGAATATTTACATTAAATTTTTCTATTATACAAAATCCTGCAGTAAACATCCTTGTATTAATACAAACAGCTCCGTACCATATTTCTGTAGAACAGAGTTCTCCAGTTGCAATTCCTAAGTTTACAGGGTATCCACATATTAAATCTGGATACAGTTTGCCATATTGTTGTTCTCTAGAAATTTATCATTTTATACTTCTAACAGTATATCAAATTGTTCTTCCTTCTACATCTTCAACAATATTGAATATTATTAATCTTTAAAATTTTTTGCCAACCTGATAATTACAAGTTTATATTTTCCTTTTTTAAAAAACAAAATTGTATTTCACTAAATACTAATGTGAATCAACATGTTTTCATACATATAGGTTATGGAGTGAATTGTGTCCCCCCAAAATTTGTATGTCGGAGCCCTACCTAAATGCAAATGTGACTGTATCTGGACATAAGGCCTTTAGAAATAAATAAGGTTAAACAGAGGACATAAGGATGGGGCCCTAATCCAATATGACTAGTGTCCTTATTAGAAAAAGAGACATCAAGGATGCATGCACACAGAGAAAAGGCTATGTGAGGGTACAACTAAAAGGCAGCCATCTCCATGGCAAGAAGAGAGGCCTCAGAAGAAACCAAATCTACTGATACCTCAACTTTGGACTTCCAGCCTGCAGAACTGTGAGAAAATAAATTTCTGTTGTTAAAGTCACCCAGTCTGTGGTATTTTATCATGGTAGCCCTAGCAAACTAATACAGTTTGTAAGCCACTTAACATTTTTTCCACGAACTACCTTAATATCGTTTGCTCATTTACCTACTGGATTATTTGTGTTTTTCTTATTGACTCATAAGGCTTCCAAATACACAAATGGTAACTCTTTAAACCTCTTGCAAAAATATGTTCTAAATATAAGATTAAAAATGAAGGCAGAATCTCTGAGACTAGCCTGTACCCATCAATATAACTGAAATTATGATCCTATACCAATACACTTAAATTATTCTTCCACTATATAGAATTTACTCTCAAAATACCCAACCAAATTGGTACTTGACAGAAAAATCACAGAAAAACTACTCAACTTCAGTTGAGACCTGTCAGTTATTTAATATATAGGTCAGTATAATACCAAATCAATTTGAATTAACTGAAATTTTTTAAAATAAAGCAAAATAATTTGCTTTCCTCTCTTTAATTCTAGAGAAATTTAATTCTGTTTAAGTCCATTCTTTTTATTTTTCAGTAGTCTATTCTTATTTACCAAATTGGTACTTGACAGAAAAATCACAGAAAAACTACTCAACTTCAGTTGAGACCTGTCAGTTATTTAATATATAGGTCAGTATAATACCAA
>NW_012155840.1:6436507-6447291 GCF_000956105.1 Propithecus coquereli | reverse complement strand
GTATATGGATGGACTGTGCCACAATTTGCTTATCCATTCACCTGGGGATGAAATCTGGGTTGTATCTAGTTTGAGTCTGTCTTTAATTCTATTTTACTTACTAAAATTCCTCCATGAGACATACAGAGGTTCTCCTGGTTCCTGGTGAAGGTTGATATTATCCCATAACAGCTGAATATATACAAGTTTACTATCCTGGGACAGAGATGACAGAGGAAGCTAAAAGAGATCAATAGATATTATTAGTATCCCAAGCATAATAATTAAACAGTGGCTCTTGCAAAACTTGACAGATGAGTTCTTTCAAAGTTTTGGACCTAAAATTCGACACAAAAATTTTAATTTTTATGAATGTCTGATGATAAGTGTTCTTGTTATTTTCTGAAGTATAAGTTTCTCATTCTGACTTTAAAGGACTGGAACGACAACTTGGTAACTGGCACACTGGTCACATGAAAGATTAATCGCCATTAAAAAAAATTTTTAAATCAAAGTGCAAGAGTTCCTACTATCTTACCAGATAATTTTGTGTGAACTATTAGTACTTAAAATAAATTAGTCAAACTAGAGTTTATAATACTTTAAGAAAAGATTTTGTTGTGCCCCAGGTATATGTTTGGGGGTCTAGGTGTCTCTCAAGATTCAATACTATATAATAAAGGAACTCTAGGAGCTCACTGTCTCCAGTGGAATCAGGGATAAAATAGAGTAGAAGCTTTCAAGTCAGGTGGCCAGATTAGGATCTTGACTCTCCATCACTTGTTAGGTATGTGAATTATTTCTGTAACTTTAATTATATCATCTGAAAAATTGTATCATCTGAGTCTTTTCAAATAAGGTTTGTTGTGAGAATTTCAATTGGGAATATGACAGTTTGGAATAAAAGCTACCTTTACTAGACACCCTTGCAGCTAGATATGACCATATAACTAAGTTTAGTCCAAAGAGATATATGTGAAAATATTATGTACAACTCCAGGAGCTAACTCTTAAGAAGACATACTCTCCTCTATCCATTTTTCTCCTTATTGCTGGCTGCAATGTGATATGATAGCTTGGAGGTAGTCAGCCATCCTGAACCAGAAGTAGAAGTTGGAAACAGAGGTCATGTACAGCTAAGCAAAAAGACAGAAGGATCTCAGGTCCCTAACACTGCACCATCCCTGGACTGCCTATCCAAACTTTTAAGTGAGAGAGAAATAAACTTATCTTGTTAAGCTATTATTGTTGTATACTTTCAGGAGCTTGAAGTTAAGCCTCAACCTAACTAATACCAATATAAGTATAGAAGATAGTACCCTACCTGTACACCTTTATTACAATGCTCAGATGTAAGGATAAGTCCTGGCAAGTTGCTAGGAAGGTCCAAACGTCTGAAATACCAAACGAGGTTCCAGAAAATGATTGGATGTTGATTGATGAAAGAGGATGTATGAATCACCTGATCGCCTTCATTTTCTAGCAAAGATTCAAGTTCTTTACGAAGCACTAGAGGACTCAAGTAGGGCACAGAAACAGGAGGAGGATTTGGCCTTTTTCCCAAAGGATCCTTAAAAAACAATACAAAAAGAAGTGAATATTATCTGTTTAATTCTGTATGCTTAAGAGTACTTCTCAGTGAGATTATGCATCCCTATCCTTTTAAAATCAGTTATTGCACAACCATTGCTACACACAGAACACCCTAATGAATGAAAGAAAAAAATAATTAATCTTAAATACTCTTAAATTAAATCATTGCACAAGAAAATTAATAATCCACATTTCTTTTTTTTTTTGAGACAGTCTCACTCCGTTGCTCGGGCTAGAGTGCCATGGCATCAGCCTAGCTCACAGCAACCTCAAACTCCTGGGCGCAAGCAATCTTCCTGCCTCAGCCTCCCGAATAGCTGGACTACAGGCATGCACCACCATGCCTGGCTAATTTTTTTATATATATATTTTTAGTTGTCCAGCTAATTTCTTTCTATTTTTAGTAGAGACGGGGTCTCGCTCTTGCTCAGGCTGGTCTCGAACTCCTGAGCTCAAACAATCCACCCACTTCGGCCTCCCAGAGTGCTAGGATTACAGGCGTGAGCCACCGCGCCCGGCCAATAATCCACATTTCAATACGCCCTTTAAAACAGTTTCTCTACCATGTTGATAAGAGCCATGGCCTATATGTATGATTCATTTTTCTTTTCAAATTTTTATAAGAAATACTTGCATTTCAGATGTTTCAAAATGATATATGTGTGTGAAAAAATGTGACGTTCTTTCTACTACAATTGTTTAGAATGGGGCAATTTTTTTTTGTTAATATTCTTTGTTGATTCCTTTTAAAATTACATCTAACTTGTTTTTATATTTGATTGTAATAAAAACTGAAGGAATTAAAAAATAGCATTTTTATAATTGAAATGAAATAAGGAATGAAAAAATAAAACCCAACCTAGACTTTGTAAGTTATGCATATTATAGTCAGGAGAAAATGTTTATGACCAACTCATTAATAATGAATACCCTAGTGCCACGCTGTGCTCTCCAAAACCATTTCCCTCTACAAGGAACCAGGGTTTCTTAGAGAAATGGCTGAGTCTAGGTCTGAGGAAGAAAATACATTAACATAAGCATGAAACATCTTGTCATATAAGAAAGCAAGGAAGCTTTAAAAAATTACAAAAAAGCTACAACAGTTGTGTCAAGAGGACTAATGAGCTAACTTGCATAGGCTTCTAGCTGAGCAAAGATTGGGTAATATAAGCATCAATAAAGATAAAAACAGCACTGATCATTGACTTAAACATTTATGAGTTCATGAGACTCTATTCCCCCAAATTAATTGATCACCTTGGAGAATAATTGAGACCCAACTCATCGTTTTCAAAATTGGTAAATAAAAGGAAAGAATCAAACATTTATTCTGCCTTTCCAATATAAATTGCATCTTTAGAAAACCAAACAGAAGATGGGAGGAAGTTTCTCTTTATAATGTGTTCCATATAATAAATAAGAAATGACAGTATTAGACTATCATCATTTTATAGATCCTAACAAATTACTTTATCTAGGCATTGAGGCATTAATAACTACTAATATCACAAAGATAGTTTATGTTCACTGCTAAAAGGCACACACCACCACAGATAAAATTCTTTCAAAAATAAATGAATAATAAAACAAAGACCCTAAATCTAATTAAGCTTCTAGGTACAAATACCAACTTATAGGGCTGCAGTCAACAAAATCTGGATTGTGGGAAACTCTAGTCTCCAAAGGACAAAAGAACTGGTTTTATCAACAAATAAATTGCAAGGGAAAAAAAGAGAATCTACAGATTTAAAAAGACTAAAAAATCTACCAACCAATTGCAATGCATGGACTTTACTTGATCCTGATTCCTCAAACAACACAAACACCAATATGCATTTGACATTTTTGAGACAATCAGAAATTTGAACAGACTGAATAACTTAATGATATTTTTTGTATGATAATGGCATTGTGATTATATATATTTTTAAATCCCCATCACTTAGGCATATTTCAGGGATATATACTGAAATATTCACAAATGGACTATATGATTAAAATTTGCTTCAAAATAATCTAGGAAAAGGGAAGTGAATGAGGGTATACATAAAAGAAGAATGGGCATAAAGTAGAAATTACTGAAGCTAAATGATGGGTCAAGGGACTCATTATACTCTTCGGTTTCTTTTTGTACAAATTTGAAATTCTCCATAATAAAAAGATTAAACTTAGAGTTCTTAGTTTGTTTACTGAAAAATTCTTTTTTTTTAATTTTCCTACCCACCTATCCTGTCGAAATTTTTATCTATCATTTTTCATGTTATTAATATAAGTCTACTACAGAAGAATTATATAATGTTCTAACAAATACTTACATGCATACACAGTATAGTTACAATGTTTTTACATACCACAACTTCCTGCAGACTGTTTGGAAGACTAACTGTTGAAATGCCATGAAATGGTCGTTGGGTAAAGTCAATATTTTGTAAGGGGCCTCCAACACTGTGACTTCTAGTCAAAGATACATTTCGCTTTGATAAACTATCAGGCACAGATGAAATTTTTATAGTTTGGACATCTCCACTGGCTTTCTTTATTTCGTCGCTTTAAAAAAATGGAGAAGAAATGCTTTGTTTGTGTTGAAAATACTCTAAACCTGTAGAGCTACAGTATTTACTACAATGAATCTTAAGTCTACTAAATATAACTGAGAAGAATCAGTACGGCCTTTTAAAAATTAAATTTTCTTCAAGCATATATCTGTAAAACTGGTCAGAAGAACAAGACAGAGTAGATGACTCTGGTGAGAGGTGGGAATAGGACATAATGTAGATAACAGCTATTATTTTAAAAAGACAAAGTATCCATTCAGTTGCTTTATACAAGTATTACTTCATCTTTATTAAAAAAAATCACCTAGAAATATACTGTATGCAAGTAAGTACAATAAAGTCACTGATGAGTATTTAATCTCTACCAGGCCATAATTCACTAGATCTTACTTACTTTTTAATTTTTAGTGCTTAGCATAATACTTAGCATACAATAGGCTCTCATGATTCAAACAATATTTAAGAGAAAAGTGTGTACTTCACAGTAAAGAGAATAAATACTTCTCTGCAAACTGGTAATGACTACATTAAGGAAGAAATATTCTTTACTGTTGAGAAGTTCATTTTGTAAAAGACCACTGTCAAATATTAAACTTAGTTCAAAAATGGGTTGTCATCACATTCACCCATTAGATAATTAAACACTATGTGGTAGTGAAAAGTTAAGATTAAACTTTTTTAAATGCCAGAACTTACGCCTACAAGAGTCAGGATGTCTTTAAAGATGGAATTTTTACAAAGGTACACAACTTATTACAAAGAGAGCTCTCTACCCTGTGGTACCTGGGCTCAGCTGCAGAGCTTGTTTCTTCAGTTACGGTCTGGTGATGTTTTGGGAAATCCATAAAGTTGATCAAGTCAGGTTCTGCTAAACTGGATACAGGTTTGTGCTCCAAGGATTCACTTGCCAGTGGAATGCTTCCACTTTGTAAACTGTCACCAGAGGTACTTGGTTTCAGGAAAAAGCTAAATATGGAATAGTTAAAAAAAAAAAAACACTTTAAAAATGCTTGAGTCCTCTAAGTTTCATCATATTTAGAATTGCTTTATGATAAAGCAGTCATTAATGACGTATACAATCCATAAGGGAAATACTGTCTATTTCAAACACAAACACACTCTCTCTCTCTTCCCCGCCCCACTCTCATTTTCTCTTCTCCTGCTATCTTAAACTTCTCAAATGAAAGGTCTGAGGTAGTCCAATATAAGATCCCTTCAGTTTTTAAGAACCATTAGAAAGCTATGAAGGAAGAGGGGAAGCAAAATATTTTAATTTCCCAAGTTAAAAAAAATAAGAGCTGCAGCAACAGCAGTATTTTAAAATATATTATTAATCTAGACTCAGCTAGTCTGATAGTGGGTTATCAGAATTTATTAATAGTAGTGTCACTAAAGTTGATATACAACCCCCCCACTGGTAAATTTGACTGTCTTTAAAAAATAAACAAAATAAAATATATTAACCTATAACTGTTTATAATGCCCCCCTTTTCACTTATAAATGTCTATTTTGTCTCTAGTCATTTCTTTTTTTCTCTATTAATTAGTTTATGTCCATGTGATCTCTCTCCTTCTCCCTTTGGGTGAGACTAAGTGAGGAGAGCGCCTTAAAAGGAACATTAGAGGATTTTCTGAGGTAATGGTAATTTTTTGTAAGGGTTTGATTTGCATAAACGTATGCATTTCCTCTTCAAATGGTATGTTTAAGATCTGTACATTTTATTGTGTGTATATAAATTTACCTCAAAAGACTGTAAATAAATACTGAACTCTAGTTAATGATATGCATGCAGGAGAAATGTCTTTGCAGGAGAAATGTACTAATATCTACATCTTATTTTTAAATGAATAAAAATATAAAATAAATTGATGGAGGGATAGATAAGTGATAAAGCAAGTACAGTAAAACGTAAATTAAAAATGCATGGAGAGATATGTGAGTGTTCACTAAAAAAAATCCTTAAGCTTTGTTGTAAATTTGAAATTTTCTGTAACATCATATGGGAGGGAGGACTCAAATGCTCTTTCATACTTAATTTGAAAATATAAAATAAAATACTTGTCACAGTAGCTGGAAAACCACAATTAACTCAAAAAAGTAGAGGACTTATGGAGAATAACTTAAACCTGTATTAAAAGACATAAAAGAAGATCTGGAAAACATGTAGAGACATACTATACTCATAGATAAGAAAATAATATTGAAAAGGTCAGCTTTTCCCCAATTAGTCTATAAACCTAATGCAATCTCCATGAAGACTCCACCTAGATTTTTGTTTTTTAAGGAACTCAAACTTATTCTAAAAATTTACAGGAAAGAATGAACAGAGAAAAAAAAATTCAAGAGAGGGAACTCACCCTCCTAACCAGATATAACACAAACACGGATTAATAAAAATATGGTATTAACAAAAACAACAAGAAAAAGCAAAACCAGAGTAAGGTATACATGGAATTGACAGATGATAAAGATAACACCACAAATCGATGAGGAAAGGATAGGTTATTTAGTAGATGATATTGGGGTAACTGGCTTGTTACACAGAGAAAAACAAAAGCTGGATCTCTACCATCATACATAAAAGTAGACACCAGATGGATTAAAGACCTACATATCAAAAGTAAAATGTAAAAAAAAATGTTCAAGGAGAAAATTTTCACGGCATAGGAATGGGGAACAACTTCTGAAACAAGATTTCAAAAATACAAATCATAAGGTGGAAAATTAATAAATGATAACATCAAAATTAATGCTTTCTCTTCCAGGAATTAATACCAAGAATTCCAAGTCAGAGCAATAATAAAAAGAACACTCAGGCCAGGTGTGGTGGCTCACACATGTAATCCCAGCACTTTGGGAGGCTGATGCAAGAGGATCACTTGAGGCTAAGAGTTTGAGACCAGTCTGGACAACATAGTGAGACTCCACCTCTACAAAAATAAAAGAAAAAATTAGCTAGGTGTGGTGGCATGCACCTGTAGTTCCAGCTACTTGGAAGGCTGAGGCGGGAGGATTGTTTCAGTACAGGAGTTGGAGGCTACAGCAAGTTACAATTGCACCACTGCACTCCAGCCAGGGTGAAATAGCAAGATCCTGTCTCTTAAAAAAGAATGCTCAACAGAAAAATGGGCAATGAATACAAGCAGGTAATTCATAGAAAATTCCAGAATAACAAGTAATGAAGAGATACTCAAACTTATTAGCACTGAAAGAAAAATTAAAACAAAAATGAGATACCACTTTATACTCATTAGACTGCCAAAATTAGAAAAGTGAGCCCATCCTCCTTCTGCTATCTTTCCATGCTGCCATAATGGTGTGCATGAATGTCCTGGCTGATGCTCTTAAGAGCATCAACAATGCCAAAAAAAGAGGCAAACAAAAGGTTCTTATTAGGCTGTGCTCCAAAGTCATAATCCGGTTTCTAACTGTGGTGATGAACCACGGTTACATTGGCGAACTTGAAATCACCGATGATCACAGAGCTGGAAAAATTGTTGTGAACTTCAAAGGCAGATTAAACAAGTGTGGAGTGATCAGCCCCAGATTAGATGTGCAACTCAAAGATCTAGAAAAATGGCAGAATAATATACTCTCATACTGCCAGTTTGGTTTCATTGTACTGACTTCAGCTGGCATTATGGACCATGAAGAAGCAAGATGAAAACACACAGGAGGGAAAATCCTGGGATTCTTTTTCTAGGGATATAATACATACTTACAAATAAAATATCTCAATGGAAAAAAAAAAGAAAGAAAGAAAAGTGGTAACACCAAATGTTAGTAAAGTTGTACAGAAATGAGAATTCTTGGGCACTACTTGTGGGAGGGTAGCCATCTGGGAAAGAATCTTTCATTGTTTATTAAAATCATGTAAGAAATGACTCAGTGATCTCACTCTTAAGTATATTTTTCTGAGAAAAACTACTTTACAAGTCAGAAGGGGGTTATGAATTTTGCAGTGTACTACGTTGCTTCAGTGATGTTTGTAGTAATACAGAATTGAAAGCAACTGAAGTAGCCAACATTAGAATAATGGAAAAGTAAAATGATGCATTAACTTCCTAAAGGAGAAAGGGAATAAAGCAGTTGTATATACAGTAAGTCAGTTTTTAAAAAGAAACAGACTGATATTTTCAGCATTTTAATTATATAAAGTAAAAACACATATACAAAATGACCCTATATATTTTTATAAGGATATATTCAAGGATATAACATACAGAGCAGGGTCAGTGTCTTTGTTGAATAAGGTAATAGCAGTGGAATGGTGGAAGAAGGATAAATAAGAGGGCCCTGGCACAGACCAATAATGATAGTGTGATTAAATTGTATGATTTGACTTAGCTCCCTGCCCGAAGCTAAAAGAAAAAAATTGAAAGAAAACGCCTCTACAATTTAAGATTTAAAAAAAAAAAAAGTAGCTAAAGGCAGACAATAAGATAATAATATAAAGTTCATTTACTCCACAAAACAAATAGAATAGTGAGCATAATTACTTAGGCCAGCATACAGTTATCAAACTCTCAATTAATGTCTGATTATAGACTAGCTAGTCTCCTTTCTATTGCCTAGAATTTGACCATTTCACTGTCTAAAGCACTATCAGAAAGTGAAGTGGCAGCAAGTTAAGAGAAAAATTGAAGTATTTTTTTTTCCTTTTTTCTTCTAGAATACATAATTAAGGTTGCAGAGGCAGGAGGCTTGAAATAATGCCTACTATTAAGTTTTGAATTCTCTATAAATAACGTTCAGTTCTAAGCATTAACTACTACTGATAATCCTGCTTTAAATAAAATGGAAAAGTAGTCTCCCACATTACTAGTATTTTCTATTCAAATCCTGAAGGTGAGGGGTAGAAAGGAAAGGCACACCTGGAGCATACCATGAATATTTCAGTCTTCCCCCAGGAGTCATATCTTTTGTGGGGGCACTTACCTCTTGAGGGAGAGCTTTTATAGTACTAACCTTGAAGAGCCTCTCAAGTCTTTAAATTCTATATTGAGAAGAGGCAAGAAGTTGCTTTTACAGAACGGACAGGTTGTATTCAAATTTGAATCATCTGCCGTCCATCCAGCCATAATTTCTTCATCATAAACTAAAGCTCCACAAGCTCTACACTGTGAACAACTTGACATCAAAACCTAAGAACAGAAAAACACAGACATGGAGAATCCTATAGTAAAAATTAACCTTAACAGGCCATACTCTTAAGAAAAGCATAAGATTTTACTATTCTATTGATCAGATTTGGAATTAACAGTTCTATTATTTTACAAGTAAACTCCCAGTTCATTGTCTTACTCATACAAGACAGCAAGCAAATTCAACAAAATCACTTATTTTATTATTCTGTCTATGAAGGCATCATAGAATCCTGTTAAATGCCATTCTGAAATTAAAAGTATGTTTACAGCCACTCTATCATGGGCAGAATACAGAACTTTTACCTCCATTGCACAGTTCTGATAGATGCTAGACATGCTGGTATTTTGAGAAGAACCATGGTCTGATTTCTCAAAGTCTTGCCCTTTCATGCCTCTTGGAAGTGGAACTTCACCTGGAAAGGAATAAGCATCATAACACCTTATGTAGGAAATGTCCTTATTCTTTGGAAATGCATGCCAAAGTATTTAGGGGGAAAGTCTGCAATTTTTTTCAAATAGTTCAGTATAAAAATGTATGTGTACACAGATATAAAATTAACAATACTTAATTAAATCTAGGTAGAGAATATGATTATTTATTATGCAATTCCTTCAACTTTTCAGGACATTTAAAATTTTTCATGATAAAAAGATGAAGAAAAAGAGCAGAATTCAATTTTTTAAAGCAACACAGAGCTAAGAAATTTCAATGAAACAACCCAGGAATTCTCACACTCTATTGTACCTCTGATTCACCCAGAGACCTGGTTAAAAATACACATTCCCAAGGCCCCATCCACAAATTCAGTCTCAGAAAGTTTTAGGCTAAGGCTTGGACATTTGTATACATTTTTAAACAAATTCTCCAGACAATTCTGATGCATGCATAAGTTTAAGAACTAATGATATAATCCACAAATATAAACAACTAAATATAAACATAGTTAGTGACTATAGTACTTGTAGATCATACAAAATCTGAGTAGACAGTAAGGTATAGCTATTATTAAAAATCTATCAGATCATCTCAACAAATGGAGATTAGGGGAGAGTTATAGGCATCTAAATTAAAACAAGCAAAGACAAATAAAGGACAATTCTTCCCCATACCTATTGAATAATGCAGTTTTCCTACATCTCCACTGCTGCTGCTACTGCCAAGACTTGTGTTGCTCTGGGTAAGTTCGCTGGGGACCGAGATACTTGTGTTAGGCGATATAGTCTCCCCCAACATATGGTCTTCTAGGCCAGCTGGGAAGCTGTAATCTCTATTAGTTTCCTCCTTTAATTAAAAAGAATAAAACCCCACATACATAAATAATACCTTCTCCAATGAGAATATACTCACTGTATCCTTTTCAAAATTAAACTCTATAATCCTTAAACAAATCATCATCCCCCAATTTTTCAAAACCATGAAATCTCACTATTATTTGGAACTTCCCTTCCATATTCTAAGACATCCAAGCCATAACCAACAATACTTTAAGAAAGACTGTACTGTGCTCC
>NW_012155840.1:6432201-6435342 GCF_000956105.1 Propithecus coquereli | reverse complement strand
GTTGGGTTTTTTTTAATCATAATACCAGGTTAAGACACTTTGGAAGGTATTTTATCTTGCCTTTCCTTGACTGACCTTGTAAGCTCTTTAAATATAAAATACAGTTTGTCTTAAAATACTCAACACTGTACTTTTAATTGAATTAATATTTTGCCTATAGAATGGTGTTTTCCTTCAAATGGTATACAAGTCTTATTCGTCCAATTTCTTTTCCCATATCTCTAATTCCTATGTGGACCTTTACAATTTGAAATTAATTACATGACCTTGAAAATGCATGATGTTTTAAGCTTCCGTGTTTTTTCACATTATTCTCTCAGATATACCCTTGTGGCCACTTTACTGCCATAATTAACCTAAAATTTCAAATTTATCCTTCAAATCCCAACTTAGATATCACCTGCTTTGCTTTTTCTAGACAGCCTTTTAATATATTGCTCTTTGATATCTTCTCCTAAGACATTGCTTCTAAGGTGAGAGCATGGACTCTAGAGCCAACCTCTTTGACCTTAAATCCTAGATCTACCACTCACTAGTTACATGATCTTGGAAAGCTAATTTATCTCTCTGAACCTCATAAGTCATCTATAAAATGAGGATAACGATAGTACCACCCTCATGGGGTTGTTATGAAAATTAAACAAATATATGTGTGTGTGTGCACATATTCATGTATAAAAACAGATATATAGCTTACAACAGTACCTAGAATATACTGTTACAATAACAGTAGCAAACATTAAAGATATTTCCTATTAAAGTACTCAAGTACTATATAATTTTTTGAACACAAGGTGAGATTTTAGTTAACTTTTCTGTAAAACAAGCAAAATTTCCCCACTTCTATTTTCATAAAAAGATCTAATGATTAACTCTACTTATAATAATTTCTTTAAAGACTTAATCATTTTTGTCACATAGTATAAAATCTGTGGATTAAGATGCAGGTTGATTTCAGATATATTAAGGAGATAAGTAAAAGTTTTTAAGAAGTGCTCTGCAACTATAATATGGAATTATTAACTTCAAATATTAATCACTAATACTTTTAAAGAAATAAACTTAATATTTTAGTTTAGAATGATTTATGGAATTATAAAGTAGTCCTGATATTCTATTTCTACATTATTAATTTCCTTACATATATGTTCAAATTACTTCAAGAAAGAAACCAAATATGTATAAAGTTTTAAAATATAAAAACAAAAGTTACCAGAAATCTCTAAATAATAATACATGTATTTTTAAACGATACTATAAACTTTGCAACGTCAGATAGACTACACACATAAAACTCTCATACCTCATCATCTGAGTAGTTGTAGGCAGACGTCACAGCTCCCCACATCTTAGTGGCTACTGTTGCTGCTTGTTTCACACCAGATTTTAGGACATCCATCTTGGGCCCTGACAGTATACTCTCCAGCTTTAGCCCTGACAAAGAATTTACTACAGAACCCAGTGAGCCATGTGGTGAAGAACGCACTAGCGCTGACAAAGAAGTGGAACGTTCTTTATGAGTTCGAGAGGGAGTCTGCGGCTTGAAACGCCCAGTAAAAGTTTTAGACTTGGACATGGCAGGGGAGCTCTTTTCACTTTCAGGATTTTCCTGTGCTGGCAGACCAGGCTCTAAAGGTAGGCTTGACCTCCTCTCTAAAGGGTGAATAAGCAGAGTGGTAGTGCCAGACTCTCTGTTTCCCTCTCTGTGTAATTCCATACTGGAAGATTTACTACCCAGGGGACTTTTTAGGTTCATATAGCTTTCGATTTCATCAGCCAGATTACGTGCAATAACTGGAGAAAACACCTTATCTTCAGAATCAGGAGTTTTTTCTCCTGTACATTCAGTGGCTAAAAGCGACAAAGGATCTAGTCCAGTTTCAACATCTTCCCTCTCAACAGCTTTAGCAACACCATATAAACTACTTCTCTTATTCATCAGATCTTTGGATCCTGTTTTTAAGTCTCTTGGCTGCTTACTGTTACTATCACTTTGTAGACTATCATATGTATTTTCTGACACTGTTATTTTAGCTACATCATCATCAACCACAGGCTCTAGAAACTCCTGGCTTTCCTCAAGCATCTCTAGCACCGGAGATGATCTGTGCTCAGGATCCCAAGTGCTTTCAGACACACGATTCCTACTGTCGGATAGGTGACAGCTAACATTCTCAAAGCTATGGGTTCTTGTGACATGAAGTGGAGAGGTCTTAGGACACGTCAATGCTGCTGTGAGAATCCTGGCGTCTGCTCCCATCATGACGGCCATTTCACTTGAATTCAAATCCAAACTGCTCTTCTTAAGCAACATTCCTGCTCGACTTTCAGAACTAAAACTGCAACTCCTCTCTGAAAAATGCTTTTGTCTTTTTTCTCCTCTATCACCATTCTTCTTGAGATTAGGAACTTCTCCAAAAACTGCATCTTCAACTGGATCTTCAGTAGAAAATAGCACATTTGATGTACTACCTAAACGAGACAGTAAAATATTAACAGTGAATCTCTATTTTCCAATGTAACTTTTTTTTAAAAAATAGATATGGGATCTTGTTATGTTGCCCTGGCAGGCCTCAAACTCCAGGGCACATATGATCCTCTTGTCTCAGACTCTCAAGGAGGTGGGACTGTAGGCACATGCCATTATCCCTGGCTTCAATGTAACTTTTATTAAAACATTTACTGTTTTCCTTACTGTGAAAGTGACATATAATCAGAGTAAAAAATTCAGAACATTTAGAAGGTATAAAGAAGATAAAAGGTATATATAGAAAAAAGTACCCCCAAAAAGCTACTCAAGTCTGTATACCAGACATAACATTTTTTTTATTATTTTTTTATTCTAATTGCAGATGAGGTAAAGAGATAACATTTTAATATATAACTTGCCTTTCATCTTCTATACATATATATATACACCCATAAAAAAAGAGTTCATGCTCAGCCATAGTTCTGACTTAAAAAAAAAAAAGTTCATGTAATATATGCTGGATATATCTATATAGTTTGCTAAAATACATTACATTTATCAAAAAACATAGGTCTATTCTTATTTCTTACATTTTAAGAGTCTTACATTCAATTTAAGAAATACATTGAGGTTAAAAGCAGACTTTAGGCCGGGCGCGGTGGCTCACGCTT
>NW_012155840.1:6421717-6432151 GCF_000956105.1 Propithecus coquereli | reverse complement strand
GCTCCAAGTGTATGCTTGGGGTCTGGGTGTCTCTCAATATTCAATATTATAAAATAAAGGAACTCTATTTATCTATTATATTAAGTCTATTATAAAATAAAGGACTCGCTGTCTCCAATGGAGTCAGAGATCCCAGTACAAGTAGAGTAGGGATTTTTGAGTCAGACAGCCAGATTGGTAAGTATGTGACCTTACAGAAATTAATTCTCTAACTTTTAATTACATCATCTAAAAATATGGGTAATATGAGTCTTTTCAAATACAGTTGTTGTGAGGATTTCAGCTGAAAGTCTGATTGTTCAGAATAATAAATATCAACGTTAGAGGCCTAAGATACGAATAAAGTTCCAAAAAACACTGCAGTTCTTAACTACTCTGATTGTTGAAGTTTTAGTTTAGATAGAAAACATTTCGATAATTCTCATGTAATTTATTTTTATGTCATTACATTTTCCTCTATGTTGTTTAAACCCCTGTAAAATATTACTGATGTACTATTATGTATTTAGTATTAATAAATCTTCTATTGCTTAAACACTCAAAATGCTTTTAAATCTTATATAAATTCCATTGATGAATTCCTTTGAGCTATTTTTACATACATACGTAATTATCTCCTTAGATTAAATTCTGGAGAAAAATTATAAACATTTTTTATAGACTTATTATGCATTCCTTCACTTGCAAATATTTATTTGCCTTATGCCAAGCACTGCTACTAGTGCCAGGGCTATGGCAATAAACAGAAAAGACAAGATCCACAACTACTTGGAATTTACAATGTCATACATTCCAAGTCCAAATAATTCTGTAGAGAGTATTTTTGTTTTTAATTTAACATTGTTACATAAAATTTCAAAAATAAAAAGATTCACCCTGTTGGTTTTTTTTTTTTTTTTTTGAGACAGAATCTGGCTCTATTGCCCTGGCTAGAGTGCCATGGCGTCAGCCTAGCTCACAGCAACCTAAAACTCCTGGGCTCAAGTGATCCTCCTGCCTCAGCCTCCCGAGTAGCTGGGACTACAGGCATGTGCCACCATGCCTGGCTAATTTTTTTTATATATATTTTTTTGGTTGTCCAGATAATTTCTTTCTATTTCTAGTAGAGATGGGGTCTCGCTCTTTCTCAGGCTGGTCTCGAGCTCCTGACCTTGAGTGATCCATCCGCCTCGGCCTCCCAGAGTGCTGGGATTACAGGCGTGAGCCACCGCGCCCGGCCCAGAGGTCTTATTTGACCAAGTAGAGCAAAAATATGCTAGCGGCCTTAGGAACCTCCCCTATCTTTGTGGGAAGCAAGCAGTCTTTTACTTTTTGCTACCATGCAATTTTTTCCACTCTAATACCAAAAGCTATTTCCTATTTGAATCTTAGAACTTAAGTCTACCTGTTACGGTCTCCATTTTTGTGCCCCCTAAAATTCATACATTGAAATCCTAACCCCCAATAGGATGATATTAGGAAGTGGAGCCTTTGAGAGATAATTAGGTCATGAAGGTGATACCCTCATGAGTAGGATTAGTGCCCTTATAAAAGAGACCCCAGAGAGCTCTCTCCTATGCCATGTAAGCATACAATAGGAAGTCGGTAGTCTGTAACCTCAAAGAGAGCCCTCACCAGAACCCACCATACTGATACACTAATCTTGGACTTTCCAGACTCTTGAACGCTAATAAATAAATTTATATTGTTTATAGCCACCCAGTCTATGAAATTCTATTAAAGCAACCTGAATTGACTAAAACACCACCCATGCATATTTAGGATTCTCATTTGTTTTTTAAAAAGCATAATGATCTGGGAGCTTTGAGGGGAAAAGCTGTCTTTGACAAGATCTTTTTTTTAAACTTCCAAATTGATTTCAACATTATTTTAATTTTTCCAATTAGTACTAATTACTGGTCATAATCATATCAATTAATCAGAACTACTAATAAGCATTTAGAGATATTTTTAAGGCTTTTAAGGGAATTAAACTAACCTATTTTACAACTCCAAAATTTGTACCTACTTTGAAAACTATTCTCAGTATTTGAGAAACAGATCTGTGCAAATATTAATTCTCATAGTATTTCTAGGATTTTAGTGGCAAATTTTATTCAATTTTAAAATGAATTTGTTTGATATACTGGCAAAAGCCCCAATACCATCCCCTTCTTTCTTAACGGAATAAATCTTCCTATATCAAGATGTGATATAAAAATAAGATGAGTAAAAAGGGAAGGAAACACACCAGTCCCTAGGCCATGTCTACTTCAATACTCTGAGAGGATTCTAAACCTTTGATAAAGAAACTCTGCCCTCCTCTCCGCCACCCACCCTACTATCAATGGGTTGGGAAAATTAGATCTATAACATATATATCAATTCTTTTCTCAAAAAATCTTTAGACCCACCTCTTGAGTACTACCCCAAAAAAGTAATGAATTTGGTATCACAGTAAATACAAAGAGAAAAGATTTTAAGAATAAGGAGTACTTTTGCACTGATCTAAGAAGCTGAACAAATTAATTTCTGTAAAGCCATCCAAGAGATAGATACATTTTCAGATAAGACAGTAGACTTTAGAGAAGTGAATTGAAGCTACCACTAACAAATAGCAAAAGACACAGGCCAATTTCACTGTCCTTTAAAATCATATACTTATCCTTGTTAGTATAGTGGTAAGCAAAAGAAAATAAAGCTATTTAAATGAAATTTATTTTTTAAAAATTTAGAAAAAAATAAAATAAAATCATATACTTAGATGTATGCCTTATGGGTATTTGTGAGGCCTACAATATAATTGAAAGTAGTAAACTCGAATTCAAGGGAGTCACACACACAGAGTTATTTATTACAAATATATAATCACAAACAAGAAGTGGTTTGGGGTACCTACAACAAATGGGCCAAAATTAAAGACCCACTGATGTATTTGTGTAGAGTGGAAATGATATGAGTATTTTTCTTTCATTTCCCTTTAGTGATAGGAAATACCATGCACAAAAGCCCTCTGAGATTTGATCACATCACTGCCTCTCTGTTCTTGATGCATATAGGAGGCCCTACAGTATATTCTCATTATCTACAATGAGAAAGAGTGACCAAACAGAGAACAGGCACTACAGCAGGAAAAGGCATTCCAAATGACAATCAAACACACTAAATAACCCTCCTTTTAAAAATTAAATACCTTTAAATAACAACATTTAAAATTTTTTTAGGCCGGGCGCGGTGGCTCACGCCTGTAATCCTAGCTCTCTGGGAGGCCGAGGCGGGCGGATTGTTTGAGCTCAGGAGTTCGAAACCAGCCTGAGCAAGAGCGAGACCCTGTCTCTACTAAAAATAGAAAAAATTAATTGGACAACTAAAAATATATAGAAAAAACTAGCCGGGCATGGTGGCGCATGCCTGTAGTCCCAGCTACTCGGGAGGTTGAGGCAGGAGGATCGCTTGAGCCCAGGAGTTTGAGGTTGCTGTGAGCTAGGATGACGCCACGGCACTCTAGCCTGGGCAACATAGTGAGACTCTGTCTCAAAAAAAAAAAAAAAATATTTTAGCCCACTTATAGTCACTTCTGGCTCTTTGGCATGTACATTATAATTAAGTCAACAATTTAATGTCATTAAAAATACATAGGTGTCTGTGGAAGTATATTTTAAATATTTAATAACCAATATGTAAAAGACTCACCAGTGCTATTTTTCTTGCTGTTGATATCAAATATACCAGATGGAACTTTCACAATACTGTTGCCCCATGCAGGAGCTTCGCTAGGACTCTGAGGCTCTGGACTAGGTTGTGAATGTTTTGCCACAATAGAAGAGACATCACATGCCTCTGGAAAAAAAAATATTTGGATGTTATTCCTCCTTTTTCTAATATTGAACAGACACCATACATTGATATTTATATACTGTATGTATTTTTTTCTCCAAAAGGAGTGAATACCTATTTTATTACTGATTTATTATGTATGGTTTACTCTATGCCATAATTGTCACCAATACTGACTGAAATAAATGCTTTGTTTTAGTGTTCGATAATCCTAAGGTGCATGTTCTTGAGTGAATCAATTAAGCCCCTGGCCTTCAGTTCTCCTTCTCATCACTTGGCAAGTGGGAGAGGGGCTTGCTTCTGCCTAACTCTGGAGGATAAAATAAGTAACATCATGAAAGAAACTGCACTTTTGTGAAGAGAATAGGAAGAACATCTTATTACCAAAATGTTCTTCCATATTTCCATGAAATGATTACAACAATTCATCTCTACCTTAATGAGTCCTATAAAAACCAGGAAAACCACACAGAATATGTTTTTTTTTTTTCAGCATATTATGGGGTACAGATGTTTAGGTTATGTGTGTTGCCCTTGGTTCCCCTCCCCCCAAGTCCGTGTTTCAAATATGTCCATCCTTCGGGTAGTGCGCAAGGGGGAGGGCGGTGGGAGGAGGGGGGAGGAGGGAGGAGGGGACGGGTATTTGTATACACAAGGAGTGCAATGCGCACAGAATATTTTTAATCCACCAGTGAAAAATATGCACTTAGATATCTGAAGGACTTCTAGCAAAGGAACGTTTTAAAAAAAAAGGAGCACTGAAATACAAGTTTTGATGACTTAAAGTTTAGTCCTGGTTCTGTCACAAAGTAGGTATGTAACTTTGGCAAATACCACAAAAGGTTGTGCTTTCTTGCAAAATTAAGGGCTGACTTAGAAAGCCCCTGAAGGTCTCTTAAATTCTAAAATTTAGAGACTACCAAAATCTACCTTATATAATAATATACAATATCTTATTAGCTAGACCTTACGTTTTTGAAAATTATCACCAAAAATTATCAAATAAGATAAACTTTTAATTAATACAGGTATTTTTCTTTAAGTAAAGCTCATAAATATCAGTACTTAACCTTCTTTTTGCAGTTTTGTTTTAGTTATCAATTCTCTTGCTACCTGTTCTTCAGGCACATGAATTTCTGCATCATCCTTTATCAGTTCATCCTTAGACCCGTAGCCTTGGTCAGACTGACCACCTATTAAAAAGAATGCAGCCTTACATATAAATGTTTTCATATACTTGTATACTTCACATATAAAATAGCAAAAGAAAATTCCACTGATCTACATAAACTTAGAGAAAGGGAACAAAAGAGCATACAAGGCACACAGAACATTTTAAAAACAATGACAAGAAGCAAAGAACAGCAAAAATGAGAACACCAAAGACTAAAGACCATTACATATTTGGAAGCATTGAACCTTAATTACCTTATCTGTAAATTAAAGAGATTTGGACAGTATGTTTTGAAAAGGCTTTTTTGGAGATTGTCTATAGAATGCTACCTTTTGTTTAAGAAAGAAAAGGGAACAAAATACACATATATCTCCTAATTTTTGCAAAAAGAAATGCAAGAAAGATGAATCAGAAAACAGTAAAAATGATTACCTACAAGGGGTGTGGGAAAACAGCATGGAATGAATAAAGGAGGAAACTTCTCTAACTATGGCTTATCATATTGTTTTTATTTTTAGAGATGTAATATATTTATATATATTCAAAAAAATGAAAGCAATAAAGTGGGGGATGAGGGCTAAAATTGAATGCAAAGAGAAACAAAAGAAGCAAATCATATTGCATAAAAATAACATACCCAGACTGAAAGGGTCATGTGAGAACTAATTCAAGTATTGATAATTTTTTAATACATTATTTTGAATGTATACCCTAAGACAAGGGGTAACAGTCAAATCCTGAACTGCTTACTAGCTTTTTTTTTTTGCACAGGGGAGTATAACAATTTTGGCATTATTTTTTGTGTACAGTGTACATATTTTCTAGCTCTGCTTGTTTAAAAAAAAAGTCTAGAAGCAGTAACACCTTGGTAGCAGTAACCATATGTAGAGCCCAGATCCTGGCTTCTATAATCTATTCTCCATTAAAAGGAACCTGGGATCCCTGAAGAAATGGCTAATTCCAGAGCTCAGGCAGGGAAGGTACAAAAATGAGCCAGGGATATTTTGTTGTGCCACAAAGGAAGTCCTCAAAAACATGATGGGGGCATGTCTAAAGGACATAAAAACCAACTTAAAAGAGCTCCAACTAGCCAACACTGGGATAACTTGAGGATCAAATAGGGACAGTAATGGATTATAATTCAATGAATAAAATAGGAATCCATGAGTCCATACTAAAAATAAATTCATAAGCAAAAAATGGAGAAGGGAAATTCTTCTATACACTGGAATGCCACCTTCTAAATATGGAAGGAGTGATAGAGTTGGCAAAATCATTATTTTGTAACCATCACAATAAAGATTGGTTCAGGTAAGCATCATCAATGGATGCCAAATTTAAAAGAGAAAGAGTGATGAGAAAGGATATTATCATATGGTCTCAGAGTATGCCCTCACAGATGACTTACAACCTGCGAGGAGGAAAATACTAACTGTACACAGAGAAATCAGACAACAGAGACCAGGTGATCAAAATTAACATCACCAATGAGGGGCAGGGAGTGTTAATCTGAGGATATGACATCACTTATGTAGTACACCTGTGGATGCATAACCTGATCACAAGGAATTATCAGACAAACTCAAATTAAGGAACATTTCATAAAATAACTAAAATGAACTCTTCAGAAAGGTCAAAGTCATGAAAGACAAAGAAAGGCCGAGGAATTGTGTCAGGTTAAAGGAGACTAAAGAGAAGGCGTCAAAGTACCACAAAGGACATTACCATAACTGACAAAATTGGAACACAGACTATAGATTAAAGTAGTATATCAATGTTTTCTTAAATTTGGTAACTAAACTGTGGTTATGTAAGAAAAAATATCACTGAAGTATTAACAGGTAAAAGGGCAAGATATGTAACCTGCTCACGTGACTTAGGAAAAGTAAATGATACATGTATGCATACAGAATGAAATTTGGGAAACTAAAAAGGAGTGAATCTAGACAAAAGATATTTAAGAGTTTTTTGTATTATTCTTGAAACTTTTTATATGTTTGAAACTATTTTAAAATAGTTTTTCAAAAGTCTATTTTGGCTTTAAAGTTCTATAATTTAAAATTGAAACTAAGACCAGTTCTAGAGAAATCAGTATAAAGATGTCAATCAAAGACACATAAAATACGTAATACCTTCCACTTTCTGCCACTTAGACTTTGGTTTGCTATATAACAAAGGAATTAAACGTCTTTAAATACCACTATTCAGAATGACTGGCTGGTGCAGTGGCTCATGCCTGTACTCCTAGCACTCTGGGAGGCAGAGGTGGGAGGATTGCTTGAGGTCAGGAGTTTGAGACCTGCCAGAGCAAGATCAAGACTTCGTCTCTACTAAAAATAGAAAATATCAGCTGGGCGTCGTGGTACGCACCTGTAGTCCCTACTACTCCAGAGGCTGAGGCAGGAGGATTGACTGAGCCCAGGAGTTTGAGGCTGCTGTGAGCTGGGCTGACATCACAGCACTCTAGCCCAAGCGACAGAGCAAGACTCTGTCTCAAAAAAAAAAAAAAAAATTTCATATAGAATGACTAACTTCAGTCACTTTTTTATTACACCCCCAAAAGTCTGGTAAAGCAATATGGTGCCATGAAATGAACACTAGACTAGGAACTGGGTAAATTCATTAAACCCAAATATGTCCCTAACAGCTAAGTGACTCTGTATCAGGTACCAAGCAGAAAGATTCCATGTGATAATCCTTAATGAAATAAGCGACTTAAGCATCTGGGCTGGAAGACTTTCCAAAAGTATCAAATGATATCACCAGAAGCCCTACAGAGACACATAGTCACTGTAAATTCAATGTCTTGGATTCAGCCATTTGAAAGGCAACAATTAATATAAAGAAATATATAGGCTGGGTGCAGTAACTCACACCTGTAGTCCCAGTTACTGGGGATGGTAAAGTGGGAAGATCGCCTGAGCCCAGGAGTTTGGGGCTGCAGTGAGCTATGATTGTGCCACTGCACTCCAGTCTAGGCGACAGAGTGAGACCCCATCTCTTTAAAAAAAAAAAAAAGTGAGTGAGTGACGGGCGGGGGTGAGGGGGGGACGGAGGGAGAGAGAGATAAATAAATATACAAAGAGGGCTCTGAAGGTTCTTCCACAACTATTGCAATCTTTATACCAATTACCCAGGATTATTAGGAGACATTTTTTTCCATTAAAGGACGAAACTGCCTCTATAACGAGACAAACTTAAAAAGCTAGAGGAATAAGGGTGGGTGTTTATGTATTATTACTACTGGTTAACTGGTTGCAGACCAAAAATTTATTTTCTTCGTTTTTTTGTACATGAAACTCATTTCTTCTACAAGTATTAGGAAAAAATACAGGCAAAATAAGGTAGCTTTAAAATGAAAGTTTCATAATAATTCCTACTTGTTAATTTACAAACCGGATTGTAGAAAGTTAATCACGAATAGGATTGTAACCTGTAGGCTTATGTTGGCTTTCAATGATTTATACATGCTCCTGTAATTATGGGAAGGTAGTTTTTGGCACAAAAATTCAGCAGACCAGTTTTGGAAATCAACAGCTATCTCAACAGCTGAAACAGTGAATTCTTTAATGCCCAAAACACTATTTGACACAATGATGCCACCAACCAACCTCAAAATAAGATTATAGCAAGGCATAATATAATATATCTTCAAGATAACAAGTATGCTTTACAAATTGATGATAAAATGTTAGTTGGATATTTTCAGCATTCTGTATATAATTACAATCATCTGAAGGAGAAAAGCCAAGAGAATGAAAACTGCTTTCTACTTGTAACAATAAAGTACAACAAAAGATCTTTCCCCCACCCTTGCATGGCAGCAAAATTTAACCTAATAAACAGGAAATTACCTGAAGTGGTTAACATTCAAGGGTAGAATTAACGCACACGTGTATCCATAGCTTCACGTCATACAAGTCTGTCTGCACCCCATACCATGACAGCCAAGGACAAATGCAGCACCAAGAAACAGCAAAGAGCAAAAAGCAAAGCAACAAAGAGCAGAGAAAAGGAAACTTCAGTCATTGAGACAAGTTCATCAGATGAAGCACAGGAATTAGACTCAGAATTCTTTTTAAAGGAAGGCTTGAGATATTAAAAACAACCACAACAAAAACACAACACAAGAAGAAAGATGTGCAACATACATATCTGCCCAATGTGCTACTTTAATTCTAACTTCAGAGAACAGAGGTTATACCCATAGCTGTGTACATACAAGCAGCTTCTGTAGCTTCTCAAATTTTAAAAAAGTGTCATTTAAGCAAATACTCTTTCTCATCATGTGTGACTTATTTTCTTCCCTCTTAATATTCATAATCTCTAAGTTTTAAGATATATATTCCTTTCAATAAAAAAATTTGCAAGTTGTGTCACTAATGTTCATGTTCATTAGCTCACCAATTCCTAATAATTATATCAAATACTTTCACAAATTAATGATGAACAAATATAAAGAAGCATCACCCTAGAGCACTGTGCATAGAACTCCAAAGTTAATTTAGGAAATAAACAGAAGTGACCTGTAGAGGTATAATTTCTTCTCTTATTAATATACAGTACTTTTAAAGTATTCATATCACACAAACTCAAGGAGGATAAAAGCTTTTTGAAAAAAGAAAGACATAAGAGTGAGTGAAGGGTTAGTAAAATCCTGGTTTTAGTACCTGTGCTAGAGTGATTATCAATGGAATCAAGCCTGATTAAATCTCTCACGAAGACTGTGTGCTCCCCACTGTTAGCATCATTAGCACTATCCACGCTACCGTGGCTCACCGTGTCCCCATCACTTCCACCTGTGGCATTCTGAGGAACTAAAGATAAGGACAACAGCAATTCAACAACTCATGCATTGATAATCTCTGAAACTAAACATCAATGACCCATAGTTCATTTACAGTTGCAGAACACCTTCTAAATTTCTAAAAAAAAAAAAAAAAAAACTTTATATATGAAAATATCCACCAGATTTCATTTAAGTTTTTCTACTTCATATAATTAAAAACTCATAGGCCTATAAAGGTTATGGTTCAGCAAGAAAGTATATTTCTAATCACATGTATTACCTGATATTGAGGAGACCTGTGACTTTTGCACAGTCTTCTTAAGTGGCTGCCGAAATTGTGCCAAGCCATGTACCACATTCCGTACCTTCGTCCATAAGAAGATACCACTGCGGGTACTGCTAGGCCATGGGCTCTCCAAAACTACCTAAAGGTAAAATAAAGGTAAAAATAATATTCATTAGGAATGTCTGATTCTAAAAATACATACATATATGTGTATTTATGTCTGTGTATGTGTATATATATGTATACACACTTATAAAGAATTATACCAGGCCGGGCGTGGTGGCTCACGCCTGTAATCCTAGCACTCTGGGAGGCCGAGGCAGGCGGATTGTTTGAGCTCAGGAGTTCAAGACCAGCCTGAGCAAGAGC
>NW_012155840.1:6416642-6421453 GCF_000956105.1 Propithecus coquereli | reverse complement strand
ATTATCAAAAAGACAAAAGATGTTTAGCAAGCATATGGAGAAAGGGGAACCCCTGCACACTGTTGGGAATGCAAATTAGTACAGCCATTACGGAGCTTCCTCATACTATTAAAGAAAGAATATGGAGTTTCCTCAAAAAATTAAAAATAGAACTACCACATGATCTAGCAATTCCACTACTAGGTATACATCCAAAGTAAATAAAATCAGCATGTGGAAGAGATATCTACGCTCCCATGTTCACTGCATCATTATTCCTAATACCAAGATATGGAATCAACCTAAGCGTCCTATCAATGGATGAACAGAAGAAGAAAATGTGATATATATACACAATGGAACACTAGTTAGCCTTCAAAAATGAGGAAATCTTGTCATTTGTAACAATATGAATGAACCCAGATGACACTATATAAGTGAAATAAGCCAGGTACAGAAAGACAAATACTACATGATCTCATATGTGAAAACTAAGAAAGTTAAACTCAGAAATACAGAGTAGAATCGTGGTTATGGGGCTTCAGGAGGTTGGGGAGATGTTGGTCAAAGGATACAAAGTTTTAATTAGACAGGAGGAATAAATTCAAGAAGACACTTATTGTACAATATGGTGACTAAAGTTAATAACAATGTACTGTATTTTGAAAATTGCTAAGGAAGTAGATTTTAAGTGCTTCCACCACAAAAAATGGTAAGTATATGAGGTAACACGTTAATTAGCTCAATTCAGACATTCTACAATGTATACATTTCTCAAAGCATCATGTTCTACATGATAAATATATACAATTTTTATTTGTCAATTAAAAGAAAGAATTATACCCTCAAAACCACCTGAGAAATTTCATGAATAATAAAAGGTATAAAAAGTTATCATTCTTAATAAGCAGCATATTTAATAATGTCAATCCTACTTACCTTATTATAATAACCGTAAGTGATAGCATTTGGCTTTATCTTGGCAGTTTTCATTTCAAATAAGACCCTCACTGCCAAAACAGGATGACCCCAAAGTCCACAAAGCTGCATTACTACTCGATAGCATACCTAACAAAAGATGATACAAAAGCATCAGTAATTAGCACATTAGTCTATTTGTAAAGATTTTTAAATGACTTTATTCAATTCTTTTCAGAAAGTTATTAAGCACTATTTTCTCCTTTGTTCTGGTTTGAGCATCTTAGTAAATTATTTTAAAACCTATTCATTAATGCAAGTATTATCAACTATTTCACATAAGAACTATGTGCTCATGTCCCATTTGTTTGAGTAACTAAGTCTACACAAAGAGAATGACTATCACTCTCCATAACTTGAAAACGAATTCATTTCTAAAACCAAGTATGATTAAAATAGTTCTCTCCCCACTACGCTTATATTCTGTGCCAAAGGAATTAAAAACAGCATCTCCAGAATGCCTGTGTAACAAACAAGATTTGCCTTAAAAAGAATGAGAAGAAAGTACACCGTAATATTATTAGCAAAGACTGTTCATTTTAAATTCTAATCTGGTTCTAAATATCATTTATAGTTAATACCAGAAATAGTTTTTAAAGGGAAAAATAGCACAGAGAAAAGCCAAATAAGTGCCTCAGTTTCCTCAACCATTAACTGGATGATATCACTACCTACCTCTTAGGATGGTTCTGAGGCTTAAGAGAGATAATACATGAAAATGTTTTATGCATCATTCACTGACTGTTTACTAAGAGCCAGGCACTTTATGTATATTACCCAAATTAACCTTTTGAGGAAAGCACTTATTATTATCTACATTAGTGGTTCTCCAGGGGCAATTTTGGCCTCCAGGAGATGTGACAATGAGACCATCTTGATTGTCATGACATGTAGGGGGGAAAGGGATGCTACTGGCATCTAGTGGGTAGGGGGATGCTGCTAAACATCCTACAATGATAGCACAGGCCCCCAAATAAACAATTATGTGGGCTAAAATGCCAATAGTGCCAAAGTTGAGAAACTCAAGCCTACATTTTCAGATGAATAATCTGAAACACAAACAGACTATGTAACTCACCCTAAGACACAAGTCCTAAGTGGAGAGCCATTTACTAAAAGACTATTCCCTATCTGTTCCCTAATTAAGTTATATGAAGAATAAAATGAGGCTGGGCGTGGTGGCTCATGCCTGTAATGCTAGCACTCTGCAAGGCCAATGCAGGGACAGAGGGATTGCTTGAGCTCAGGAGTTTGAGACCAGCCTGAGCAAAAAGCAAGACCCTGTCTCTACTAAAAAAAGAAAAAAAAAAAAAAAATAGAAAAATTAGGCCAGCATCTGGCACAAGCCTGTAGTCCCAGCTACTCAGGAGGCTGAGGCAGGAGGATTGCTTGAGTCCAGAAGTTTGAAGTTGCAGTGAGCTACAATGACACCACTGCACTCTACCTGGGCAAAACTCTTTCTACAGAGCGAGACTCTGTCTCAAAAAAAAAAAAAAAATGAAATCAATATTATTTTCTGTTTATCAAGGGCAAACAATCTGGTCTAAGAGGTCTCTGCTTCATTCCAAAGCAGTAATTTTTAAATAAATACATTTAAAAATAAACAGTATGTGCTAGCTCTGTGAAACAGACTAATAGTTTTACCATTTTTGCTTAATGAAAATGCTTGAAAACACTTTAAAGCAACTGAGACCTAAATTTTCTTAAAAGTACAAAAGTAAAATTTATCTTAGTAATAATGATTCAGTTTGTCATACTTGCCTCATCTAGTGGATCCACATCTGTTTTCCTCATCTTAATAAGTACATCATATGCCTGTTGAAGTGCTCTGACCTTAGGATGAGAAACTCTAACATACGCTGGTAGACAAATAAACCATAGACTGTAACAATGACTGAACAGACACTTGGCCCACTGTGGTGGATTTGTGTAACATCTCTTCGCCAATTTATGAGCTGTTTTTATCTCCTAGAAAGAGAATAAATAAAATATTATGATATTTGCTGAAATACATTAGGATAGGGGGAGAAGTGAGAAGGAAAAGGGAGAGGAAAATTTAATGTAAAATTTGATCCTAAAATCAAGCATTTCATAGTTTTATTTTTGTGAGTGGCTTCCTACTTAGTACTACATAGTTCCCTAAACATTCATTTACAATAACACTTCATACTATATTGCAACTATTTGTTGGCAAGCATGTGCCTCCTAACAGACTAGAAATGCTTTAAAGGCAAAGATCATTCATATTCTTATAATGGTTAATAAGATGCCCTTCACACAGAAGGCACTCATGTTTGATGGGTGAAAGGATAACTAAAACCACCAACCCCAGATTTAATCATTTGTAGCTATGAGTACCTCAACCCCAATCCTGAAAAGTGATATTCTTCTCACTCCTCCCCGCCAAAGTTTACAATGCCCTAGGCTGTTTCCTGCCAAGATTTCTACTCTACCCTCCTAGCTACAGTCTGTGTTAATTACCTCACTGACTGATTCCTTAAAAAAAGAACTATTCCTTTGCAGTCAACACGAATTTTCCTATATAATAGTCTGATAGTCATGCTTTCTACTTCTGATTTTCATTCTGATTTAGGTGAAAGGGAGAATAGGTATCAAAATCATCTACTGAGCTTTATCAACCCATACATACTCCCAGCAATTAAGAGTCTTCCAGATATGTCAGACTGCCATTGTATACTTTGCACTAAAGATTCCTCTGCTAGCATGTGTTCCAAATAAAAGATGTTGGCGTATTAATTTTACTTTTGAACTCTATCTCCATGAGATGTGAAAATATATTTGAAAATACATGCCCTAGATTTTCCAAGATCTTAAGGTCTTTTTAATTTCCAGCTGCTAGCATAAAGAAAAAAAATTCTGCTGAAAATGAAACTTAGGGGCTGAGTAGCCAAATTCTCCCATTTTAGAAACTTGCCGTTAGTTAGCTGGTAACAGTAAAAGAAAAAAAAAATTCTTCAGTCTTCCCTTCAGACAACATTAAAAGAAATGAACTGTATGAAATTAGGGCATTCCCTAAATACATCTAAGATTTGGGGGACTATCCAAAAATTGGTAGAACCTGAACTAAGAATTTTATTCTAAAATTTTCCATGTTTTGAAGACCCTCAAAATGTCAGTGTTTGTATAAAGGATGTTTAATTTTAACTCATAACTAACCATAGCTTACTTCTTTACACCTAAATCAGAAGTAGTAGTAGTAAAGCAAGATGTCTAAATTGTTCTAAGTTAACTCACCTTAACTCCCTTTAGAATGTAATATTTGGTATAAAGTATATTTACATTAGCCAACAGGGAAATGCAAATTAAAACTACAATGAGATACTACTTCACACTCACTAGAAGACTATAATAAAAAAGACAGATAATAATAATTGACAAAGAAGTTATGAAATTGGAACCCTCATATACTGCTAGTGGGAATGTAAAAATGGTGCAGCCACTTCAGAAAACAGCCTGGCAGTGTCTCAAACATGCCTTGAACATAGAGTTACCATATGACACAGCAATTCTACTTCTAGGTATATACCCAGGAGAAATAAAAACATACATCCACACAAACACTTGTACACAAATATTCATCTGCATTATTCATAATAGCCAAAAAGTAAGAAGTACCCACCTGCCCATGAATGCATAAATAAAATGCGGTATACACACACACACACACACACACACACACACACACACACATACATACACACAATGGAATATTATTGAACAATAAAAAGAAATGAAGTACAATACATGCTGCAACATGGATAAACCCTGAAAACATGCTAAATGAAAGAAGCCAGTCACAAAAGAACACATATTATACAATTCTATTTTTTTTT
>NW_012155840.1:6411606-6416272 GCF_000956105.1 Propithecus coquereli | reverse complement strand
CTAGGATTACAGGCGTGAGCCACTGCGCCCGGCCTATACAATTCTATTTATATGAAATGCCCCAAATAGACAAATCTATAAAGACAGAAAATAGGTTAGTGGTTGCCTAGGGCTGTGGGGGACTGAGGAATTAGGGATTAATGGCTAAAGGATGTGGGCTTTCTTTCAGGAGTGATGAAAATGTTCTAAAACTACATATGGTGGTGGTTGCACACCTCTGTGAATATACTAAAAGCCACTGAATCATATACTTTAAGTGGGTAAGTTGTATGATATATGAATTATATGTCAAGAAAGTTGTTTTTAATAAAGTATATTTGGTTCCCAAAGATTCCCACTTAAAGCATGAACATAAGCATTCAAAAACTTCAGCCTTAATACTTCAAGCAGAGCTGCAAGAAATCTAGTTTAATTCAGTAACAACCATAGTGGGTCTTCAAATGATTGCTGTGAGTAATAATTCTAAACTATGAGCTGCGTATCACAAATACATATTTTACATTTTAAATTAACATGTATTAGATAAAGAATATCTGACCTGTTTAGTTCTCTTAGCCATGAGAGCTGGACTGTTTGTAATGCTAGTCCCAGTAGGGTGTCTACTAAAACAAAGTTTCAACTCCTGTGGTCTGTCAAAAAGCTTAAGGTCCAGTCTTGGGAAGTATTTATAACTAAAATAAAAAGCAAAAATAGAATTGCTGATTTAAAATACATTCATTGTTCATACTATTCCAGTATTTAGGCAAATATTTCTAAACTTCAAATAGTACCCAATATTATTCTTTAAAATCCTCATATGAAAAAAAATTTGTTCAAAAACAAAAGATGACATAGTTGTAAGATAGACTACCTTCATGGGAACTCTGGCACCTCCCAAACCTATCTGTTAATTTCAACCAATCGCTAAAGAACAGAAAACCCTGATCTCTTACTTAACAGAGGTATTAATAACCCTTTCAACAGATTCATGTATTTGATGAGAATTTATATGAAAAAAATTAGTACACTTTATAATTTTATGTTTTTCTTCATAAAATTACCTTGCATTAGTATTTAAAAGAAAAAATCTATATATTTTTCCTTCGAGATATACCATAATTTAAGCAACTCTTCACTACTGGATATTATCAGGTTATTTCTGAATTATTACAATTAAATATCTTTGTATATATATCTTTGTAAATACTTTTGCTTAAGTTCTTAGAGTTTATGAGGTTAATGTTTATCCAAAGAATTAAAATTATTATAATCACTATCAAATTATTTCCAAAAAGATTATACTTAAACATATATTCCAACTAGAAGGATAACCTATGCCCAATCTGATAGGTTAAAAATGCTTCTACTCATCATTTTGGTTTGCATTTCTTTGAATAGAAGAAAAGTTGAATATATTTTCATATTACTGACTTTGGATTTCTTCTTGAAATTGTCTTATTTCCTTTGGCCAATTTTCTTCTAGAAAATAATGCCTCTCCCCTATTTGATTTTACCTTGTTTGTCAATATCTGGATTCCAATTTCTAATAGTTAAGCCAAAGTACAAAAGAATTCTATAGTTAATGTGAAATCAATATAGTATTTAAGCCACTCAATCCCAGATACATATTCCTCATTTTCACGCAGTCCTGGTGAGGTTGTATATTAATCCACATTTTAGGAAGGTACTTATTTCACTTTCCATTTTAGGAATCCTTTTAGGAATATAGCCTAAGCTCTTAGAAAATAACTTTGTATGTATACAAAGATATAGATAGCAAAGAACTAGAAACAAATTCGTAGGAGACTAGTTAAATAAATCACAATAAATGCATGCAATGTGGTCATTAAAAATGGTAAGTCACAAAAATATTTCATGGCATGGAAAAAGGTTCACACCATTAAAGGCAAAACACAGGTTATAAAGAATATATTATATATAAGATGAACTCATACACACATATATCTATATGAGAAATAAATAAATGTATACATGTATATATGTGTATTTCTCTATCTTTATATAAATAGATATTAAAAACTGTGAGTTAATCAACTCGAATTCAAATCTAACATTGCAGGGTTCACCATTCTAGCCTTCTCTTCTCCACATATACAACTCCCTTCTCTAACGATGGAAAAACCTGACTCCCATTATCCTCAATACACTTACTCATTTGTTCAGTCCTAGAACTGACAGAAAATTGCTAATTCATATCACTACAAAAATAAAATCAGCCTACAAACTAGAGTTTGCTATTGTTTATAGGTCTGTTTATCTTGAGTTTGAGAGTATACTATGCCCAAAATTTATTTATCTTTCCTCATTCAGTGTAGTTATGTTAGTCTTTTGAAATACAGTTAGGTTCATTTTTTTCTGTTTATATTTTATTTCAGGATTTTATCCCCATTTTCATTGATTTTACTTTCTTATTTTGTTTTTTATAATTATCTAAAACATTAGCATGGCAATGTTCTCTGATATTCTAAATGGATGTCACAGCATTGCTGCCAGAATTCTCTCTCCCAGACGTTGCAATAGAGCTTTATAGTTTAGGAAGTACATTTCCCATTAGAAATGAGCCTTTCTGAAGCCACTGCATATATCTACCATTACCCCCACCCAGGCCCAGCTGTTTTCTGGGAATTATTGTCTTTGGATGGTATAGAAAGAAGGATAAAACGAAATGCATGAACCCTATTCCTCCAATCTCACAGATCATTACTTGTAAGGTAGCTTCAAACTGTGCTCCTTAGAGAGATACCACAAGGTGCAAAGGCAGGACCCAGTGGGTAGAACAGTAGGTTCCTGCCCTGTCTTCAGTTAAAGCTGCTATGCTTTTATTGGTATAATATATGGAACGTCAGCCTAAGATTTTGTTATCTCAGTCAACAAGTATTTATTGAGTGTCTAATGTGGTGAGATTCTTCTTTCAGAGAATCTCATGCCAAAATCTGGGAATGGTTCGGTTGGTTTTCTTCAGGCCAGATCCTTGTACTTTATAAGTAATTGAATATTTCTCCTAGATTCTGTTGAAGGGTTTTCCATCAATCTCAATTTCAAAAATTAAAATTTTTATATTCCTTCAAACTATTACAGTGGAAAACTGGTATAGGCAACATCAGGATTATTAACCAAACACTTTTTTAGACCTTTAAACTATATTAACTTTTATCCTATCCAAATAACACTATCATTCCCTTGAGTTTACTATCAACAAATCTTTCTATAGAAAGACAGAAAGATATCTTATCAAAAGACTAAGCTATCTCATCTTTCTCAGTGTTGATAAATCATATCACTCAAATCCTAAATAACTGAGTTTGTTTTAACCCAAGTGTATAATGTTATAATAATCACAGGTAATGTTTTATCATCCCTTACTATGTGCCAGCTATTATCTTAAGAGCCTTATATGTATTACTTCTTTTATATTTCACAACGATCCCCATTTTATAGATGAAGAAACTGAGACATGAAGAGGTTAAATAACTTGATCAAGGTTACATGGTTTCTAAGTGGCAGAAATGGAATTAAAACCCCAGGTAATGTGTGCCATTAACTATGTATATTAAACTGATTCTCAAAAAATCTTTATATAATGCATATTAAATTCTATCTTGTTAGATTTAGCCAATCCAGCCTATACAAGAAAAAAATTAGACTTCAATTCTATCATACAACATATATGCTACTTTTCAAGGTTTTAACTGAATATTTGATCAGCATACCATGAAAAGGTCCAATCAAGCTATTAATAAAAAATGTGGCCAGGCACACTGGCCCATTCCTATAGTCTCAGCACTTACGGAGGCCAAGACAGGAGGATCACTTGAGGCCAGGGGTCAAGACCAGCATGGACAACACAGTGAGACCCCATTTCTACAAAAAAATTTAAAAATTAGCCAGGCACAGTGACAAGTGCCTATAGCATCAGCTATTTGGGAGGGTAAAAAGGAGGAGGGTCACTTGAGCCCAGGAGTTCAAGGCTGCAGGGAGCTATGATTGGGCCACTGCACTCCAGCCTGGGTGGCAGAGCAAGACCCTGCCTCTTAAAAAAAAAAAAAAATGTGACCAGAAATATTAACAAATTGAATCCAACAATGTATAAAAAGAATTATACACCACAACTAAGTCCAATTTATCTCACGTATGCAAGGCTGGTCCAACATTTGAAAATCAATTAATGTAACACATCATATCAACAGGTTAAAAAAAGAAAAATCACATGAGCATATGAATAAATGCAGAAAAAGCCTTTGACAAAATCTAATATCCATTCATGATTAAAAACTCTCAATAGAGTCAGACACAGTGGCAAATGCCTGTAATCCTAGCTATTCAGGAGGCTGAGACAGGATGATCACTTGAGCCCAGGAGTTTGAGACCAGCCTGGGCAACATAACGAGATCTTATCTTTATTTCTAAAAAGGAAAGAAAGAAAAGGAAAAAAAAAATCTCTCAACTAACGAAGAATAGAGGGGAACTTCCTTAACTTGATAAAGAACATCTAAGAAAACATACAGCTAATATCACACTTAGTGATGCAAAACTAGAAGCCTTCCTGTTAAGATCAAGAGCAAGATGAGGGCCAGGCGCGGTGGCTCACGCCTGTAATCCTAGCTCTCTGGGAGGCCGAGGCGGGCGGATTGTTTGAGCTCAGGAGTTCGAAACCAGCCTGAGCAAG
>NW_012155840.1:6399317-6411556 GCF_000956105.1 Propithecus coquereli | reverse complement strand
AACAATCAATCCATTCTAATTTCTTAAAAGATTCACATCCAAATCCTATTCTTTATTTTAATAAAGAATGATTCCTGGCCCTCTACTTGAAGTTTTCTCTGGTATCTTACTAACTCATAAGAATTTCACAGTTTTTGTTTTAATAAGAAAATATCCAAAGGGAGAGGGGAACTTCATAAAAGTAATTTTTTTCTTCTTCTAACTGAAACTTTTAAAGATTAAAATATAATTAAACATCAAGGTAAATAATAATCAACATCTGTCTTTCCTTCTAATAAGGTCATCCAATTCTAAATTATAATACCTGGTGGAATCTCCATAAAATTATCATCTCCATTAGTTCACTAAATTAATATTGAAAAGGACATCCACAAATAACTAAAGTACATTTCTAATAATCGCAAGAAAAAAAATCAAAAAATAAACTATAAGACCGTGCCCAAACAGCTTTTAAAAAAATTCCTGCTACCTGTACTTTGGTGACAGGTCCTTTCCATCGTCAGGAGGTGGCTCTGGTGGCATTATAAATACAGTGTGCTCACTTTTCTGTGAATCATCTAGTTCTATCAATTTGGTATCTTCTGTTGAATCAAAATCAACCTGAAAATAAATATTTTCTCCAATTAATTTGCACATAAGCAAAATCTGATTCTGAAATTTCAATACTTGAGTTTAAGAAAAAATACCTTATCTGTTTTCTCTGTGCCTTTATCAGGAAACAACTAGAAAAAAAGAAGAGATTCTTAATGAAAATGTCCACTATGAATTTAATAGAGATTTTTATCTTAAATTCTGATTTAGAAAAAAACCATCCTTTTTTAACACCGGTAGATATAAAACATTTCACAATGTATTTTTAGGTCCTCTACTCTTAAGATAGAGTATATTTCACTTATGGCTATTAGGATAGAAAACAATTTATTTTGATTAGTTATCTCATAAACTTTATTTACAAACAAAAGATGGCCAATCACAGGAGAATCTGGCTTTTCAAATAAAAAATTTCATTATTAAACCCTGGCATTCATGATTGACATCATCTAAGCTTCCTATCTAACTGGAAGATGTTAGAATATCAATTATTTTTTAAGAGACAGAGTCTCGCTCTGTTGCCCAGGCTGGAGTGCAGTGGCGTGACCATAGCTCACTGTAATCTCCAACTTATGGGCTCAAGAGAGCCTCCTGCCTTAGCCTCTCTAGTAGCTGGGACTATAGGCACATGTCACCATGCTTGGCTAATTTTTTCTTTTTTTTTTTAGAGAGACAGTGTTTTGCTATGTTGCCCAGGCTGGTCTCAGACTCCTGGCCTCAAGTGATCCTCCCGCCTTGGCCTCCCAAAGTGTTAGGATTACAGGCATGAGCCACCACACCGAGGTATCAATTTTATTTAAAAAACTATTCAAAAATGTTGAACAGTTTTGTCAATAATTACATCACTGGAGTTTTAGATCACACTGATAGAATGGGAGAAAATTATTCAAGTCTTCTGAGGCACATGAATCATTAGGTGCCCATAAAAATTAAAATGTCATAATATTCTTTTTTGGATACAATCTCAAATTTTCTATAATATATGGTTTATATAAACAATTGGCCCTAAGATCTACTTAGCAAAAAATCCTATTAAAAATGAGAAAAAATATATAACTGAGTCATCACTGTCAAGAATAAAATTTCCTTATAATGGGTAGGGGAAAGCTTTAAAATTTAATATATTTCCAAATATCCTCCACTGGGGCAAAAAAAATATTAGCAAAAGCATTTGGAAAGACATTAAAACAAAAGAACAGAGGACTTCTACTACCCATAAAACTAAATTTTTTAATTAAAAAAACCTAAATCTTAAACTATGAAATAGCCTTAGTACTTAATAGCTATAAAACCAAAGAATCAAAGAGAAAAATAAGCTATATGTGTAAAAACTTGATACTACAAAAAAAAAATAGATTCTTATATTAAGCCCAGAATCCATAACACAAACACACAATATGCCTATATTGCCTTCCTCAGATGACTTTGGGCTAACAATAATACTGACAATCGTATAGGTAAGCCAAACATTTTTTTAACGTTGGTTTTTCTTAACATTGGTATATAGGACAAACTTTTACCTTTTCTATGCAGTCATCAAAAAATGCCAATCCAGTATCTTTATCACTTACAAAACTGCATTCTTCAATGAAACGAATAAAAATCTGTGTTTTGGATAAAAGGGTATAGAATTTTGTATAGGCACGATCTCGGCTTTTTAAAAATCCTAAAGAGAACAAAATTACAATTAAGTTCAAATTTTAAAATGGAACTAGATGTTATTTTAATAGTAAACACTATTTTAAACTTGTAGTTTATCTACATTACATTCTCTTTATATATATTCATATTTATAGGAGCTTCTACAGGTTGAGTATCCCTTATCGAAAATGCTTGGGACCAAAAGTATCAGATATTAGATTTTTTTCAGATTTTGAAATATTTACATATATATAATAAGATATCTTGGGGATGGGACCCAAGTCCAAACAGGAAATCCGTTTATGTTTTATATATACCTTATACACATAGCCTGAAGGTAATTTCATTTAATATTTTAAATAACTGTGTGCATGAAACAAAGTTCATGTCAAGTACCTATGTGTGGAATTTACCATTTATGGCATCACGTCAACACTCTAAAAGTTTCAAATTTTGGAACATTTTGGATTTCAGATTTTCAGATTAGGAATGCTTAATCTGTAGTAACCACATATAGCTCCTTCTGCATAATTCAACCACAAAAAAAAACAAAACAAAACAAAAAAACAACTTAAACCATTAACCTTGTCACTGAAATCCAGATTCCCTATGAGGAACCTCTAGTCCTACAGCTCACTCTGATACTGGGCATACTTTTTTTTTTTTTTTTGAGACAGTCTCACTGTGTTGCCCGGGCTAGAGTGCCGTGGCATCATCCTAGCTCACAGCAACCTCAAACTCCTGGGCTCAAGCGATCCTCCTGCCTCAGCCTCCCGAGTAGCTGGGACTACAGGCATGTGCCACCATGCCCGGCTAATTTTTTCTATATATTTTTAGTTGTCCGATTAATTTCTTTGCATTTATAGTAGAGACGGGGTCTCACTCTTGCTCAGGCTGGTTTCGAACTCCTGAGCTCAAACAATCTGCCCGCCTTGGCCTCCCAGAGTGGTAGGATTACAGGCGTGAGCCACCGCGCCCAGCCTAGGGTGATTTTTTAAAAATACAAATCTGATCCTATTGCTTACTTAAATATCCTTCACAGGCTTTCAATTACTCTTAGGATAAAGACTGAAACTATTACTGATCCTAAAAGATCTTGCATAATATGGCTAACACCCCCTTTTCAAGCATAGTTTTTGAGACACTTTTCTCGCCAGCCTTTCTTTGATGCCTCGGGGTGTTCCACATGCTGTGGTCCTCATCCCCATCCCTTCGAGATACTACTTAGTAGAGAAAGGCTTAAATAAAATAGAAATAAATTATTTTCCACAGTAATAATAAAAAGGTTTTTTTCTTTCTTCTAATGAATCTAGGCAATTATCAGCAAAGGCTGCTAAAACAATTAAGTGAAAGGCTGATGGGGAAACTATAATGAATGAATGAGTGAAGCTGATAACACTTAAACCTAGGAGCTCTAAAAAGTGGGACAGCCAGACATGAATGTGCCTCTCAGTACGATGCAATAGGTAGTAGTGAGCACCGTGTGTTTTGGTACTGCTTGCCAAGAGAACTGAACCTGAATCTAATCAAGCCTCTAGATCTGCACTGTTTAATTCAGTAACCACTATCCATATGTGGCAATTCAGGACTTGAAATGTAACTGATCCAAACTGAGATATGCTGTTAACTATAACATACATGACAGATTTCAAAGACTTAGTGTGAAAAAAAGAATGTAAAAGACTTCATTAATAATTTTTAAAATTTAATTACATCCAAAATTCTATTGTTTTGAATATATTAGAGAAAATACATTGTTAATATTAATTTCCCCTACTTCCTATTTTTTTTTATTGTGGCTACTAAGGAATTTAAAATTATATGTGGTTTACATTGTATTACTACTGGACAGTGCAGCTCTCGGTCTCACCACAAGTTTATAAAAAATAAAGATGATAGAAGAAATGTTAAATAACAACATAAGGATACAATCAGCCAAAAAGCCAAAACCAAATAACATCCAGGAAATTCTAAAGGAAAAACAACAATTTATGGAAAAAATGATATCCTGTTTGGAATTTGGTTTAAAATACTTTTTAAAAAATGGGTAAATTAAAGGTAAATGAAACAAAAATGATGAAGTTGGTAGATGGCTATATGATGGTACATTATATTATTCTATATTTTTTGTTTGTGAAAGTATCCCTAATAAAAAGCTGACCTCAAACCCCTACATAATTCCTTTTTTAGGCCCAAGCTTAGTTGTTATTTCTTCAAGGAACATTTCTCTGACCTTGCTAGCACTCTCACTGTAACCAATACTTTCCTTCACAACACTTATTAAAATGTAACTAGTGTTTGTATTATTTTATTATCTAATGTTTGTATCCCCTAATAGACCAAATGCTGTCCTGTTTACAACAAAAACCTTAGGCCTCAGAAAATTGGTAAATATCTTTCTAAATTCCTTTTAGTTTATTTCAGAGAGAGAGAGAGAGAGAGAGAATTAATTAATTAATTAATGTCCCACTATTGCCCATTAGGAAAATTCATAGTCTGACATTTAAGGCTACCCACAATCTGAGCCCTAATCTTATTTTCAGCCTTATTTTCCACAACACTGCTAAAGCTCATCACTCTGGTCAAATTGTACCATTTAATCTTTATTCCCAAACATGCTCTTATGAGCTGAATTGTGTCCCCCCAAAATTCATATGTTAAAGTCCTAACTCCTCGTACCTCAGAATGTAACTATTTGGAGATAGAGTAATTAAAGAGGTAATTAAGTTCAAATGAGGTCATTAGGGTGAGCCTTAATCCAATAAAACTGGTGTCCTTGCAAGAAAAGGAAATACGGACACAAGACAAACACACAGGGAAGATAAATGCTAGCAACATGTTTCTGTTCATAGAGCTAGGTTATAAATACATGTAAGTTAATTAATATGAATTCCTTAAATATAAATATTTCTTGGTAGTAGTATCAAATAGAAAATATTTTTCACTTCAATAAAAAGAAATTATATTTTCAATGCTTCTCACCCTGTCGGTCAAACAATGAATCAGCAGCTGTGGCTTTATTTGAAGGAGCCTCTGTGATTGGTCTGAGATATGTTCTATATCCTTTTAAAATAGATGCCATAAAGCGCAAAAATGCCTCTTGAATTTCCATCTCAAGTTGTGTCATCTTCTTTTGCCAGGAGAAATCTGCTTCAATTGGAGTCATCTCAATTGCTGAGCCTTCTTGAGTTTTTCGGTGAACTGACGAAGTAAATACAGAGAATAGCATTAATATATAAAGTAATATCTAAAATGATTGATCGATTAAGGAAATAACCAAAATAAAGCCCATGACTTCTTGAAATTCCTCTCTCCATTTACATAAAGAGATCACTGACAGAAACTAGCAGGGAGGCTCAAGCAGGCAGGGCACAGAAAATATGTTCAAAAAATCATGAACAATATTGACTTATTACTAGAATTTTGTTAAGTAATGAGTCTTTTTAAGTAGACCAAAATTATGTTTAAATTTAAGAAGAATTTTGTCATATACAATCTTTCATTAATAATATTCCTTTTTCTTCATATTTACCTGAAGATAGTTGAGGATACAATTTCTTTAAGGCACTAAGTAGACTTTTGCATGGCTTTTTGGGAAGCTGTTTCCAGTTCATGTTCTTCTTTTCATCTGATCTATTAAATAAGAACAAAATTAATAAAATCTGTTATTCATAATCTGCTTTTACTAAACAAAATTTTTATGTCAAAATAAAAAAGAAAGTGGAAAGGATGTTTTCACTGTAGTTACAATTGATATGGGTAATTTGAATAAGTGGTTTCAAGGAAGTTCTCTTTTCATTTCAATCAAGCTCAGTCAAATTTGGTCATCTCATTCTAACTCTCCAGCACAGTTTTCAATGTTGGAGTCAGGAATACAACACTGAAGTATAGTTTCAAAAGTTATATTTTAGGCCGGGCACGGTGGCTCACGCCTGTAATCCTAGCACTCTGGGAGGCCGAGGCGGGTGGATTGTTTGAGCTCAGGAGTTTGAGACCAACCTGAGTAAGAGCGAGACCCCGTCTCTACCAAAAAAATAGAAAGAAATTAGTTGGACAGCTAAAAATATATAGAAAAAAAATTAGCCGGGTATGGTGGCGCATGCCTGTAGTCCCAGCTACCCGAGAGGCTGACGCAGGAGGATCGCTTGAGCCCAGGAGTCTGAGGTTGCTGTGAGCTAGGATGACGCCACAGCACTCTAGCCCAGGCAAACAACAAAGCAAGACTCTGCAAAAAAAAAAAAAAAAGTTATATTTTAGAATTATTACATTTTAAGTGTCAAAACTAATTGACTTGAGACTTCGAACTACCTATTGGTAGGCTTCTAAAATACTCTGTGCCCAAACAGAAGGAATGCAATTTAAGTAAGGATTAAAAGTACATTTATTTGGCCCTTATAGTGGTTAAAAAATAAATAAATCACAACACTATTATTTAATATAATCTGTGATCATAAAGCACTAAAAACCAAAGACACAGAGATGCCATTTTAAGAGGTATTGCTACAAGCTAGGTTTCCAGAATTTTATGTTCCAAGAATACAAAATATATTGGACACAACTGCCCAAAAGGCCTTCTTCTTAAAAAGTTATCATCAAGTATAACAAACATTCCTTTAAATTCATAGCTCGGCTGGAGAGAAACTCAGAGAACTTCAGGGAATGAAAATCCAGAGCAACATGAAGGCCAATCTGCCCTGAGGATTAACACAGAGCTCTGGATTTCAAAGGCTTCTAGAAAAACAGGAGACAAAGTCTTGGTCTCACCAAGCAGGGTGTTAGAACTGAGACCTCCAAATTTAAACCGGGACCCTTGAAAGGTTGGCTCAGCTTGGATTTTGACTGGAGGGTGGAATGGCATGGATCTCCTCTGAGAATTCATTACAAGAGACTGCCTAATGGGTTTAGGGTTTGACTGTGTACTATCAGCAGGGTCCAAGAAACTCCAAGTCAAAATAATTAACTTCAAGTGTTCCCTGGCTGGTAATGCCACCAGCAGAGAAGGAAATATAATATCCTCTCTGGAAGGACAACTGACTAATAAAAGAGCTAATACTTTCTGTGTGCCAAGTACTGTTAAAAGGCACTTATTTTAACATCTCTGAAACTGTAACATGTTTTAAAAGTGATAGAATGTCAAGTTTAATTCTGATCTTCTCTCATTTTACGTAATCACGTCTCATATTTTAGTGCTATCTTTTAACACCTCTCCCCAAATTAAACATTGTCAATACTGTCTGGATTATCATCAGTTTGGCCCTAACATTTACTACCTGTGTGACTTTGTATCAATCACTTAACTAGTCTGTTACTCAATTGTCTTATCTGCAAAATGGGATAATAATGTACCTAATATACAGGGCTGTTGTGAGTTGATAAACTGCATTTGATCTAATTTAAAAAACTATCAATTGTAAAAAGTCATTGTGTTTGTACCAATAAAAGTAAAGAGATGTTGCCAACTAAAGTCTTTGTTAAAGTATTTTAAACTCTACTGGAGGGTAAAATGTTAATTTTAAGCTTTAAGTATCCATATTAAAATAGTAAGGGGGCCCATTAAAGGGATATAAAATTATATAGATCTACACACACACACACACACACACACACACACACACACACACACACATTATAACATTTAGGTAAGTAGAAAGGAAAAATAGAGTAATTTATTGAATCCAAAAGAGAAAAAAGAAAAATAGTACTGAAAAAGCAGAATAGAAAGTACAGAATAAGAAAGATAAATGTCCAATTACATAACAACGCATGCAAAAGAATGGATTTTTAATTAAAAGACAAATGTCCGATTAGATTTTTAATGCCTGTTATATAGTATATACATAAAATTTGAAATTAAAAAGGACAGAAAGGACATACCAAATATATACATATTAATGTCAGAAGAAAAACACAGACTAACACAAAGAGCACTAGAAATTTTTTTTAAAAAGTACATGATAGTATTCATTTAGCTGAATAGAACAAATTTGAACTTGAGTGTACCTTATAACACAGGCTTAAGTATATAAAGCAATGTCCAAATAGCTATAAATACAATTGAAAAACCCACCATCCCACCAGAAATTTTTAGTATTTAGTATGATCTTATAGCTCAAGAATAACTTAAAAACATATACACATACCCTTGTTCCTCATTTGCTCAGCTCCCTCACTCCCCCAAAAGCTAACACTAGTTTCTTGTGCATATTTTTAATATTTCGTTATTTCAAAACTAGCAAATACAAGTATATATAATTATCCCCTGCCTTTTCTTTTGCACAAAGCAGCACACTATAACACACAATTATAGACCTTGATTTTTTCATTTAACGATATATAATTTGGGATCTTTCCCAACATAGAAAGCATCCTCATTGTTTACAATAGTACTGCATTGTATGGACATACCATAAAACAAGTCTGGGACATCTGGATTTTTTTTCTATTTTGAACAAACATAATTTCATGCAAAATAAAACATTAGGATAAATTTCTAGGAATGGAATTGCTAAAGAACACATACATTTGTAATGCTGACAAATATTGCCAAATACCCTCCACAGAGGTTGCAATCATGTATACTCTACTCATACTGCAATGAATGTAAAAGACTGTTCATTTCCCTACAGCCTCAAAGTAATAATATAGTACTAAGCATTTCATTTTGCATTTTTTGGGCAAATCTCAAAAGTGAAAAAGTAGTCTGTAAGTGTAAAACTGATGTAGCATTTCTCTTATAATGAATGAGGTGCTTAAGCATAATTTTTACTTTTCTGTGAAAAGACTTCATAATCTGCCTATTTTTCTATCAGATTATTGATCTTTTGTCAATTTCTAGGGACTCTTTCACATGGCATATTTACAAAAACTGATCATATACTTGGCTCTACAGCAAATCTCAACAAATATCAGAGTCAGTAACATTGATCACAATTCAACTGAGTTAGCATTTAAGAACAAAACAAAACTTTGGAAATTCAAAAACACACTTTTAAATAATCCATGAGTCAAATAAAAAATTTTGATAGAAATAAAGAATATTTAAAACTCTATAAAAATGAAAGCATTATATATAAAATATGGGCTGCAACTAAAGCTATATATCAGGCCAATATCACTTATGAACATCAAGGTAATCATCTTAAATTCTTAGCAAATTTTATCCACTATGATGGTGTTTATTTAAGGAATACAAGGATTGTTCACTACTAATTGATTTTTTAATGTAATCTACCACACATAAAGTAAACCACAAAATGCCCATCTCAATTGTTGTACAAAAGGCATTTATAAAATTCAATAATTATTTATGATTTTAAAAAGCCTCTTAATGATCTAGAGCAGAAGGTAACTTCCTTTATTTATTTACTTTTATTTCAAAGTATAAGGGGGGGGTACCAATTTTTTTGGTTACATGGATCGATTTTGTAATGCTTGAGTCAGGGTGTAAGTGTTCCCATCACCCAGGTAGTGTTCATTATACCCGTTAGGTAGGTACTCCCTATTAAATTGGAACTGACCGATGAGCACACATATGCATAGGGGAAATATAACTTGATGGAAATTAAACAGCGGGAATGGGAGAGGAGGGAATGGGTGAAAACCTACCTAACTTCCTTAATTTATTATTAAGCAATCAACACCACAGAGCAGAAGCTGGCACACTTTTACTATAAAAGGCCACATAGTAAATATTTTAGGCTTTGAGGACCATATTGTCTCTGTCACAACTACTCAAATGTGCTGTTATAGCATGAAAGCAGTCATGCACCACATAGGTAAGTGAATGAGTGTAGCTGTGTTCCAATAAAACTTTATTTACAAAAATAGGCCTTGGGCCAGATGTTAATCCGTGTTCTAAAGCAGTAATCATACTTAATGATAAACTGCTCAAAGCATTCCCTTTGAAATTAAGAACAAGACAAGATACCAGCTATCACAACTTCTATTCCTGATTACACTTAGCAATCCTAGCCAGAGAATTAAGACAAAAAATTTAAAAATATATAAGAATGGTAGATGATGTTATTGTTTACACGCAGAAAATTGAAGAGAATCTACAAATTAAAAATAAGAGAATTCAACTAAATTGCTAGATATAAGACTACTCATCAAAATCAACACATTTCTATACCCCAGCAACTGACAAGTAGAAAATATAATTTAAAATACCACTTATAGGCTGGGTAAGTGCTCATGCCTGTAATCCTAGTACTCTGGGAGGCTGAGGCGGGAGGATCCCTTGACCTCAAGAGTTTGAGACCAGCCTGAGCAAGAGCAAGACTCTGTCTTTACTAAAAATAGAAAAAATTAGATAGGCAACTAAAAATAGAAATAAAAAATTAGCCAGGCATGGTGGCAAGCGCCTCTGGTCCCAACTACTTGGGAGGCTGAGGCAGGAGGATTGCTGGAGCCCAGGAGTTTGAGGTTGCTATGAGCTAGGCTGAAGCCACAGCACTCTAGCCCAGACAACAGAGCCAGACTCTGTGTCAAAAAGAAAAAAAGCACCACTTATAGTAGCAATAAAAACCATAAGGTACTTAGGAATAAATAAATCTAGCAAAATATGTACACGATCTTTTTAGAGAAACACAAAGTTTATTGAAAAACTTTTAAAAGATTAATGAAATGAAATACCACATTGATGGGTAGGGACACTTTATGTCAAAAAGATGTCATCTGCCTCTAAATTGATCTACAAACTCAACAGAATTCTAACCAAAATCACCACATAATTTTGTGTGAAGCTTAACAAGATGGTATTAAAATTTATATGGAAATGCAAAAGACCAATTATAGGCAAAAACGATTTTAAAGAATAGGGGTAAAGGGACTTGCCAACTTATACCACGGCTTATTTTTTAAAAAAGCTTTATTGGGATATAATTCACAGGCCATGCAACTTACTAATTTGAAGTATGCAATTCAATACTTTTTATTCAATTCACAGAGCTGTGTAACAACCACTACAATCAATTTTAAAATATTATCATCACCTCAAAAAGAAATCCCATACCCCTAACCCCCAATACTGCCATCTCCCCCATGCCAAGGCAAACCACTAATCCACTTTATGCCTCTACAGATTTGCCTATTTTGGACATTTCATATAAATGGAATCATATAATATAAGGCCTTTTAGAATAATGTTTTCAAGGTTTATCCATGTTGCAGACCAGTGGTCCCCAACCTTTTCTGCACCAAGGACCGGTTTCATGGAAGGCAATTTTTCCAGAGATTTGGAGGGTGTGGGGTGTTAGAATGGTTTCGGGATGATTCAAGCACATTACATTTACTGAGCACTTTATTTCTATTATTATTACATTGTAATACATAATGAAATAATTATACAACTCACCATAATGCAGAATCTAATGCCGCCACTGATCTGACAGGAAGTGGAGCTCAGGGGTGATGCTAGCAATGGGGAGCAGCCATAAATACAGATGAAGCTTCACTTGCTCACCTGCCGCTCACCTCCTGCTGCGTGGCCTGGTTCCTAACGGGCCACGGACCAGTACTAGTATGGTCCCAGGTTGGGGACCACAGTCGTAGACAACTTAATTTTAAAGTCATTAAGATGGTGTAATACAGGTAAGAGGTTGACACAGATCAAAGGAACAGAATAACAAACCCAGATACATACCCGCACAAACATGGAAATTGATATGTAATGGGGTTGACACTGAAGACTAGTAGGGAACAGGTGAACTGACTATTCACTAAACAGTCTGTATGACAATTGTTTATCCATGTGGGAAAAAGACGGTATCTCTATGTCGCACCATACACTAATAGCAAGTTTAGTTGAATAAAAGAACTAAATGAGAGAGGTAAAACCCTACAACTTTAAGAATAACCAGGATAGGCCAGGCGTGGTGGCTCATGCCTGTAATCCTAGCACTCTGGGAGGATTGCTTGAGGTGAGGAGTTCGAGATCAGCCTGAGCAAGAGCCAGACCCCGTCTCTACCAAAATAATAGAAAGAAATTAGCTGGACAACTAAATATA
>NW_012155840.1:6396719-6398429 GCF_000956105.1 Propithecus coquereli | reverse complement strand
TAATAAATAAAATATATAATACAGGTTGAACATCACTAATCTGAAAATCCAAAATGCTCCAAAATGCTCCAAAATCTGAAACTTTTTGAGATAAATGTTTTTAAAACACATGGAAATAATAAACACCAAATCCAAGACAATGGTTACCTCTGGGAGAAAGGAGCAAGATATGTTTGTGGAGGACTATCCAGGGGGTTCAAATTTACCGGTAACATTTTATTTCTTAATAAAGATTGTGGTGGATAGGTAAGAATTTACTTACATTATTCTATACTTTTGGGGTATCTAAAGCATTTCATAATTCCGTAAGTACAATTGTGCAAACAGTTCAAAGTTATTTTAGAAAACAAGGTTCTGATTAATAGAAATTTTATAGAGGTTATTCAAAACTGAGCAAAATTAAGACTCTCCATAATATATTTTATTCAGACAGTAAATAAAATAAAATTCTGAGTTACAACTTCATAAATAATCATTTCTAAAAGCACCATGATGAATATATTCCTGAAATAATTGTTTCTCAGGGAGAGCCATTTATAAACAACAAAATGTGTGCTACAAAAAAATATTTAATTCACGCAAGTGATTACTTTCAGGCTGCAAGTAAATCGAAATGTACATAGCAAGGAGCCACTACAGCTATTCAGTTTCAAAATACAATGGTAGATCCATTTCAAAATTATACTTTAAGTTATAGTAAATGCTCTCTTCCTTCCTTAAGTTATTCTTTTGGTTCACATAAAGATATTTTCCCAACCAATTCTATTGCTGTGACCATTTAGACCTCACCCCCAATTTTTCTCTATTCCTTTTCTGCCAATCTCAAACAGTAAAGAATAAAAGTGTTCCAGGACCTTGAAGCTGGCACCAACACTACAGAATTTTCAATACTTTACTGCCCTTTCCCACTTTTTTGGGGTAAAGGGGGTAGCTCTTAAGCATCCATCCAGAGTTATTACTACTTCTTTTATTAATGTAGCATGCTACTCTCTGAACCCTCAGCTATACCACTGCTGTACTTATTTATCACCTCCAGCAAACACAAACTATGACTGATTTTTAATATCAATTTCTATGCAATGAAGAACAGATCCTTAAAAGATTCAAATCCTCACAACTAAGAAAAAGGTGTAAAATCACCCAATGTTGTGACTAAACTTTATCTCAAGCAGGTAAACCCATTTTACTTACATATGGATTTTGAATGAAACCTAGAAAGCATATCATTTCTTGAGCTCTGAAAGCAGTGTTTAACCATTTTTTTCAAACCCATCTTCTCTTTTGATAAACAAATATTTCCTGTCTACTGCTAACATTATTACCCAAACATAAACTATTATGATATTGAACACTTTTTTTCAAAACACACAGCTTTCCCAGATTCTGATAGCTGCCCTGGTTGAGAAATGATGCATTTAAGATGAAGATTTATTAACAACTTTCAAAAATAGCATATTTGTAGATGCTTTCAAAGAGATGTAATTATATATGGCAAAATATATAAATGGGAGATAATATAAAACAAATCAACTTACACATACAACATGTTCGTATCCAAGTCAATGCAAACAACATCTTGTGGTGGGTCATGAAGATCAAAATACCTTGAGTCAACTCCAACTATAAATGGTAAAGGTGCACTAAGCACTGCAGCCAGTGAAAGAGGACAAAGGGGAATATATGGGCATTGCCACTGAAATGGAAAGATCA
>NW_012155840.1:6385781-6395034 GCF_000956105.1 Propithecus coquereli | reverse complement strand
AAATATATAGAAAAAAAAATTAGCCGGGCATGGTGGCACATGCCTGTAGTCCCAGCTACTCGGAAGGCTGAGGCAGAAGGATTGCTTGAGCCCACGAGTTTGAGGTTGCTGTGAGCTAGGCTGATGCCACAGCACTCTAGCCCGGTCAACAGAGTGAGACTCTGTCTCAAAAAAGAAAAAAAAGAAAAAGAAAAAAGAAGTGCTATGGAAAAGAGAAAAAGTAAAGCCAATGAAGGAGATTAGAGTTCAGAGCAAGATAAAGGGAAAGCAGGTTTTATTAGGACAAACAGGATATGCTTCATTAAGAAAGTAACAACTGAGCTGAAACCGGAAGGTAAGGGATTTAGACCAGGAGATACCTAGGAAAAGGGTGCTTCAAAGAGAAGGAACAGCTAGGGCAAAGGCCTTAAGGTATGGGAACTGCCTAACATGCTCCAGCGGTAGCAAGGAGGCCAGTATGGCTGGAGCAGAGCAAGCATGAACAGTAGTAGAAAATGAGATGTGACTGCTGAGGGGCAGAGGCACTCGCACAGGACCTTGCCAGGACTTCAGATTTCCTTGAGTGAAAACTGACTATCTTCTATTCAACAAAAGGTATGTTACACCTGCAACTATGTAAGAAATCTTGGAACAAAACTATGTGACAGCAAAATGTGCCATCCTTCTCTTTACCTTTGACTTTTGCAACACAATCATAAATAGGGTCATTTTTTACAAAGCACTTATGGGCTTCATCAATTTTTGCTATGGGTCTCCATTAATTCTTTGATACTCTTTTATATTCTCTGATATTCAGGTCATTGTCCTTTTGAAGCATTTATCCTGTCATCACTCTTTTCAATTTTCTCTTCTTAAAATGGTAACTGGCCTAACTACCAAATCCTGATTTATCAATGATTTTGCATGCAATTCAGACAGCTCTCTAACATCAGTTACATAAACCTCATACAATCTTGCATTTTCTGTAAGATTACCAATTCCACATTGCATTTTTTTCCACCTGTTCTTGCACTGTATTGCTAAAATCAACCAAGAGACTGGGCCACAAAGATTCTGACAAAGGAACATCGATAAACACTTATGTTTTAGGAAAGGAATATTTGAGTGGGAAATTTCTAAAACCCGTCAGTTTATTAACAAATATTTATGTTATTTATACATTATAGCAACTTTTGCTTTCACATAGTGACTTGGAAAAGTAATGCCTGATGATGATCCGTCTATAAGACAGCTCACATGGTTATTATTGTTGTCTGTCCTAGCACCATTTCTCCGACCAGATTAAGATCATGGAGACATACCACATTTGTTGTTCTAACAAGTATTTATTAAGTACTACTCCATGCTAGGCAACTATAACAAGTGCTAAGAATACAGGGGTAAACAAGAGACTAGGTCCTTACTTCCAAGAGACTTACATTCTTAAAATGGGGAAGAGAAGAGAGCAGAGTCAACTATTTTATATTAAACAACAATGGGAGATAGAGTTGGAGAAATGGAACATCCAAAGTTCTATCCTACGGGCTATAAAGCCCTACATGAGTAGACTTCTTTCCAAGTGCAATGGGAAGCCATTAAAGAGTTTTAAGCAGGGGGAGGACTCGATTTAATTTTTATTTATGCTTTCCACAAGGGCAAAGGCTAAGCCTTTTTGTATATTATACTATTTCACAATCCCTTAGAATTTCCTATATATTATTGGCTCACAATGATTAAAAGTTAAAATGAGGAGAAATTAACCTGTAATTCATTTGCATAATAAATTACAATTTCATTGTAATTGAAATTGGCCAGAGTCTTTCACTTAATTCAATCAGGTTAATTCACAAGTTTTATTATTATGTAATCATATAGTTTTTATTCTCTGGAGAACTCTAAAATGTGAAAAACGAGAAATGACATTTTTCCTCAAATATAAATCATCTTTGTTTTCTTTATACCTCCTATTTCTCTTTGCCACCTGATTATATTTATGTTAAACCTTTACTAGGCCAATAATTTTTAAAGTTGCTTTTTTGTAAAGAAAACTCCCCTTTAGACTAAAACTTCCCTGTCAGTAATTTGATACTAAAAAGAGAATTCTATACTTACAGCTACAACAGCTTCAGCTACCCCAGTCAATACAGCTGGCCTGAGAGAATGCAGCAGGATTTTACTTTCAAGTAAAACAAAGAGCAGCAGTGTTGCACAATTCTCAGGACCCAGATTCATTAGCAAGGTGCTAAAGTTAGCGCCACTAGAAGAAAAGGGAAAGAGGTAATTGTGAAATATTTTGCTAAAACATGTTAAGATTTGCTTGTTAAATTATTTCCTAAATATTAATAGACTGGGAATTTATTGTTAATTTCAAGTCTTGATTTACTTAGTGAAAAGTAACACATTTAATGAGATAGAATAACACAGGTGATTTAAACTCATCCTCTAATAACAAAGGGGCATTTACCAGGAAAGATATTCCTGAAGAACAACCATTCGAGCTGAGCTCAAAAGAATGGAAGTAGGAGTGAGAGGGAAGGGGTAGGAGACAACAAATGGAAAGGTCCTAGGGCAAAAAAAGCTATTGTCATATTCAAGAAATTGAAATAAGTCTATTATGATCAAAGCATAGTAGAGGAGAGGGTGAAAACAGCAAGAGATTAGGCTGAAAGTGAAATTATATATATATTTTCAAAAGGACATACTAGTTGCAAGGTAGATAAAGAACTGAAGGAAGACAGTAAATGGTCCCAATTAAGTTAACAAAGTAGTCCAGGTAAGAAATCACACTAGCCGGGACTAGTGATGCAGATTAAGAAAAGTAAATGGATTCAAGACATTTAGGGGTTTAAAATCAGTTCACCTTGAACATTTAGTTATGAACTGGATATTAGAAGGGGAGATGAGAGAAAAAGGATATTCCCTATATCCAATCTTGCAACTCTCTTAAGTGCTCCCATTTGTAAAATAGCCCTACCATCCATCCAGCTATCAAAGTTAGAAACATTAAAACTATCTAGTTTGTAATACCACATTTAAGTTTATTATCCTAACCCCTAAAATATTTTAAAGCATTCTGCGCCAAGTGAATAAATATATTATTTTAAATACTATTAATTACCTTAGTGGCAAAGGTGTAGAAACTGGCTGTGATAATATTAATGCATCATGGACTGACAGCTTAAAAAAAAAAAGATGAATTAACCAAAACACTTTTGAAATCTAAATATTTAGGTCAAGGGTAAAATAGAAAATAGTTTAATATGCACATACTTTTTGATACATGCTAAAATATAAAATGATAGCTGTATTTACTTGGAGGTATTATATTAGTTCTTTTTAGTTAAATGGTTGGTCTGACTGAATTTTGATTCAGTTAATTGGTTAAAATAGTTTTTTAAAAATTATGGAATAACTTTTTTTTGAGGCAGAGTCTTGCTATATTGCCCAGGGTGGTCTCAAACTCCTGGGCTCAAGCTACTCAGCCTCCCGAGCAGCTGGCATTATAAGCTCCTGCCAGTGCCTAGTTGGAGTAAGTGCTTTTTAAAAGCCTCATTTATTTACTCAACAGACTGGTAAGCACTTGGCAGTTGCCTGACATATATTAATACTTGCTGAACTGAAACACATTCAAGAGCAACAATATCTAACTTAATTCTATCATGTATAATGTTGAGAATGTCTTAGAAAAATGTTTAAATAGCTTGCTTCTATAGACCAGTACTACTCAAAATGCCAGCATGTAAACTGTTATGGTCCAGGAAGAGATAGTAAATAAATGGAGAGCAAAACATTAAGCAACTTTTATGGCAATCTAACCTTGCTCCCACATCCAAGCATGTGATCAGTGGAATCATTTCCATAGACAGGGTACAGACCATTCATGCCTATACTGATCTCACACAGTAAGCTGCATATGTCACAAGCTGTATATCTATTTAGGTCTGCCACTTATTGGAAATAAAAAGAAACTGGTCCTTTAACATAGTTTAAAAGCACTATTTTAGATTTTCAGTTAACAACACCAACCATAGCTCATTTCTTATTTAATATTAGACACTCTAAGAACATGCCAATAAAATAATTCTGGGTTTTATGTTATTAAAATTAGCTACATAAAAGCCATGCATGGATCAATGATGATACCATCATGAACCAAGGATTATAATTATTCTAATTCCATACATCAAAATCCAAAACCCAGTAAGAAAAGCTGTTCAGTAAAGCTATAAAATATAGGAAATCCAAGGACTTTTGAATGTATATTGCTCCACCTCAAATCCAAAGGGTTATAGAATCTATTCTGCAATGACTGGAATGAACATATGCAGAGCTCTCCCCAAATATACTCTTTTTTGATTACCTGTACAAGGATTCTTGGTCTTTGTGGTGAAGGAAAAGGGATATTTTGCATAAAATGTGAAATATGCCTGGAAAAAATTTTGAAATAAAGATCATAACTAGATTTCTAAAATGCTTCATAGATTTTAACAAATTTTAAATATCGCTATATATCATCTCAGATATAACAAAGCCATTTATCTAAAACTTATGCAAAATAAATTTGCTTAGTATAAATTAATGTATTCATGCCCATTAAACTTCTAAAATGAATAATGTATTTCATAATTGAAAATCTATACTTATATCCATTATTACCAGAAAAATAAAAATAATATGAAAATAGTTTTCATGAAAGAAGCTAACTTTTATAGCCCTGGTTATCAGTGCCAATACAGGGAGCAGCTAACTGTGATATAATGAATTAACACTAATACAGAATTTAATCCCAGATTTACTACTATAACTTTGGGCAAACCCACCTACCCACTCTATTTCTCTACCTATAAATAATGCTTCTTAAGTTTCTTCAAAGTTTTCAGCTCTTAGGAGCCACTAAAATGCAAGGTATTACTTCAACTGAGAAAAAAACTGATTGCATACATTGATTTTATTTTCACAAACTATTCACAGAATTTTAATTTTTCAAAAAGTTGCTAAATTGTCACTAACCTTAAATTTTACTTCGAAAGGGTTTAAATTAAGCTGACAGCTGAAAGTTAAATCTAAAACTATGAACCACTAAACTGGCATTCCAGGAGTACTGTAATATTAAAATCATATTTCTATATCAAATTGTGATGAGTTTACGCACAGTATTTTACTATTTTTAAAGTTGATTTTTGAACAGCATTATTTTAAAACCTTCAGGTATTAATAATTAGCCCCACCTTATCCACTGAACTAGTATGTTTCACATCTATTCTTTTTGCTGTAATGTGAAATTTTTTAAATTGTGAGAAAAAATCTATGCTTACACATACTTTAATACATTACACAAAGCTCTTGACACTTCTTGGTTTGTTAGCAGAGTATATAAATTATATACTATAATAAACAAAAGTCAATGTGCCACTAGAAATCAGAAAAGATGGTTTAAAAAAACAGTAGATCCACATATATTTTTCTTGCTTACAAAAGATTTCCATAACAAAAGGAATTACAAATCAAACGGAAGGCAAGAAGTCTGTCAATGCCAAAACCAAAACCTCACTTTCAACATCAATTAATTCACCCTTACTATGAGTTTAGAGAAGTTTTATAGTTTGAACTTGGAATGGCCACTGTATTGGGGTAGAGAGTGTCTTTGTGTTAATAACTATTTTTCTCTTAGTTATTAGAGAATGAATAGGAAGAAGAACACACACACACACAATACAATTTATAGGAGTTATTTCTTCAGCTGAATTCTCAAAAGATTATTTGACCATCCTTATCAGCACCCTTTAAATTTACAACCAATGATTGAGGTGAAAAAGGGAATAAGTAAAAAGAAGTGTGAATGTGACTGTCCTTCCCATTCAACCTTGCTGCTAAAAGTTAAACAATGAAATGTTTGTTTCTACATTTCTACATCCAGTTTTCCACCAGACAGCTCTCAAACCATTATACATACTTTTCAATGGGAAGAGGATGTGGTCCAGACACAGAAAGTTTGTAGATAAACATAAGAAATTTTCTAAAAGCTTCAAAAAAAGGCCAGTGTGAGAGTAAACAAATGCATTTGTTTGAATTGATGGATTTGGGGACAATTTTTCTCTCCACAGGTGTCAACAGGCCCAGCTGCATAAGCTGTTTCTCTGTTAGAAGTTCCCGAGAGTAAGGTTCATAAAACTGGATGGCAGCTCCATATACCTACAGAGTAATAGAATTCTGTTATAAGATTTGTTTTTAAAAATTAACTTCTCTTTTTCTCTTACAAGAAAAATTTGCTTGGAGTGCATATTATACAGATAAACGAAAGAAAAATCTCACCCAAAATTCTATTCCAGAGACAACCAGATTTTGATATAAATCCCACTAGAATTTTTTCACTACAATTATACATTCAACCATATACCTTATACAAAAATGGATGGTACCTTCTTGTAACCTGCTTCCATTTTTAACCACACAGTGAAATTTTTTACCTAGCTCCTATCCTAGAGAATACACTCTAATGACCTTCTTCAAATTGCATTTGTTTTTCATCATCCCAAACAAAAGCTATGGTACCCCTTAAACATGAACTTCCCATTCTCCCAACCCAATTCGAAGTCCCTGGTATCTCTATTCTATTTTCTGTTTCTACAAATTTACCTATTCTAGGTAAGTGAAACCATACAGTATTTGTTCTTTTGTGTCTGGCTTACTTCATTTAGTATAGTGTTTTCAAGGATCATTCACATTGCAGCATGTATCTAAATTTCATTCCTTCTTAAGGAATGAATAATATTCTTTCACATGTACATATCACAATTTGTTTACCCATTTATCTGCTGATGGACATTTGGGTTGTTTCTACCTTTTGCCTATTGTCAATAATGCTGCTTGGTATACAGCTATCTGTTTGAGTCCTTGCTTTCAATTCTTTTGAGTATATGTCTAGGAGTGCAAATGCTGAATCATATGGCAATTCTATGTGTAACTTTTGGAGGAGCTGTGAAACTATTTTTGCAAAGCAGCAGCAACATTTTACATTCCCATCAGCAATGTTCAAAGGTTCAATTCCTCCATATCCTAGCCAATACTTACTTTCCATTTTTAAAATACCCCTCCTAGTGGGTATGGAGGCCGAAGCGAGAGGATCACTTGAGCTCAGGAGTTCGAGACCAGCCTGAGCAAGAGTGACACCCTGTCTCTACTAAAAATGGAAAAATTAGCCAGGCGTGGTAGTACACGCCCGTAGTCCCAGCTACTTGGGAGGCTGAAGCAGGAAGATCGCTTGAGCCCAGGAGTTTGAGGTTGCTGTGAGCTAGGCTGATGCCACTGCACTCTAGCCTGGGCAAAAGAACGAGACTCTGTCTCAAAAAAAAAAAAAAAAAAACCATTCGCTGAATTTTTTATTTTGAAGACCACATTTTTCATTTCCAAACATTTGATTTTTTTTCCAATCTATTTATTTTTCAAAATACCCTGTACTTTCCTTGATATTTTGAGCCCGTTTGTTAGATCTTAAATCATTTTAATTATATATTCAAATTATAACATCTTTCATAATGTCATTCTATCATTTCAATGTCTTGAGGGTATAATCCAGCTTTTTAAATCATGTCTTTCTGATTTTTTCTATGGTACATCCTTCTGTGACATCTTCTGTCAATTTAATCTCATCTTGAGACCTGGGTTTGAGGAGTGTTTCTCCAGAGAGACTTTATATTAGTTTCTATTATTGCTCCAGGAGTATCAGTATCCCGATACCAATTTTCATGTTGACTTTTCATCTTGGGGATTATAGTATACATTTAAACCAAAATGTATCATGTCTAAATAATCCTAACAAATAACTTACAATAACCATTTTATGGGATAAAAACATGGACAAAGTAGATTTAATCAACAAGGCAAAAACATACCTTTTCGGCTGAAGAAGCTGTCAAGACAAAAGTTGAAAAAACTGGAAGTGGGTATTTGGTTTGAGGATCCCAGCATTCAATAGTGGCTCCCATAGGAAGGCAGAAAAGAGGTACAGATTCTGAGAGTGGGAAAGACTCATAGTCATCTTCTGGATATCTAAAAATTAAACCTTTTGGAAAAAGGAGACAATGATGAACTCTTTAAATATAGTTACATTTCTATAAATTATATGACTGTATGATACATATTAATAGAATATTTTAATGCCAAATTTCATGGCAAAATTTGTGTGAAATTTCAAAATCAATTTTTTTCTTATTATAACAGAAATTAACAAATTTACCCTTTTTATTTTACCCATGGACTTACAGTTAATTATAACATAGAAACGTATTAAATATACTAGTCGAGATTCTATTCAATCAATCTTGATCACCAGTCTTACTGTATTTTCTTCTACATATGCCAACACCTTGTGGAGAATGGTAAGAAACATAGAGAAAAATTTACCAACTATTTCAGTTAGTCTTCTGTAAAAAATTCAGAGAAGGGGCCAGGCGCGGTGGCTCACGCCTGTAATCCTAGCACTCTGGGAGGCCGAGGCGAGTGGATCGCTCAAGGTCAGGAGTTTGAGACCAGCCTGAGCAAGAGCGAGACCCTGTCTCTACCAAAAAATAGAAAGAAATGATCTGGACAACTAAAAATACATATATATAGAAAAACTAGCCGGGCATGGTGGCGCGTGCCTGTAGTCCCAGCTACCCGGGAGGCTGAGGCAGAAGGATCGCTTGAGCCCAGAAGTTTGAGGTTGCTGTGAGCTAGGCTGAAGCCACGGCACTCTAACCTGGGCAACAGAGTGAGACTCTGTCTCAAAAAAAAAAAAAAAAAATTCAGAGAAGGGACAACTGTTACGAAATAATGCCAAGGCAACAGAAGTTATCATGGCCCCTAAACTCATCTTGAGAAGCCCTGTAAAAGGCATGCAACATGAGAAGTAAACAAGACAGAAACCCTTGTGACTGAGTACAGAGTATGTGAGACCCAGAAAACAGGAGCAGAGGGCATTATGAGTACCACAACAAAGTCCCTTCAGAATAACGGAGCTAGATGGCATCAGTTAATTAGCCTCTAATGTCACCAATACACAGACCACCTCTAAGCTAAAAACTTCAAAGTCAGTAGTCCAAATTTTATCTCAAAAACTCTGTATTCTAAAATAAGTATATCATATCAAATACCTGAATACTTTCACAGAGCTGCTTTCTGTAAGTTTTTTTTAAGTGATACTTTCTCCCCACCAAAAAAAAAAAAAATTTAGGAAATCACATATAATCAACACATTACAGAAGCATTAACAGTATCACATTTAAAAATACTATTG
>NW_012155840.1:6381157-6383751 GCF_000956105.1 Propithecus coquereli | reverse complement strand
ATTTTATAGTTGTTAGTTGTTGCCTTTACTTTATATTATAAATTAAATGGTTTGATTCATTAGTGTGAATGTTTTTATGAGGACAATCAAGATTTTTCAGGTATGGATTTGCCTAACTTTCCTGAAGTAAAACTTTACTCTAAAAACTGTGCATAATCAAAAATTAATTGGCACTGCTTCTTTTCACAAAGAAGTATTCCAGTATCTCTTCTATTTACAACTGGAGCATACCTGTATTTTCAGTTTTTATCCCACCATACCAGTGGGATGAAGAGGTCACACTTAAATCTTTACAGCCCTTGACATTTTACTGTGCAGTAAGAATGTGGCGATAGATTTCTCAAATACTTCATGGCAGAAAAGTTTCTCAGGCCCTCCTCTCCTCCATATAGCTGATTCTTTGCAACAAGGGATAAAGGAAGCAACTCCACCTTTCATGGCAAGTAACATGTGGTTTCAAATCAGACACACAGAGATAAGAGAAGGAAATATAAGAAGTAAAGATGCAGGTTGACACCTTTCTGATTGCCAAAATATAAAAGGTCAGAGAATAAGCAATTTTCCATTAAATTGTTAAATCCATTAATGTAGACCAAAATTTGAATGTTTATTCCACATATGATTTCTCTGGATAAAAGTTTAAATTTAATTAACAGCATGTTTTTGTGTGTGGGGGGGGGTGTGCATTAATATATCTTGTAGTATATAATGGATTTAAGAAAACGTATGCCTTTACATGCTAAAAATTACAGATAATTTAATTTTATGAATACATCGATTCCCCAAACTACATAAAGAAGCACACTTTGTCTCTTCTAGCCAAATGTTAATATGACAAATAACTACAGTAATAGAGATAATTTTTTTAAATTCACTTACCAGCTTTATATGCTATTGCATTTGAAGCAGGTACAGACTTCTTATAACACAGAAACACACTGGAACCCCACTGTAAAATAGAAATTAGGTTTATAAAAAGACAAAAGAGTGAAAAAAATTGATTTTGTTGAATATCATCTAAAGATTCTGATTATTTATTCAGGTTCAGGAGAGTCTATTTAAAACTTATCTTCCCTATAATATGCAGAAATAAAAAAATTAAAATAATAAAATAAATAAAATTTATCTTTATCTAATAGACTACATAGTATAAAATAATAGCAAAGCATTAAGTTGAAAACACTAACATAAAGAAAAGAAGGGGCTGGGTGCGGTGGCTCACACCTAAATACCAGCACTTTGGGAGGCCCCTGAAGCCAGGAGTTCAAGACCAGCCTGGGCAACATAACGAGACTCCATCTCTACAAAAAATAAAATCAGCCAGGCATGGTGTCGTGTGCCTGTAGTCCCAGCTATTCAAGAGGCTGAGGTGGGAGCATCACTTGAACTCAGAAGCTGGAGGCTGCAGTGCACCACTGCACTCTAGCCTGGGGGACAGAATGAGACCCTGTCTCTAAAAAAAAAAAAAAAGTAACAGACAATATTAGGATTTACCTAAATAAATAAATAAATAAAACTCCCTGACTTAAAGTATCCTTTCTCTGGATGAAATTATGGTAAATCATCAAATAGGACGTTAAAAATTATGATAAATCATGAAAATTTGAGAGCTAAAAATAATAAAAACAAGAATCACAAAAATATAAAATGAGAGTAAATTAGAGTAAACAGGAATCCAAAAAGTAGCCCCTTTTGCTTTCATATTTTGAAAATGAAAAAGCTTTATTCTTACCATTCCACAATTTAAGTTTTTGTCAACTTTGCAGAAGGTATGAGGAGGTGTTTCTCCTTTACTGGTTACAATAACACAGATATCAGTTACAGCCAAGGAATTCTGGGGTCGAATTACAGGAGCCCTTCGATAAGTGATAAAGATTCTTTGTGAAGTAGTTGAACTATTGTTGACATTGGCACAACGACCATAGGGCGTGGCTTGGATCACTTCACATCCTGGCATAAGCCGTTCTTTCCCTTCATATAAAACTCTGCATGGCAGGGAGGGGAGAAATAGATACGTACATACATACATTTCAGATTAATGCTGGTTTTCTTCTTAAAACAAACAAATAAAAAAATTTGTTCTGAGTAGGCTCTGGCTGAATGAAAAAAAAATTGGGTCTATTAATTGTTTCCCAAATCTTAATTATAAATCAAAATTAAAATTATTAACTTTGGGAACTATAAATCTCTGGACTATTTCAAAAACTAAAATATACTTTAAGAGGTACATAGGATTGAACAACTTGATTTTTTTGTTGTTTATTACAAGAAACATGAAAAAAGAAAGGGACAATACCAAAAACATTCTTAGGTCAATTCCTAGAAGTTTCATCAAATTTAATGATGTTTTCACAAAAATTTCCTTCATAATTTCTGTCAAATTTTTACCTTTAACCAAAAACTATAAAACATTATTTAAAGAAACTAAAGTGCTAGGAGCCAAAACATCTCATGCTCATAGAGAAAAAGACAATATTGGTAAGATGGCAATATTACCCGAATAGATCTACAAAGTCGACGCAATTCCTATCTAACTCCCAGCTGCTTTCTTTCTTTCTTTTTTTTTTTTTTTAAGAAACTGACAACCTGATTCG
>NW_012155840.1:6376163-6378122 GCF_000956105.1 Propithecus coquereli | reverse complement strand
AGTGCTAGGATTACAGGCATGAGCCACCACGCCCGGCCCAAATCTCATTTTTCATTAAATTTTTTCATTAAACTAGAAAGGATCATTTTGTTTTTGAAGTTGTTACTCTATTTACGTAATAAGACACCATGGCCCCAAGGAAAAAAAATTTTTTTCCAGTGTGGCAGTCAATGTGTTAAGTTACAGGAGTCCTAGAGCTAAATTTCACATTGAAACAAATTGAGTGTATCATGAATTAGTCAAGGTCTAACACAGAAAAATACAGGAAATAGTAATAAATCTCATTAAAGCAGTCTTTGAGTAATCCAGTTAGGACTCTGTCCCTTGTAAACAATAAACTTTACATAGTCAACACCATGTAAAATATGTAAGTTTAGGAATTATTAAATATTTCATATATAATTATCAGGTAGAACATAAGAAACTACAACCAAAGAAGAAAAAATGTATATAAAATACACATTAAGTGACTTAGATGCTACATGGTAGAAATCTAGAGAATATAAACAGAGCGAATATGTCTATTATCTTTAAACTTAATACCTCTAAAAATAAAATTAATCTTCTATTCCAAATAGAGAACAGAAAAAAAATAAAGGAAAAAGGAAAAAAAATTAAGCATCTAAAGATTTAAATATTTGTTTTAAATATAACTTTATTGAGTTATAATTTATTCACAATAAAACACACATATTTAAAGTATATAATTTGTTGAATTTTCACAAATGTATATACTTGTGAAAGCATTATTACTACAATCAAGATAGTGAACACATCCCTCAGCAGTCAAAAAATTTTTTTTTTTTTTTCTTGAGACAGAGTCTCGTTCTGTCACCCAGGCTAGAGCGCCATGGCATCAGCCTAGCTCACAGCAACCTCAAACTCCAGGGCTCAAGCAATCCTTCTACCTCAGCCTCCCACGTAGCTGGGACTACAGGTGCGTGCCACCACACCCAGCTAATTTTTTGTTTCTAGTTGCCCACCTTTTTTTTTTCTATTTTTCAGTAGAGACAGGGTCTTGCCTCAGCCTCCCAGAATGCTAGGATTACATTTATGAGCCACTAAACTCCGCAGAAATTTTCTTGTACCTCTTCCTTATCTCTCCTCCCCAGGCAATAAGTAATCTGTTTTCTGTCACTATAAATTAGTTTCTATAGTTTACATATCATATAGTATGTATTCTTTTTTTGTCTCGCTTCTTTCACTCATAATTACTTTGAGATTCATCCATGCTGTTGTTTTTATTAGTAGTTTATTGCCTTTTATTACAGAGTAGTATTCCACTGTGTGAATATACCACAATGTGTTATTCATTCATCTATATTAATAGACATTTGGGTCATTTCCAGTTTGAAGCTATTATGAATAAAGCTGCCATGAACACCCATGGATAAGCCTTTATGGACAAAGGCTTTCATTTATCTTGGGTAAATTCCTAGAATGGAAAGATTGGATTATCTAGTAGGTATAAATAGTTCTAAAAACTGCCAAATAGTTTTCTAAAGTGAATGTACCATTTTACATTCCCTAGGGAAAAAAATTAATGACAAAATAAGAAAAACACATTTTACATTCCCACCAAGGGGTATATGAGAGGTCCAATTGTCCCATATCCTTTTCAACATTTTATTAGGTCAGTCTTTTTAATTTAGACATTATAAATGGTATGCAGGGATATCAAACTGTGGTTTTAATTTGCATTTTTCTAATGACTAATGATGTTGAATATCCTGTCAGGTACTTACTTTCTATCTATATATCTTCTTTGGTGGCGTTTCTGTTCGTGTCTTTTGTCCCATTTTTTAACTGAGTTGTTTGTCTTCTTAGTATTGAGTTTTGAGAGTTCTTTATGTATTCTGGAAACAAGTCATATCAGGCATATGCTTTGCAAATATTTCTCCCAATATGTGACTTGTCCTTTTATTCTCTAACAGTGTCTATTGAAAAGAAGAAGTTTTT
>NW_012155840.1:6373346-6376113 GCF_000956105.1 Propithecus coquereli | reverse complement strand
TTTTTTTTTTTTTTTTTTAAGAAACTGACAACCTGATTCGTGAGTTCATATGAAAATGCATGGGACCCAGTAGAGCCAAAGCATTCTAGGAAAAGAAGAAGAAAATTGGAGAACTCACACTTTCCTACTTCAAAACTTACTATAAATTTACAGAACTCAGTACAATGTTATGCTGGCATAAGGATAAACACACAGATCAACAAAACAGAATGAAGAGTCCAACATTAAGCCCTTACATTCACAGTCAATTGATTCTGATGAGTGCCAAGGCAATTCAACTGGAAAGAACAGTCTTTTCAACAAATGGTGCTGGAAAAACTGTATATCCACAGGCAAAAGCACAAAGTTGGACCTCTTCCTTATACTACATACCACACTCAAAATAGATCAAACAATTAAATGTAAGAAACAATCTACAAGAAAAATCCACCATTTCTGGGGAAATGCTCCAGGACATTCGTCTGGGCAAAGATTTTGGGGGTAAGACTTCAAAAGCACAGGCAACCAAAACAAAAACAAAGGAGATTACATCAAGCTAAAAAGCATCTGCATGGCAAAAGAAACAACCACCAAAGTAAAGAGACAATCCACACAATGGGAGAAATGATGTGTGATCTGACAAGGGATTAATAAGCAGAATATATTAATATAAGGAAGCCAAACAACAGCAAAAAAAAACAAATAATCCAATTTTTAAATGGGCAAAAGATCTGAATAGACAGTTCTCAAAAGAATACATACAAATGGCCAAAAGATGTATGAAAAAATGCTCAACATCACTAATCATCAGACAAATGCAAATCAAAACTACGATATCATTTCACCTCAGTTAAAATTATACAGAATCAACCTAAGCGCCAATCAACAGATGAATGGATAAAGAAAAAAGTGGTATATATACAATGAAATATTATTCAGCTGTAAAAAAAAAAATGAAATCCTGTCATTTGCAGCAAAATGGATGGAACTGGAGGTTGTTATATCAAGTGAAATAAGCCAAGCACAAGAAGAGAAATATCGCATGTTCTTACTCATTCATATGTGGGAGCTAGAAAAGTGGATCTTGTGAAGATACAGAGTACCCAATAGGTGGTTACCCAAGGCCAGGAAGGCTGGAGGGGGTGAGAGGATGAAGAGAAGGTGACTAATGGGTATGAACAAGGTTTGACAGAAGAAATAAGACCTAGTCTTTAGTAAGTGACAATAGTTCACAATAATCTATTTTGTTTTAAAATAGAAGAGTAGAATTCAAATGGTTTAAACATAAAGACAAATATTTAAGGATGGTGAATATCCCAAGTACACTAATTTGATCTTTACAAATTATATGAATGTATTAAATTATCACATGTACCCTAAAACTATGTACATCTATTATGCATCTATGAAAACAAAACTACAATCCTTAGCTGTAAACACCCTCCTCCCAGCATTAAAAACCATATAGCACAATTGTATTTAAAATGGGACTGCTCCTTCGTTAGATGAGTTCAGGGCTTCACAAAAACTCATTACATTAATATAATCCAGCACGTTAAAATCATAGTGTCTTTTATTGTGCTTCTTGTTCTTTCATGTTTAATAAGCTTATTAAGTACAAGAGAAATGTAATGACATTTAAGGGTCTAAATGCCTTGATTTCAATAGTATTTTGTAAGTAAATGATCTAATAATTCAAGTACAATGCACAGAAATTCAGTAAGGGTGGATACTGAAATATAATATATTACTATACTTGATCCTATAGTAACAAATAATAATGAAACTATCAAGGATTTCAAATTTCTACTCCCATGAACTTTAAATAAGTTCTAGTCCCTTCAAGATAGCAAAAGAAAATAAGTTACCATACCCAATATCTGTAAGGGGTGGTTTATCTCTCCCTCTCTTATAACACAGGTAAAGTTCTGGGCTTTTCAGACTTCCATAGTTCAAGTTTGCTTGGAGAGCTGATGGAGTGGCTTCAACACAGGTATAACCTTCAGGTACTGTTTCCCCAGCTGATTTGATAATAACTGCAATATCTGTAATCGGAGCTTTAGGTCCAGTTGACTTAGTATCTAAACGATTTACTTCTTGATCTAAAAGAGTAGATGTATCAGTGAGACCTGCCACGACAAAGTAGTCTGTCACCCTTAGTCCTTTGTCTTCTATCATGGCTGCTATTTTATTTCCTAGAAAAGGGGGAAGAAAAAGACATCAATTAAATAAAATACTTTATCCCAACTCACTAAAATTATAATATACTGAGTTAACAATGACCAATCAGCACACTTCCCAGTTGGATTTATAATCGAATTGTCATTCTAAGAAGGACATTGCTTTTATTCTTTCAGCTTTTACCTCATACAAAGTACAAATTAACAGCATCAATTCATTTGCAACACAACTATGATCCTTTCATGTGCCTAAGGCTCTATTAAGAATAAACAAACTGTCAGAGGCAGGCTATGGTGCTTTCTGTTAAGCAAAATGCACTTAATGAACACTACTCAGACCATTTAAGCAATATTTCTCTTTTAACACATTAACTGCCATGTGAGTTGTATTTAACTCATGGTAGTTTTGAGCCTTGTGAAGCAAATCCTTGGAAAAATCCCTGCAGTTAGTTCATGAAAATCTTACCTGTTGATATTATTACTGTTACAATTAACACTGACAAATTAATTCTAAAAACATGGATTAAATGAATAGAAGTCAACAAATCTCGTTTTTTTTTTTTTTTGAGACAGAGTCTCACTGTGTTGCCTGGGCTAGAGTGCCGTGG
>NW_012155840.1:6366990-6368934 GCF_000956105.1 Propithecus coquereli | reverse complement strand
TTAAATTTATTTTTTAATTTCAGAATATTACAGGGGTACAAACATTTTGGTTACATAAATTGTCTTTGCACTGCCTAAGAGCTACAAGCGTGCCCATCCCCCAGACAATGTGCACTGAACCCACTAGGTGTGAATTTACCCATCCCCTCTACTATCCCCCCCCACATCCGATGAATGTTACTTCCATATGTGCACGTAAATATTGATCAGTTAGTACCAATTTAGTGGTGAGTACATGTGGTACTTGTTTTTCCATTCTTGTGATACTTCACTATGAAGAATGGGCTCAAGCTCCATCCACAATTTTTTTTTAAAGAATACATCAGTAAGTATCTCTCCATATTAAACATCTGGGATTCTGTTGAGTTTTAAACTCCTGGAGTCAGCTTTCTAGATCAGAGTACATAAATGCCTGTATAGCAATTCTTACATGTTACCTTCTTGCCTTTTGAAACAAATATACAGATTTACCATAGCAAAATCATGTATCTGTGGTCCCAATAAGGGTTGTAATTGTAATTATGTTTAATTTGGTAGAGTAAAACTAGTGCAGGGAGGTGGTTTTAATACACACTTATTTGATCAAAAAAGAGAAAGAGAGACATGATGAGAGTTGGACAACTTTGTTTTGTTCCAGATCTTATGGGGAAAGCATTCAGTCCTTCACCAGTAAATTATGTTACCTGTAGGTTTGTCGTAGATGCTGTTTATCAGGTTGAGGAAGTTCTTTTGTATTCTGAGACTTTTTTTTTAAATCAGGAATAGACGTTGGATTTTATCAAACACTTTTCGTGTATCTATTGAAATCATACAGTTTTTCTTTTTTCATTTGTTAATACAGTGAATTACACTTATTTTCAAGTTATAAACAAACCCTGAATTCCCGACATAAACTCCATCTGGGTCATGATATCCTTTTAATATATTCCTGAATTCTATTTGCTACAATTTTGTTTGAGATTTTACATGTTAGTTAGGAATACTGGTCTGTAGCAAGATAATGCTAGTGTCATAGAATGAGTTGGGAAGAATTTCCTCCTCTTTAATTTTCTGGAAGAATCTGTATAGAACTGGTAGTATTTCTTCCCTAAATATTGGATAGAATTCACCTGTGAAATCATCTGAGCCTGGACTTTCCTTTGTGGGTAGATTTTTAACTATAAATTCAATTCCTGGCTGGGCATGGTGGCTCATGCTTGTAATCCTAGCACTTTGGGAGGCTAAGGTGGGAGGATCACTTGAGGCCAGGAGTTTGAAACCAGCCTGAGCAACACAGAGAGACCACGACTCTAAAAAAATAGAAAAATTAGCTGGGAGTGGTGACACATGCCTGTAGCCCCAGCTACCTGGGAGGCTGAAGCAGGTGGATCACTTGAGCCTAGGGGTTGCAATGAGCTACAATGACACCACTGCACTCCAGCCTGGGCAAAAGAGTAAGACTGTGTCTCAAGAACAAAACAAAACAAACAAAAAAACACATATTAACACATATAGTACTATTTAGCTTACCTATTTCTTCTTGAATAAACTTTTGTAGTTTGTGTCTTTCAAGGAATTTGTTCATTTCACCTAAGTTGCTAAATTTACTGGAATAAAGTTCATAATATTGTTATTATCTTTAGAATATGTAGTGATGTCACCCCTTTAATTCCTGATATTAGTAATCTGTGTCCTCTGTTTTTAGCCTGATGAGTCTGGCTAGAAGTTTATCAATTTTATTGATCTCTAAGAACCAGCTTTTGGTTTCACTCATCTTTCTCTACTACTTCTCTGTTTTATATTTCACTGAATTCTACTTAGATCTTTATTATTACCTTTCCTCTGCTTATGTAGAGTTTTATTTCCTTTTCTTTTTCTAGTTTCTTAAGGAGTAAGCTGAAGCCACTGATTTGAGATCTTTCTTCTTTTCTAATGTAAGTATTTAGTGCTATAAATTCCCCCACC
>NW_012155840.1:6358038-6366940 GCF_000956105.1 Propithecus coquereli | reverse complement strand
ATGCCTGTAATCCCAGATACTCAGGAGGATTACTTGAGCCCAGGAGTTCAAGACCAGCCTGGACCACATATCAAGACCCTATCTCAAAATATAAAATAAAACAAATTTTTAAAAATCAGCTGAGTAATACGTGCCAATCCAATTTATTTCTGGATTCTCTGTTTCATTGATCTATTTGCCTTATGCCAGTACTATTACATGGCTCTAATTACTGTAGCTTTATGATAAATTCTGAAATCAGGCAGTGCAAGCTTTCAGCTGTGTTCTTTCTCAAAACTGTTTTGACTATATCAGGTCTTTGCATTTCAATAAGCATTTTAGAACCCACTTGCCAATTTTTACCAAAAACAAGGGCTACAATGATTTTTAATTAGGATTGCTTTGAATCTATACATCAATTTAAGGAGGTTTGACATCTTGGCAATATTGAGTCTTCTAACCCATTAACAACGTTTTATTGCTGCATTCGTTTAGAGCTTTTAAAAATTTTCTCAGGCCAGGGCGCAGTGGCTCACGCCTATAATCCTAGCACTCTGGGAGGCCGAGGCGGGCAGATCGTTTGAGCTCAGGAGTTCGAGACCAGCCTGAGCAAGAGCGAGACCCCATCTCTACCAAAAAAATAGAAAGAAATGATCTGGACAACTAAAAATATACATAGAAAAAATTAGCTGGGCATGGTGGCGCATGCCTGTAGTCCCAGCTACTCCGGAGGCTGAGGCAGAAGGATCGCTTGAGCCCAGGAGTTTGAGGTTGCTATGAGCTAGGCTGATGCCACGGCACTCTAGCCCAGGCAAGAGAGTGAGACTCTGTCTCAAAAAAAAAAAAAAAATGTTTTTCAGTTTCCAAATGTATACTTGAGAGTTTTTCAAACATCTGTTATTGATTTCTAACTTAATTACCTTATTAACACTATGACTTGAATTCTTTTACAGTTATTGAGACTTGTTTTATGGCTAAGAATATGGTCTAATCTTGATAAATACTCCATGTGCACTTTAGCAGAATGTGTGTTCTATTTTTGGGCAGAGGACTTTATAAATGTCAATCAACCCAAGTAAGTTAATGGTGGTGTTCAAGACCACTACATCCTTGCTGACTTCTGTCCACTTGTCCTATCAACTACTAAGAAAATGGCATTGAAATCTCTGAGTACAGGGCCGGGTGCAATGGCTCATGCCTGTAATCCCAGCACTTTGGGAGGCCAAAGAGGAAGTATTACTTGAGGACAGGAGTTCAAAACCAGCCTGGGCAATGACAACACCCTGTCTCTACAGAAAAGTTTTTTAAAAATTAGCCAGATGGGTGGCACACTCCTGTATTCCAGCTACTCAGAAGGCTGAGGCAAGAAGATTGCTCAGGAATTCGACATTACTGTGAGCTATGATCATGCCACTGCACTCAACGCTGAGCAACAGAGCCTCTAAAAAAAAAACAAACAAATCTCTGACTATAATTGTGGATTTGTCTTTTTCTCCTTTCAATCTATCAGTTTTTGCTTTATATATTTTGAAGCTCTGTTATTAAGGGCATTTCTAAACATTAAGGATTGTAATGTGCTTTCAATCAACCAACCCCTTTATCATTATGAAATGATGGTAAAAATTATCCTTCTTTATCTCTGATAAAAATAAGTCTATATTAAACAAAAGCTTTTTTAAAAATTTCAAATTTATTTTATTAATACTTTCACACAAAATGTATGTATAAGATGTCTTTAGATTTATCTAAAATAAATATATGAAAATGTTGATTGTAAACATTAGTGATGAATAGATAATAGCATTTGATGGTTTTTCTCATTTTAAAACATTTAATTGACAGAAATTGAATATATTCAAGGTATACAATGTGAAGATTTGGTATATATACACCTTATGTACTAATTACCACAGTCAAATTAATTAACACACCCATTACCACCCATAGTTACCATTTGTGGGGGAAGGAGTAAGGACACTTTAAATCTGTTCTCTTATCAAATTTCAAGTAAACAATATAGTATTATTAACTATAGTCACCATGTTGTACAGTACCATCCCCAGAATCTGAATTCATCTTTTTCTCTTTTTAAAAATCAACTTTAGCCAAAATAGCTCAGTTGGGAGAATATTAGACTGAAGATCTAAAAATCAACTTTACTAATATATTATTTATTATATACGATTCACCAATTTTAATTACATTAGGTTATTATTAAGTATGAAATGTCTCATTTCCTTAAGTACTAAGTTTGACTGCTAATATCTGTGACATTTCACTTTGACACTTCTTGTTTTATTTTTATGGAAAAGGTATATGCCCATTCTTTCAAACGCATTTTGACTTGTGATTATCTTTCAATTTTTTAGAACAATTTTGTACAACCATAGATAAGTCAAAATTTGTATTATTTTCAAATATGAGTTCCATCGTAAAACCAATACAACACAGCTCAAAATATCAACAAAGTGTTTGGAAAGGATGTGGCTAATGAACACACAGTACATTGACAGTTTAAAAGTTCCATTCTGGTAATTTTAATCTTAAAAGTGAGCCACATGGATGACCTGAGACCAAGGTAGATAATGATAAATTAAAAACTATATTGTAATTTAATTCATCTCATCTAAGCATAAATTAACAAGGTTTGACAATACTATTCTAATAATATTAGACTAGGTAAAACAGGGAAAGAAGCTGGATAGATGGGTACTACATAAAATAAACAAATGTCAAAAGAAAAATTATCTAGAAGCTTGCCTTTCTTTGCTGTCACAACAAAAAGGCAAACCATTTCTACACCTTATTGTTATGTGTGATAAAAAACAGATTCTTTTCGACGATCACAAGCATTTGGCACAATGACTGGATAAAGTGCTGAAACACAGTCCAAAATCAAATATTCATCATAAAAAGCTAACGGTGTCTGTTTGGTGGTCCAGCACTGGTATTATCCACTACAGCTTCATAAAACCTAGTCAGTCGATTACAGCAGATGCCTACTACAACCAATTAGATGAAATGATGAGGATGCTTGTGATTAAGCAGCCAAGACTGATCAACACAGACAGGTCAATTCTCTTGCAAGACAACTCTTGACCACATGTTGCACAAACAACAATGCTCAAACTACAGAGACTGGACTTAGAAACTGTCTGTCAACCACTGTATTCACCAGACCTTACACTAACTGACTACCACTTCTTCCAAACTTTGGACTACTTCTTACAAGAAAAAAATACTCAATTCTCAACAAGCTGTGAAAAATGCCCTTCTTGATTTCATCACCACTTGCTCTCCAGGCTTCTTCGCTGCTGGCATAAACAAGCTACCGTTAGTTAAGATGACAAAACTGTGTCAATAATTTAGACACATACTTTGATTATGTGATTGTACTGCTTCTTGTTTGAGATATAATAAACTATTGATTCAAAATTAAACACTTCATATTTAATGACCTAACACAATTTTGAGTTTTGACAAACGTATACAGTTATTTAAGCACCCACTACAATCACTATATAGCACATCGCCATTGCTGTCCTTTCCACTCTCAAATTTCCTCATGTTCCCTTGCAGTCATGGCTCCGGCAGCCACTGATCTTCTCTTCTATCACTATAGTTTTGCCTCTTCTAGAATTTCATATTAGTGGAATTATACGGTATACATTCTTTTGTGTCTAGCATCTCATACTTGGCATAAGGCTTTTGAGATTCATCCATGTTACTATGTATAACCGTAGTTAGTCCTTTCTTATTGCTGAAGAGTATTCGATTGTATGCTATTATCACCATTTGTTTATCCATTCACTCAGTGGTCCCCAACGTTTTTGGCACCGGGGACCAGTTTCATGGAAGACAATTCTTCCATGGGGCAGGGTGGGGAGGCAGAGCTCAGGTGGTGAAGCAAGCAATGGGGAGCGGCTATAAATACAGATGAAGCTTTGCTCGCTAGCCCTCCATTCACCTCCTACTGTGTGGCCCCGTTCCTAAGAGGCCACACAGGGACCACTATCAGTCTGCAGCCCAGCAGCTGGGGACCACAGCATTCACCAGTTGATAGACATTTGGGTTTTTTCCAGTTTTTGGCCAGTATGAATACAACTTTTATGAACATTTGAGTTAAGTCTTTGTTCAGACGTGTTTTCATTTCTTCTTTTTTCTTTTTTTTTTGTTTTTAATTTCAAAATATTAATTAATAGGGTACAAGTGTTTTTGTTACATAGATAGCTTGTATAATGCTTAAGTCAAGGTTTTTGGTGTGCCCGTCATCATAACAGTGTTCATTGTACCTAATAGATAAGTTTTTATCCCATGTCCACCCTCCCACCCTCTGCTCTGAATTCATCTTATAAATGAAAGTTTGTACCGTTTAACCAACCCTCATTTCCCCTAACTCCTCCTCCCCGCAGGCTCTGGTAACCACCCCTGTACACTTCACTTGTATCAGCTCAACTTTTTAGATTCCATATATAAGATTATGAGTATTTAACTTTCTATCTTTGGCTTATTTCACTTAGCATAATGTCCTCCAGATTCATACATGTTGTCACAAATGACAGGATTTTCTTCTTTTTATGGCTGAGTAATAGTCCAATGTGTGTGTGTGTGTGTGTGTGTGTGTGTGTGTGTGTGTGTGTGTGTACATACACACATTTTCTTTATCCATTCGTCTCTTGCTGGACACTAAGGCTGTTTCCATATCTTGGCTACTGTGAATAATGCTGCAATAAACATGGGGGTGCAGATATCTCTTCAAGATACTGATTTCATTTCCTTTGAATATTTACCTGGAAATGGGATGGCTGAATTGTATAGTAGTTCTATTTTTAACTTTCTGAGGAACCTCCGTACTGTTTTCCATAATGGGTACACCAACTTACATACCCACCAACAATGTACAACTCTTGTATCCTTTTCCCTTTTCTCTACACCTTTATCAATACTTTGTATTAACAAAAGCTTCTGAAGAAAAATTAAAATAAAATTACTTATAAAAAATCAACTTAGGTATGTAGTTTAATAATTAAAATTCATTTTCCAACTACAGCTAAGATAATCCTTCAGAATCAATTGTATGTCACCTTACAATTTACAACAGTATACATTCTAATAAATAAATTCCATTATTATCAACAAAATGTTATTAACTTCAATCTACAAGACTAAATGTAGTTTACACAATTCCTCTCATTGTAATAAAAAAATTTTTTTAAAGCTTCAAAAATATCTGTGTGTTCCCTGGTGTTTCAAACTGTGCTAAATGAACAATGAACTTTGTTAAACCACAAAGAAAATACAGTTTTATCAGAGTTACTTGCTACATTTAATCAATTTAAAATAGGGGCTTGGTGGTTCCCTTTAGAAAACATTATCAAGATCAGTTAGGCTGGCTGGGTCATGGAACTACAAAACTGAAATCATTTCAGATAAAATCAGCTCCTCTTTCAGAACACAAAGCAATGTAATTCTCTACTGGGGTACCCACCAATGAGAGTTTTGTAAAGGAGGGTTGTAAAGAAGGGTTGCAAACAAAAATGCCTGAAGAAGGTCAGGAAGGATATGAAGAGTCGTGGGAACTAGAGAGAATGCAGGCAGTCACTAATAGTAGGATCCATCCAATAGTTGCCAAGTAAACTAGAAAAAAAAAAATCACAACTTCCTTTCTGCCTTTTTAAGAGAAGCCAGAAATCAGGATTTTTATGCAAATCACCAAGTTTTAACATATTGGCAACTAATTAAAAATTCTTAAATATAATACTAAGAAGTCCAAACAAAAACGTAAGCAGAGTATATTCACTCTAGCAGTTAAGTCTAGAGAACAGCTTCTGAACTCCAAAAAAAATATACTGAGCTTGTTAAATGTCTATCTTCACCATTAAAACATATGTGAGCAAATGAACCTAATATACATTAAACTGATAATATAACCACACAGAAGGGAATGAAAAAAGAACTAATCCAAATAACTTTTGAATATAGTACTCTCACATAAAGAATTAAAAATAAAAAAATCTTGACCTTTACTTAGAAGGCTTGCTTTTTATAGTGGTATGGATACAGTAATTCTGAAATTATTACGTATGTACTCTATGACTGAACAATTGTTGGAAACCAGAGTTCTTACTGTAAGAAAAGGGATACAAATAAGAGATGGGAGTAGGTAAGAAAGAATCTATACACTGGAATGCAATCAGAAGTATCAATATGAATGCATGATTTTAAAACACATACACACTAAAATGCAATATGGTACTCCGAGAGCTGGATCCTAGAACAGAAAAAGTACATTAATATAAAAACTTGTGAAATTAAAATAAAGTCTGAACTTCAGTTAATAGCAATGTACCAATATTCATTTCTCAGTTTTGACAAATATACCACAGTAATACAAAATGTTAACCATACGGGAATACAGAAACTCTCTCAACTATCTTTTTAACTTTTCTGTAAATCTAAAATTATTCAGGAATGAAAAATTTTGTGTGTGTAGGATGCTTAATTGCTGAAAAGAATTAAAAATAAAAAAAAGAAAAATTTTGTATGTGAACATTATTGATAATAGCCAAAAAATGAAAACATCCCATATGTCTATCAACTGATGAATGGATAAATGTGGTGCATCCGTAAAATGAAATATCATTCAACAAAAAGGAATTAAGTACTGATAAATGCTACAACATGGATGAATCTTGAAAACATTATACTAAGTGGAAGAAGCCAATCACACACACAAAAAAAAGAAGCCAATCACAAAGACCACATATAGTATGGTTCCACTTACATGAAATGTCCAGAATAGGTAAATCTATAATAGAAAGAAGACGAGTGGTGAAAATATTGATTATGGTGTGGGTTGAGCATTCTGTGACAACACCGAAAACCTATGAACTAACTATATGATTTACATTATATGGGTGAATTGTGTGGTACATGAATTATTTCTCAACAAAGCTTGTTAAAAATGTATGTGTGTACGCGCGTGCGCGCGCGCGTGTCTGTGTGTGTGTATCTCCTAGTTCTGTCTGCTAAAAACACCACAGAGGCAGTGTCACTCACCCAAACGGCAACAAATATACCTAGCATCTAAGTTTTTGTTTCTCAATTCCACAGGCACCAGAGCTCCTTAGAAAAATGGCAATTCTAGGACTGGGAAAGGAAAATACATCTAGAAATCAGATATAAGGGGAAAAAAAAAGTTCTGCTCAAAGACTAATGGGGTCCTAATAAAATGACACAGGAACTAGCTTAAACAGTCTGCCACTGGCCAAACTGTGGACAATTTCTGTCTCAAAATGAATGACAATAATGGATTATAATAAACTGATTTTTTAAAGCCTTGAGTCCGCATCGATATTATAAAATAAAATGAATGAATGAAGAACAGAGAAGGAAGGGAAAGCTCTTCACAATAGAATGCCAACTAATAAATGTAGAGGAATGTAGCCAGGCACAGTGGCTCAGGCCTGTAATCCTAGCACTCTGTGAGGCTGAGGCAGGAGGATCGCTTGAGCTCAGGAGTTCAAGACTAGCCTGAGCAAGAGTGAGACTCCATCTCTACCAAATAGAAAAAATTAGCCAGGTATGGTGGCGAGTGCCTATAGTCCCAGCAACTTGGGAGGCTGAGGCAGGAGGATGGTTTGAGCCCAAGACTTCAAGGTTGCAGTGAGCTATGATGACGCCACTGCGCTCTACCCAGGGCGACAGTGAGACCCTGTTTCAAAAAAAAAAAAAAGTAGAGGAATGATAGAAAATAATCATTTACAGTTATCGTAGTATTTAGATTCAAGCAAGAATTATCAAAGGATATTAAAAACACTGGGTAGAAGTCTGTTGGAGAATAGGATATTTATACAATCTCCAATTATTTCTCTAGAGATACTAACAATTGCAAAGGAATAAAATGTATTACTACAGAAATCTGGCAGCCAGTGCTTTAACCAAGTAATCAAAGTTAACATCACTAATAATAATTCAAACTAATATTACAAGCCTTTTGATAGGATACACTAAGAACACATTAATTACATAGTACTCCTGTCAAAAATGCACAGCTTTAATCTAATCATGAGGATTTAAGGAGACAAACCCAAATTGATAGCAAAAAAAATTTTTTTTAATTTCTACACAAAAATCAAAAGGGTAAAAATGTGTGAGATATTATTCCAAGTTAAAAGAGATTAAAATTTGAGCCTCAAAATGCGTGACAACAGAAAACAAGAAAATCTCCAAACACTTAGAAATTAAACACACTTCTAAATAATTCATGGTTCAAGAGGAAGTCTGAGGAAATTATAAAATATTTTGAACCACATAAAAATTTGTAGAATTCACTTAAAGCAGTGCTTTGAGGGAAATGTATAGCATTAAACATTTATACGAGGAAAACAGCAAGGTTTCGATCAATAATCTAAGTTTCAACTTAAAAAAACTAGAAAAAAAAAAAACTAGAAAGGCTGGGCCCTGTGCCTCATGCCTGTCACCTCAGCACTTTGGGAGGCCTAGGTGGGAGGATGGCTTGAGCCTAGGAGTTCAAGACCAGCCCCGGCAACATAGTGAGACCTTGTCTCTACAAAAAATTTTTTAAAATTAGCCAGGGGTGGTGGCCCCCACCTGTAGTCCCAGCTACTTGGGAGACTGAGCCAGGAGGATCACTTGAGCCTGAGAGTTAGAGGTTGCAATGAGCTTTGATCACACCAATGCACTCCACTCTGGGTAACAGAGCAAGACCCTGTCTCACCAGAAAAAAAAAACAGAAAAAGCACAGCAAAATAAACCCAAAGAAAGCTTAAGAAAAGAGACAGTAAAGGTAGGAGAAGAAAAAGAAATAAAATTGTCCCTATTCATAGACAGGATTGTCTATGTAGAAAATCCAAAACTCTACCAAATAAATGACACCTAAATACAATGAATGATCCTAGAA
>NW_012155840.1:6340744-6357988 GCF_000956105.1 Propithecus coquereli | reverse complement strand
AAAATAAACCCAAAGAAAGCTTAAGAAAAGAGACAGTAAAGGTAGGAGAAGAAAAAGAAATAAAATTGTCCCTATTCATAGACAGGATTGTCTATGTAGAAAATCCAAAACTCTACCAAATAAATGACACCTAAATACAATGAATGATCCTAGAACGAATCTGGGAACAGAAAAACAAAAAGTTGCTGTAAGATATAGTATTGGCAAAATTTGAATGCAGACTATATATTAGATAATAATTTGATAATAAAGCTAATTTTCTTAAATTTGATCATTGCACTTGTGTAAGGGAATGTTCTTGTGCTTAGAAAATATATACTGAACTTATTCTCAAATGGTTCAATCAAAAAATAATAACAATATACATACAGAGCTAGAATGCAAATGTGGCAAAATGTTAATAATTGGTAAATCTAAATGAAGGCATAATGACAGTTCATTACAATATTCTAATAACCTTACTGAAGGTTTGATTTTTTTTTAAGTTTTTTTAAAAAACAGATCCCGTCCTTTGAGATTTTTAACAAAAGCATAGAAGAAAATAGAGGAAAGCAGGAGAGGTAAGAAAATAAGAAAAGTAGCCAGGCACGGTGGCTTTACAGAAAATAGAAAAATTAGCTGGGCATGGAAAAAAAAAAAAAAACTGACCTCCCTAACTAGACAGTGTGATCAGGAAAGACCTCTCAGAAAAAGCAGCATGCAAACGTAATCGCATATGCAAAGGCTCTGAGAGAGAAAGAACCAGAAAGTAGGCTGGTGTGATAGGTGCACAGTGAGCAGGGAGACGACACAGCTAAAGAAATAGGGCCTGTGGGCCAGAGGAAAATGTTTGCATCATATAATACTTCTCAAGTCTATCCATTTTTTCTATCCTTACACTGCTATTCTCAATTCTTGCATAGATGTCTTCGAGATTTTCTAGATGATGAACCTGAAGTCTCACCCAAGCTGCTCTCCCAATCCCTCCTTCATAATGGAGCCAATGATATTTAAGTTTAAAATCTTTAAATAGCTCCCTGTTCCCTACAACGTAATGTCTTAATTTTTTATTTGACTTTAAATAAAAAGTCACAGCTCCTACATACCCCTTTATTACACAGCTCCTACATACCCCTCCAGCTTTGTATCCACTTCCCTCTAAATCAACTGCATTTTAATAAAAACTGCCACATTCTTTCATTACTTTGTGCCTTTTCACAGTATTCTTTGAGGTTTTGTATGCTTTTTGGAACAGGGTCTTACCCTGTTGCCCCAGCTAGAGTACAGCAGGCATCATCACGGCTCACTGCAACCTCCAACTCCTGGGCTCAAGTTCTGCCTCAGTCTCCCAAGTAGCTGAGACTACAGGTGCACCTCATCGTGCCCAGCTAATTGTTCTATTTTTTTGTAGAGATATAGGGTCTATGTTGCTTGGACTCATCTCAAGCGATTCTCCCACCTTTCCAAAGTGCTAGGATTCCAGGTGTCAGCTAACTCGCCCAACGGATTCTTTTGAGTTTTAAATCAAACATCTTCTACGTAAACCATCTCTAATCCACACCACAGTTAGGTGTTTCCCTCTGCTCCTGTAGCATCTTTGGCTCTATTCTATATTTGTTATGTTATAGTTATGGTACTTATTTGTAAGACTGTTTTCCTTAGACCTTAACATTCACCTTTTTATGTTATGTTATTCATCTTCCTATCCCTAGCAGATAGAACAGTAACTCTTTAAAAGATCCTTTTATCCATAATTTAAAAATAGACTTACAGGCTCACTCCTATAATCCTAGCATTCCGGGAGGCCGAGGCAGGAGGCCTGCTTGACCTCAGGAGTTGGAGACCAGTGAGGCCAAGAACAAGACCAGTCTCTACTAAAAATAGAAAAATTAGCCTGGCATCCGGGCACGCACCTGTAGTCCCACCTACTTGGGAGGCTGAGGCAGGAGGATCACTTGAGCCCAGCAGTTTGAGGTTGCAGTGAACTATGATGACGCCACTGCACTCTACCCAGGACGACACAGTGAGACTCTGTCTCAAAAAAAAAAAGACTTACAACATTTATGCTTTTAGGATCTAAGCTTTCCTAAATTAAGAGATAAATGAACTTCCACATACACAATAAAAAACTAAATTCAAGGAATACTTTAAAATATTACAAAGATTTTTAAAACCCTATAAGATGACTCTTCTAGAACCCAAAAGATAGTAAATCTGGATTTGTAGATATTAGGTTTGGCTGCAACAAGGAACACTTAAAAATATTTAACACTCACAATATTACTGAAATATAAGAATTATATTATTTCATATAAAAGTAAAGTTAATGGACACAGAAACTTATAGTAATTCAGTAACAGGAGAATTATGCATTTATATTTTAATTCCTACTCAATGAATTCAAGTCACAGATGAACATCTATGGTCTTTTATTTTGTTTCAATTCCGTTCTCAACTCAATACTACATTGTAGTAGCTCTAATGATCCACAGCAAATGAAGCAGTTCAAAGGAAGGTGACTTTTTCAAAAGTTCAAAAAGTAGTTTGGCATGGACCATCATATTAGCAAAATGATTTCATTATTGCATTATTTTAAGAGTAAAAAACTGGAATTACTAAAATGTTAAGATATGGAAAAAAAAAAAGCCATAAAAAGCCATAAAATAACAGTAATATGCAGCACCAGGGAAAACATGTTAGGTTTAAAAAGACAATTACATGAACATTAATCACAGAACTATACACAAGTATATATAGGATCAGTATTTTATACTAATTACTATATTATACAAGTATAACAGGATTAGAGTACAGAAAAACGTAAATGTTAGATATGTGGGAATAATCAAAAATTTTTCTTTTTTTAAATCATGTTGTATTTTTGCAATAAAAAAATTTCAAATACCACATTAAGCTCTATTACCCCCATATACTTAAAAATGTAGAAAATGTTTTCAAGTTTATAAATAATTTCTTCCAACAAAATACTGTTTTAAATTTCAAGTAATAAAATTACCTAATTTTGAATTTTGAAACTGATGCTAAAGATCTGTTTCATGCCAGGGTACTATGTGAAATTCTTTTTCCAAGTTTTAACTCTTATAAAGGAATTTCCCATTTCAACAAGGCATTCCATTACTACAAGTCTATCTGCCAAACGGACAAATCTGAAAGAGGAGGTACAATTTGTGATACCAGCCTAAAGAAGATAATATTTTAATTCATGTAGTAGGAAAAGCTAATTTGCCCTTATTATCTAAGCTTCAGCAAGCATATTATATTGGAAATTCAAATTATGACAGAAATTCCACATTGCAAATCAGAAAGACCAAATGAAACAATCTACCACTGACTCAACACCATTCTTTTTTACTTTACAACCTGTACTTAAGATGCAAACATAAGACTGAAACCTAACTTCCAAATTGAGCAGCAAAGCCAATGCAAAACCAGTATTTGTCTTGACAGGAAACTCCAATGAAAATATGAGATGTTTTGGTCCTAACTGGCGGATACCTAAAGAGCAAAGGTGTCTTATTGAGTTATTATTTATCATGCAAAATCTCTAGTGTATAGCTACAAATTAGCTTTTATTGCAGATATACTTAACATGTTTCTTTACAGAGAGCATCTCAACCAAATAACCTTCCAAGTCTGGCACCATGAGTTGTTACAGCCTACACACTATTGCAGTTCCTTGTAATGTAAAATATTTGCATTTTAAGAACAGTCTCCACACAATTCTACTGCCAATTTCTTCAACTAAAAGCTCAAGTTTATACTACAAAATACCGTATTTACTCTCAAAAATAGAATGCACTCATTTATGAATTATACAGGAGTAAATTACTCCAATACACAACTTTACCATTTCTAACACCATAGCTTTTCTATTACCCAAATCAAAAAGTCTAAAGTAGTACTGTAAACTATACGAGGTGGCCAAAGTCAACTAACATATGATCAAGTTCACTAAAATAGATAATACAAAAGATTCGTCCCCAAACTCATCAACTACGTTGCAAAATGTTTGCAAAGATACCAATGAAGGGAAAGTGTGGACCGAGTGGCTGAAAACCCTTTGCCATTACCAGAAAAATAAGTCAAAGTAAGCCTATATGAAGGGCAGATCATGTTCATGAATACAAATTTAAGTTCATTGCTGAGTTCCCAGTCTTACACCAAAACAAGGCAATTTACCAATTCTTAACAGTAATACAAAGAACAGGGCAGAAAGTATAAGGGTTTCTTCCATGGTTACAGTGACCAAGAACAGGTATCATTTAATGCTCTGAGATAAAGTTTTCCTTTTGCAACTAATTTTGCTCTTATGGCGTGAACACAGAAAAATCATACAACACTCTGCATTTCAGATAGCTTAATACACATGATCACCTCAAATCAAATGTTTATTGAAAACTTAGCATCTTAGCAATAACATCCTCCTCTTTCCTACTATACCCAGACCAGGAGGGAAGACCTACTTCAACGTAAATTGGGTTCTGGGAAGAATGAGTCTCAACGGGGGTTTGCACACAATTAAGCAGGATCAAAAGGTCAACTTCTCGGGCTACAAAGCTTGACAATCTCTCTGAGGCAGGAGTACAGAGACAGCTAAGGGTTCATTCACTACTGCAGATGACACTTTCCCTTACACTTGCACAAATAACTCTGGTAACTGTCCTAAATTTTCCCGTGTGAAACAAACACAATATTGGAAGGAGGAGGGGGTACTATTTAAAAACTAGGTCATTCCTTATTTGTTCTGATTAAGCACTGTCTTCGGGAGGGAAAAGACCTATGAAGGAAAAGAAAAAGGAGGAAAAAAGACATGACAGCATCTTCAAGGCAAAAGAAGTTACAGCTCTTTGCAAGAGTCAGCACTAGGAGCTCATTAGTTGGTTTTGTATCTGTTTAGTCACTCTGGAGTTGAAAGGAACCCGCCTTCCTAAAAGTCATCCCCGACAAAGAAGCCCGTAGGATTGGCCACCGTAAGGCAAAGAAGGAAATGTCCTCGATTCTCCTGCGACACCTGCCCAGGTCCCCTCTTCTCCCCACGCAGTCCCCCGAGCCCCTTGGTGCCCCGACCCCTCCCGAGACGCTTCCCCACCCCTGGCCCCAGCTCTCTGCCCTCTCAGCCCCTGCTCCCCCGAGGGAACCCCGATCCCGCGCCCTCCCCAGCCTACCCCCACCCAGGAGGTCCCTCAGGGCCCAAACCCCTCGCGCTGACATGAAAGTGGTTCTCGGGCCCAGGCGGCGGCGCGGGAAGGCCCTTCCAGGAGCAGCTTCTCCCCCGGCACATCCCGCAGGCTCCGGGGACTCCCCGCCCCCGGAAACCGCGGAGAAACTAGGCCGGGAATGCCAGCCCCCGCCACTCTCCGCCTCCTCGGCGACCCTCCTCAGGCCGGCCACTGGGAACTCTGCCTTCCCTGTTGCTACCTGCCCGGCACCCTGCCAGCCTCAGAGCGCGGGCCCCCGCGAAGGCACCGCGCAGGGCTTCTCCGCGAAAGGCCCCGCGCCGCAGCCTCACCTGCCGCCCGCTCCTCCGTCAGCGCCACCCCGACACAGCTCCTTCCTGGGGCATGCGAGCGCGAGTCCGCGGCCTGAGCGCCCTGGCGGGGCAGGAAAGGGGACTTGCTCCGGCAGCCGCCGCTACCGCCCGATCTGCGCCTGCGCCGCCTTTCGGGCCGGGTCCCGAGGGGCGCCGCCCGCAGCCAGGGGTAACGGCCCCGAGCGCGAGCCGGCGCCGGCGCCTCGGCTCTCGGGGCTGCAGTGCGGTGCGGGCGGCAGGTATCCTAGGAGCTGCCCGCCGCGCCGCCGTCCCGACAGCTGACCGCCATGTTTCTGTTCCCTTTTTTCCTCCCCCTCCTTCCGCCCCTTTCCACAGAACAGCACTTTCCTTGCCCCCTCCCTCTCCCTCTCCCTGTCCCTCTCCCTTTCCTACTGCGGGGGCGGGTGGAAAGGGCGTGGGGGAGGGGTGGAGAAGGGGGCGGTGCGGCGCTCAAGCCCCGCCCCAGGGAGGGCCGCAGCCGCGCGGCCTCGGCTCCCTTCCGCCCATCACTGCGCGACCCTGGCGGGGTCAGCCCCCGGCGTGGGAGGCCCTCTTCTGCGTCCGCGTGGCGGGTCGAGCAGAAACGGAGCTGAAAGGAAGCGCTCAGGGCGCTGCTTTGCACCCCTTCCTGCGGGGCTCAGGCTCTTCGTGTGGTGTGGGCTTATTGCCTTGGCCTCAGGCAGGTGGCGGCTGCTCCTCTGGGGGTTTTGAGAGACAGAGAAAGTGAGGCCAGGTGGCTGAAGGTCACTGAGGAGTGTGTCGGGAGGAACGCAGTTTCCTTCCCAGAGTGGGAGTTAGAATTTCCACGCCTGACTTGGGGGCTCTGAGGCCCGGGAGAGCCCCGCGGGCTGGCGCTTCCCGAAGCCCCTTGGCTACAGCGGGTGTGAGTCATTGGTCACGCTCGCTTTCGCTACTTGTGCCGAGATTTCAGGATGGGATTCCAAATGTGGAAATCGCTCATTTAGATAATCAGTACCCTCTCGCCTTCTAAGTGTAGCCTCCTTATCGACACAGACACCTGCAGGGTCGTTTTGCTGTAACGCAAATTTTGCAAGCTGTGTTTGGACGTTTTTAAGTTATCACAGTAAGTGAGAAAGAATAAAAACTAGTTCAGGAAGAAACAAATGTTTTGAAATAAATTAAGAGAACTTGTTTACCTCCTGGGAATAAAAAACTTGGCGAATGACTTCACAGATTCCGTGGAAGGTGAGAATTAGAACTGGTAAGATTTGTGCATATCTGGTGAGTATTCACATACATAATGGTCATTTTCCTGAGAATTACTCTCTCCTTATTAAATCTGTAATTCAGCTAAAAAGTGTGAGATTAGACGTGGGTCATAAATGCACTGTTGTCAATTTGACACGACAGTCTGGACAGCAGAAGTTTTTAAAAGGATCTAATATTTTGAAATTTAGTTTGTGGACATATTCTTCCCAAAATGCAAATTGATTATTAGCTAAAATTATTTAATATAGGCAAGATTTCTTAATAGGTACCTTTTATTAACACTCAGAAATTGAGCGTTTGTTCTTCTTTTCTCAGTTTTTTCTTCTTAGGTTTTTGTTTTGCACTCACGGAAATGAAAAATGGATGGAATCAGTATCAATCTTCCCCTTGATTGATTTTTCTTTCTTTACAATGTGGGATTTGAGAATTTTTCTCACTATTTTAATTGTGAGAAAGTTAATTTTATTTAATTTGTAATTTAATTTTATTTTAAATTTTTATTTTAATTGTCCTATAGATTTGCCATCACTTTTCATTGCCATTTTCCACCCAGAATCTCATAGAATGAACTTGTATGTTTTGGGCCTAATTTTTCATTTGAGGAAGCTGTGCTTAGGTCTGGGAGTTCTTGATTCAGCACCCTTCTCAACAGCACTCTTAGGGGCTCAGGACTGAAAAAAGTTCATTTTAATTTCTAATATGTAAATATTTGTCTAAAAAGTGGAAAGAGAGTTGGAGAGCCCAATAACAACATAATTGTTGTAATTATTATAGTGCCACGGTTTCTGTTGAGCCTTACATAGCAGAGGCAAGAATGCATAAGAAGAATCAGCCCATTGAAAAGGGGAATACAGATACTCTAGCAAAAATTAGTTTCTTGCTGCTTTCTGACTGGGCATAGTCACTGCAGATTTCTGTGGGTCTGCAGTGCAAAGGAGTTGAATGGAAATGTTGAAAATTTTCTTACACAAGATATTTTAGGTAGCCAGCTTTAGTGCTGTAGCGTGCTATATCATTTTTATCTTTCTATTCGTTCTCTTCAAAACTTCTAAACATTGCCTGTGAGTGTAGGGGTAATCTTTGTTACGTATGTGTGTTCACATGTCATGTTCTCTTCCAGATGCCTAGAACCTAGCGGAGTAAACCATATATGGTAGTCGCTCAAAAAATAATTGATGAATGACTGGCATAAATCAGCCTGTGCTTCCCTCGCTTTCTTCCACTCCATCCTTGGGCAAGTTACATAACTTTTCCTTGCTTGTAAAGTGGGTAGAATGATACTCATAAAGAAGTAAGATCATTTATTAATTTACAATAAGCTATAAACATTAAACAGACCAGTTCAATAATCAATACTCAAGGCCAGATGCAGTGGATCACGCCGGTAATCTTAGCACTCTGGGAGGCTGAGGCAGGAGGATCAACCTGACCAAGAACGAGACCCCGTCTCTACTAAAAATAGAAAAATAGCTGGACATTGTGGTGCAGGCCCGTAGTCCCAGCTACTTGGGATGCTGAGGCAGAAGGATTGCTTGAGCCCAGGAGTTTGAGGTTGCTGTGAGCTAGACCAATGCCAGGGCACTCTACTCAGGGCAACAGAGTGAAACTCTGTCTCAAAAAAAAAAAAATTAAAAAAAATAAAATAATAATCAGTACTCAGCACATGTCGTAGGCAGCTTCACAGTATGATTTACAGCAATCCCTGCTGCCTGGTATTTATAACCGCCTGTTGAGTGTGAGGTTGACTTATTGAGAGACTTTTAACACACAGAATACGTCAAAAGCGATGGGATGTCTCTAACAAAATGAGATTATGAAAGACCGTATGTAGCTTGAGTCTTGGATTCTCTCTTTCGTCGTCTTGGATTGCTCTTGGGGAAGCCAGCTACCATATCATTAGGCAGCCCTGTGAATGAGTTTGGAAGTAGATCCTCCCCAAATTGAGCCTTAAAATGACTTCAGCCCCAGCCAACACCTTCATTGCAGCTTCCTGACAGACCCTGAGCCAGAATCACCCAGCTAAGCCATCCCTGGATTCTTTACTTGCAGAAATTATGAGATAGTAAATGTTTCTTCTTCCTAGCAAAATTTTGGGTTAAGTTGTTACACAGCAATAGATAACTAATACAACACAACAATACCTGGAAAGTAGCAAGTGCTAATTAAAGGTAGCTCTTCTTTTAGTGAATATGACTGGGTTCATTCTGCATATGAGTTAGCATCCCATAATGCTGATCCAAGCTTACTTTAATACCTTAATGGTTGTGTTTGCAATTGCAGTAAGAGAAGGTATCCAGGAAAAGTGGACCCATTTTATCTGATCTATATCAACTTTGATCCAAGAGAATTTGTTAGAACATACTTCACAAGATGTCTTGGATTTGCTTGAAAATAATGCATGGCAGTGGGGAAGTGTGGGGCATAAGTAGGGATTTAGGTAAAAAAGATTGGACATATGTTGAAGTGGAGTGATTGGTACTTGAGAGTTCCTTACATTGTTCTTTACTTTTTATGTCTTTTAAATTTTTCCATAATAAAAAAGTTGTTTTTTTGAGTATTTCATGGAAGCATAAGTTTGGAGCCAAGCGGGATCTTTAGAGATCATCTATTCTAATTAGCTCATTTGAAAGATGAGGAAATTAGGGCACAACAAAGTTGATTGAGTCTCCCACTCTTATTTTCCTAGGAGAGCCTCTATAGCATGAAAATCCAAGCCTGGTCTGCACTTTGTAATGTATGATCTCTGTATTATAGACTGGCAGGTTATTTGGTTCTGGTCCCCGACTCATTAGTTTTGGAAAACATAGTGTTTGAAGGGCCAGTGCCCCATACATATAGGAGCTCTTAGCCACTGTTTTAGAAAGAGTTTTAACTAAAATAAAATCATCAGACACTAGATCTGCTTTATTAATACGATATCTAAATGACCCAGTGTACTGCACTCTCCACAGGGAATGTTAGCACACTTTTCCCTTTGTGCTCCCCTCCCATATCTTATCTGGCTCAGGGCTCTGTCTCAGCTTTATCAGAGTGGGCTCATCTAGAGTCTCTTAGAGTAACTCAGCACATTCTTTATCCAGCTTTCTTTACTAAGTCTGCAGACCAAACACAGCTGGGCTAGGAATAAGAAGGACTGGAACAAGGCTCTTCATTTTGAGTTGGAGGAGATTAAGTGATCCTGAGAACAATGTCCTAATAGGTCATAAAGAACAGATGGGGTTAGCAGAGGGAGGAAAACAGAGAGAGCACTGATGGGCAGAGAGGCTGAGCAGGAAGATAGTCTATGTGGGTATCTGAGACATAAGACCTGCTGCCCATAGCTGACTTTTATGGGCTCTGTACAGTATTGTATTAATATGTGGATGGAATAGTCCCTCTGCTCTCAGTCTTTCTCCACTATTGGGGATTAGTGCCTGTGCTAACTTGAGCACTGCTTTAGCACTTATCTCCAAATATGGCCAATCTCCCTAACTGGCACTTGTCCACATCCATCCATAATAGCTAGATATGTTCCTAGTTTCCCACCTTAGAGGACTGTTGCCTATCCTGACTCAAGCTTGACTCTTGCTTCCTCTGAACCCCTTTTTCTGGGCCTCAGTTCTAGTATTCCTCACATCATAGCAAATTGTCCTGATTATAGATCCAGAAATAAATGTTTTTTATTTCAAAGATTAATTTTTAAAAATATGTTGTAGAAAACAATAAAAGCAGTAATACATAAACAAAAATACTATTATAGTACAGTAGTACAGTAGGATCTCATTATATTGCCCAGGCTGGCCTCAACTCCAGGGCTCAAGCAATCCTCCCATCTCAGCCTCTAGTCATATGTCACTTGTGCCTTGTTCATATCTTCATTCATATTAATTTCTTATGACAAAGAACCTAGAAATACTGATATTTTATTCCCTCTTACCCCTTTGCACTCATGGACCTATTCCCATGGATACTCCTGCCTGCTGGCTTTTAGATTGCCACATATCTCTGATTGTTAAACTAGAATGTTGTTGTCTCGGTCCTAACTTTTTTCAGCTTCCTCTATCAGAGAATATAGTTTAGGGACCCTTTCCTTTGAAGTTTTACCCTCCAAAAAAAGATGGTTCATTAATCAGATCAAAGACTCCGTTTGATACATAAGAATCAGAGACTGCCCAACAATCTCAAAAGTGATACTCAATTTCCAGTTTATATTCAATCTGAGTTCACTAGGCTAAGTGTTGTTTTACATGCCCTGACAAAAAAAGAATTGGCATCTAGTGCTAATACCCTTTAATATCTATTCAAAATTTCCCCCAGTTTTACATTTTTTTTCACACAGAAAAGGAAGAAATGAACTGAAATGAGTATTAAAGTTATCTCTAAAATGAATCAACAGTGAAACAGAACTATTTCAACCCTTTTTTGTTGTTCTAGGTTCAACCTCTTCTTTACCCTTCAGTGAATTCATTCATCTCGATGGTGTTAGTGCAATCCATGGGTTGTTCACTCCCAAATTAACTTGTCTAGTTCCAGATTTCCCTGAGCTATAGATTCAGTCATCCACTGCCTCCAGTGTCTAAATAGCATCTCACACTTTACATGTTCAAAATACAACTCTTAATTCTCTCCCTTACCTACCTTGTACCTCCCCCAAAAAATTATTCCTTTTTAAGCTACTCCATTTCAGGATCTGGTACCACCATCTGCTCAAGAAAAAAGAAGAAAAAAATCTAAGGGTTATTTTTTTTTTAAGGGTTATTCTTGATTCCTCCCATTTGTTCCTACCATTCATCGTATCAGGAAATCTTTTGTGTTTTACCTCCTAAACATATCCAAAACCCTTTAACTTTTCTTTGTATCCATTGCCACCACCCTAATTTAAGCCACCAACCTATTTTTTGAAGGGGAGGAGCTTTTCTGGTACAATATTCAGTGTCTTGGATTTGATTGCAAAACTAGGCCTAACAGACAGGCACCCATAATATGCTTTTTTTTAAGTATCTTACAACTCAAAAATAAAAAGACAAATGCCCCAATTTAAAAATGGGCAAAAGATTTGAGTAGACATTTCTCCAAAGAAGATATATAAAAGGCCAATAAGCACATGAAAAGATGCTCAACATCATTAGTGAAATGCAAATCAGATACCACTTCACACCTACTAGGATGGCTATAGTGAAAAAAAAAAATGAAAACTGGCTAGTGTTGATGAAAATGTGGAGAAATCTGAACTCTCAAGCACTGCTGCTGGAAATGTAAAATGGTACAGTTACTTTGGAAAATGGTTTGGGAGTTCCTCAAAATGTTAAATATATTTTATATATATACATTTTAGTAGAGACAGGGTCTTACTCTTGCTCAGGCTGGTCTCGAACTCCTGACCTCAAGCGATCCTCCCACCTCGGCCTCCCAGAGTGTTAGGATTACAGGTGTGAGCCACCACACCCACCCTAAATGTATTATAGAATTACCATATGAACAAGAAATTCCACTCTTGAATATATACCCAAGAGAATTCAAAATATAATGTCCACATAAAAACTTCTAAATCGGTTTGTAACAATATGATTTATAATAGCCAAAACGTGAAAATAATCCAAGTAATCCAAACTGATGAATGTATAAACAAAATGTGGTATATCCATACAATAGGATATCATTCAGCAATAAGAAGGAATGAAGTATTGATGTATGTTACAGTGTAAATGAACCTTCAAACCATCATGCCAAGGGAAAGAAGCCGATCATAGAAGGCCACATACTGTATGATTCCACCTTATGAAATGTCCAGAATGGACAAATACATAGAATCAGAAAGTAGATTCAAGGTTGCCAAAGCTTGGGGAAGGAGGAAATGGGGCATGACTGCTAATGGGTATGGGGTTTCTTTCTGGAGTTAAGAAAATGTCTTAAAATTTATTGTGGTGATGGTTGTACAACTTTATGAATATACCAGATATCACTGAATTTTAGACTTTAAAAGGGTGAATTTTATGATATGTAAATTATCTCTCAGTAAATTTTTTATTTAAAATAAAAAGTAGACCTTACAATATTGACCTTTCACAATATTCATTATTAGCAAAACTGTTAATTTCTTCTAATTCGTTATCCTGAGAACGTGGACATTCTCCACTGACATCTCTTGAATGGCCCACAACTGTAGCCCCCTAACTGGGCAGCCTAATTCCAATCTTGCTTTCCCATAATCCATTTCCAATATAGCAACCAGATTGATATTTTCAACACATATATCAAATCTTGTTACTCCCTTACTTAAAACCCTCAAAGTTTTCCTGTATCAACTGAAATAAATCCCAATGTTTTAATATGGCTTTGATGGCCCCACATGACTGGGCCCTGCCTGCTTCTCCATCTTTAAGGCACACTTTTCCCCTCTTCTCACCATATACCAGACATACAGACTTTCTGGCAGTTCCTCTATCGCTAACACCCAAGTTCATTTCTGTCTCAGGGGCTTTTCCTTGGACTCTTTCTGTGACTGGTTCATTCTCCTCCAATCTCAGCTCAAAAAATCTCCTCCTCAGAGAGGTCTTTCCTGAGCACTTTCTTCACCACACAGCCCTTCATTTCTCACTACCATTTCACGCTCTTTCCTTCATAGCACTTGGTACAATCTGAAGCTATTTATTTATTAATACTATGTAAGTATAGTAAAAACACTTTTAAAAAAGTGTTCATTGTAGGGACCGTCCCTGGGCAAATTGGCTTAAGCCCAGAGTCAGCGAAACTGGGCGTGCTCTCCTTGGCGCCAGAGGTCAATAGGTTGGGACACGGCCTCTTGACCAAACAGAACTATTCCTCATGACAGATAGCTTTATAATAGATAACCAAGCGCCTGGGGTCTTGCAAACAAGCCAAGGCATCTCATTGTCGTGGTAAGCAATCGTCTGGAAGGAATGAAAATGTATTTTTCTCAGGGCGCCCAAGGTAGTCACGTGCCAGGAAGTAGCTGCCAGACATAGAAAAAGTATATAATAAAGCGACTGGTAGAATTGTCTACTGCAGTCTTGTATGTCCTTGTGTGTGTCTGTGTGTTTCTTTCTGTGTCCATCCCCCATTCTGCAATCCGGACCGCGACATTCATTTTTGTGCTTTTCTTTCCTTCATTTCCTTATAAGTGATTTTTCCCCCCCTAGAGAGTCAAGAAACATCCACATTACCTAACAGAAGCAGAATTTTTATCAGGAAAAGCCCTAAAGAAGGGGGCATGAGGCAGAGTTTATTCTGTGACAGTGAGCTTAAAAACAACTACCCCTAGTGGCTGCACTACTCAGTTAATTAAAAACCATTGGATTGTACACTATAAATGGATCAGTTGCATAGTATGTGAATTATCTCAATATAGCTATTATAAGGAGAGGGGGAGATCACTGCACCCTCGTAAAATGTGGCACCAAAAGTGAATCACCTGAACCACTGGGAGTTGAGGAGGAGGACGTATGGCAAGATAGGGAGGGACGGTAGCAGGGGTCAGCACTGGAAGAACTGTCCGGCACTTTCAGAGACCAGTGCCAGGGAGCCACGTGGGCACTGCCTGCAGACCATTGATTGCCATTCAGGGGTGCACAACGTGAAGTCATGTGAAGTCAAGTCACAACCTAGCTGTGTGTCTGGTCATTGAGGGGTGTGTTGCTTCCATTGACAGCTGCTTGCACGTAGCTGCAGCTCTATTTTTTTTTTAAGCATTGGGAGCCTCCCCCACCAACCACCCAGCCCATAAGCCCCACTTATGGCTCTTGACTAAAAGAATGTAAGCCTGAGTCCTGAATCTTGAACCACATTGTCCATGTAAACAGCTACCCCTTTTTAGTTTTCCAGGATACAGGCCAGGGTGACTTTGACATCCAGAGGGGCAATGATGGCATAAAAGGGAAAGTCTTAGCGCTAATACTTCGTAGGGACTGGGCAGAAGTGAAACCACCACCTCCCCTTATGTAATCTGTTTGCGGGTTGGAATCTCGTCTTATTCACTGGTTCCCACAACAATCTGGCACGTAGAAGATACTCAGTATCTACAAGTGGGCCTGACACAGTGACTCACACCTGTAATGTCAGCATTTTGGGAGGCTGAGGCAGGAGAATTGCTTGAGCCCAGGAGTTCTAGGATGCAGTGAGCTATCATCTGGCCATTGCACTCCAGCCTGGGTGACAGAACAAGACCCTTTCTCTAAAAAAAAAAAAAAAATTACAAGTGAATGAATGAACCAAGTAACTGCATGTTTACCAGCAAATGACACCTCTTACCCTCTCCCCACTTGTCCCCATTCAGAGTTGCACATCACTTAACACTTCCAACAGCTATAGCTTCAAGAAAACCACATAGTCCCCACAAGAACAAGGGCCTGGCGTGGGCTTCCAGCTTTTGCTTCAAGTTAAGTTAGCCTTCCCTTTAGTTGTGTTCTTCCTTTCACATATCAACCTTCGTGGTAATTGTAACCAGGTTGAACAAAGCTTTAAAAAGAAGGCCTGTGCCTATCCTGAGTTAGGAGTGAGAGCACGAGAGGCCATTTCAAGATCTTCAGCCCACTTTTTCATCAATTTGATGATCACAAAATACAGTGCCTCTAGTGAAATAAAATCATTAATAAGCCCAGCCTCTGTTTTGATGACTATTTCCATCTTCTTTACCAGTTCCTTTCTGACAGCCATCAATGCATTTATTTACTTATGCTTCTCCTTTATCCACAAAGCATTTAAGGTCCTAACAAAATTACATACAACTAGATAAAATGAGTTGTAAAATAAATAAATGAAGAAATCAGGGCAGCTGGTAAAGCAAATAAAGCCAAAAGTGAATTTAGTACTTCAAATAAGAAGCCATGCTGTTTTGCCTTTTGCCTGAAGTGAACCACAAAGTTGGTTCTGCTTTTCATTGGACAAATATTTATTGAACATTTATTGTGTGTCAGTTATAGGAACAGGAGCTGGATATATGCAGTTGATGCTTACTATTCATGGATCTTATATTTGTGAATTCACTTACTTTCTAAAATTTATTTGTAACCCAAAAACCAAATACTTGTGGCACTTTCACAGTCATTCTTGGACATGTACAGAGAAGCAAAAAATTCGAATCACCCAACATTCATATTCCCAGCTGAGGTTGACATCTTAACATCATCACGAGTGATTTAACTATGTAGAAAAAGTATGTCAGCAAATGCTAGCACATACTAATACTGGCGTCTGAAATATCCCCTGCCTCATAGGCTTTCTACATGTTAGTAAATATGAGGCACGTATTTCATAAGTGGGATATTTACAATCAAAGCCAGAATTTATGACAGCATCTTGATTCTAATAAGTGAATTTATCATTGTGTTGTAGTGGGGCCTTTTACTGTAGTCATGGTCTAGAAAATTGGCATAACAAATTAACGAAATGTAATACTGTATAATATTTAAAGGAGTATAGTCTAGTTTTAAATGTTCACTATTTTAAATAAAAGATTCACTGGAGGCATATTACATTCAATAAATTTCATATAATAATGAGGAATCATAAAAATGTTATTAGAACCTATGACCTCTGAAGGTAAAAAAAACAACAAATGTTCAATACCGTGGAACTGCTTAAATAATCATAATATATCCATATGACTGAAGAGGGTGTGTAATTATTAAAAATAATGTTTCAGAAGAAAATGAGATCAGAAAATATTGAATGGGGAAAAAAGGCAAGTCACAAAAATGTGAATATAGTGTCATCACAGGATATTTTAATTGTAGTGAAATATAGAGAACGAAATTTACCATTTTAACCATTTTTAAGTTTACAGTCCTGTGGCATTATGTACATTTACATCGTTGTACAACTGTCACCACCACCCATCTCTAGAGCTTTTTCATCTTGGTGCCATCACAGTTGTGTGTGTGTGTGTGTGTGTCTTTCTTGGATCTTGAAAGTGCAGGTGATTTCCATATTCTGCCTTATACTTTTAAATATTTTTCAAACTCTACAAATAATCATGTGGTAGACCAAATAATATTGCTCCCCTCCACCCCAGATGCCCACTCTCTAGTCCACAGAACCTGCGAATATGTTAGATTTCAAGGCAAAGGAGAATTAAGGTTGCAAATGGATGAAGGTTGCTAATGAGATGACTTTAGGAGATTATCCTGGATTATCCAGATGGGCCCAATATACACAGACGGAGATCTTAAAAGTGGAATAGGGAGGCAGAAGGAGTCAGAGGGAGGTGTGACAATGGAAGAGTGGTTAGAGAGATGCAATGTTGCTGGCTCTGGAGGTGAGAGAAGGCGGTCCCGGGGCAAGGAGTATGGGCAGCCTCCAGGAGCTGGAAGGGGCAAGAAAGTGGATCCTCCCCTAGAGCCTGAAGAATGAACACAACCCTACTGACACCTTGGTCTTAGTCTAATGAGACCTTTGTCAGCCTTCTATCCTACAGAACTACAAAATAATAAATTTGTGTTGTTTAAGCTGTTAGGTTTTTGGTAGTTTGTTACAGCAGTAATAGAAAA
>NW_012155840.1:6323306-6339604 GCF_000956105.1 Propithecus coquereli | reverse complement strand
AGTTATATATAAAGTTTATTTTGGGGGAAATAATGTGTTACTGTTATTTCATAGATATCTAGGATATTTCCGTGTTTCCTAGAACTAAACTATTACCGTGCTTTGTTAGAAAGGGAGTCCTTCCTGGAATAAGTTCTCAATCTGAAATTATTGTCATGTGATATTATGTCCTAAGAATACTGCAAGGTTGGGAGAAGCAGGGAATAGCACTCAATAACAAAACAGAATTATCTGAAGTCTTTATTTGCCCTGCTGGCAGGAGCCCTGTTTAAACACATTTTCTTGCTAATATAGTTTTTAACCATAATCGAGATAAATTTGGATTTAAGGTGAAATTTTCCTTATCAAGTGTCCTAAAGTTTGTCACCCTCTCCTTTATGTTAAAATACCAAATTTTAGCTAGGTGTGGTAGCTTGTGGCTGTCCGAAGGGGGAGGATCCTTGAGACCAGGAGTTGGAGACTAGTCTGGGTTGCATAGTGAGACTCTTGTCTCTAAAAAAGAAAATTACCAAAAAAAACCTATTAATAGCTGGACATGGTGGCACATGCCTGCAGTCCCAGCTACTTGGGAGGCTGAGGTGGGAGGATCAGTTGAACCCAGGAGTTCGAGGCTGCAATGAGCTGTGATGACACCACTGCACTCCAGCCTGGGCAACATGAATAACACCTTATCTCTAATTTTTCCTTTTCTAAGAAAAGAAAAATACTAAGTTTTAGACCATCTACTAGAATTAAGCTACCTTGCTTTCTGTGAGATTAATTTTCCTGCCTGGCAAGGTGGCATTTAGCAAAAATGGCGATAAACATCATTCATAGATATACGTATCAAGTAAATGAATGGCTCAGTAATATGGCGGGAATGGTTGTCCCTACCACAGCTCTCAAGACAGAATTGAAAAGGACATTGATAAGTGGGCTCTTTGGCCTGGATGGCAATGAATACAAGGTCAGTGGAACAAACCACATTTAGCCCAAGCTTCATTAGACAATAATAACCTTGGAGTACAACACAGATACCACAGCAGGAACAAGACAGCAACTCATAACACCCAGTGTGATGAATTAAGAGTAAAACTGCCTGTATTTAAATCCCAGCTCCACCATCTGCTGGTGGAGCAGCAGCCTTGGTATTTACCTCAGTTAAATGGGAATAGTAATAGTACCAATGTATTATTATTGCTATTGTAAGGATTATTAGACTTTTTATAAGATTTAAATAAAATAATGTATGTACCATTTCTGCACAGTACTGAACACAATGTTAGTTATTTTTATTCTGGCACCTAGGCAGAATACCTGGCCAATAGGCTCTCAATAAATAGTTATTGAAACAGTAAATGTGTAGGCCAGGCGTGGTGGCTCACGCCTGTAATTCTAGCACTCTGGGAGGCCGAGGCGGGTGAATTGTTTGAGCTCAACGGTTCGAGACCAGCCTGAGCAAGAGCAAGACCCCATCTCTACTAAAAATAGAAAGAAGCCGGGCATGGTGGCACATGCCTGTAGTCCCAGCTACTCGGGAGGCTGAGGCAGGAGGATCGCTTGAGCCCAGGAGTTTGAGGTTGCTGTGAGCTAGGCTGATGCCACAGCACTCTAGCCCGGGCAACAGAGTGAGACTCTGTCTCAAAAAAAAAAAAAAAAAAAAAAAAAGAGTAAATGTGTAAACTCTCTATCCCAATGCACCAGCAAAACCACTGGCATCTCAGCCACAGATAGCTTCCCTCTATTCATGTGGCTTATAAAATTGTATCACGTATATTTTTAAATAAAAACGACCCTCTTTTCTTCTAATTTGCAAATTTGAATTTTTGTCTGCTCTAATTTCTGGCCTGTCTCAGCCCCAGGTTGGTTTGTTGATGTCTCGTGCCACTAAATACTGGTAGTTGTTCTATCTCACTCTACCTGTTGCCATACTAGAATGGGGAAAACAGCTTCCTTCCCTCCATTTATATCAAGCTGTGTAAAATTAGGTTAGAATGCATAGCTGCTTTTTTCGTTCCATCTCCAATGATTACTGATATGGTTCTACCATTTATTACAGTTTCTTTTTCACAATCCCTTTCTCCCAGGCCACTTGGAACAGTTTTCTCTAGATTAAGACATAGAATGGCATGGATGCTATTCCAAAAGTTTAATGAACCCTCTTGCCTGCAGGTGAGAATTTCCCTCCTCTAGTATGTTCATTTCTTACCCTTCTTAGTTGCTCAGTGTATTCCAGCCACATAGCCACCTTGTCATTCCCATCCCTCTACCCAGAATGCTCTTCTCCCAGGTAGCTTCCATGGCTACCTTCACTTCATTCAGGTCTCTTTCAAATGTCACCTTCTCAGAGAGGGCTTCCCTTCCCACCCTACCTTAAAGAGCATTCTCATTACTCTTTATCATCAGGCCTGTTTTAAATTCTTCCTATACTCTGATGTTTATTATCTACTTATTTATTAATATGAGTTTATCATATATATCCCCTACTAGCATGTAAGCTGCATAAGGGGCAAAAATTTTATTTTATTCACTATTGTATCCTTGGTGCCTAGAATAGTAGTAATACTCATGAGTATTTGTTGGTGAATCAATCAAATAATTAAGGGAAGCTAGCCACTGTGGCTTGCACCTGTAGTCCCAGCTACTTGGGAGGCTGAGGTGGGAGCATTGCTGAGCCCAGGAGTTGGAGTCCAGCCTGGGCAACATAGTGAGACCCTGTCTCTTACAAAAAAAAAAATTAACGGGGAAGTTTTAGGAGTCTGTTCTCTCCACTAACCATCGGCCTCCATGTTTCTGGTCATTATTTCATCCCTGGGATTACTGAAACCCTAATGCCAGGTAGACCCCAGCTGGCTCCGCTCTCCAATCCTGCATATATGTCTGAGCATATCTGAAATCTCTGGGACTGTCATTATCCATATTTCTTCCTTGTGCAATCCATGTAAGAAAGCACTTTGAGTTGGATCCAGAGCATTAAGTATTAAATATGAATTCTTTATGATAGAAATAATCTTTGAACGACGAATACCTAAAAGAGAACAGCAAGTTAGCAAATTCTGTCTTAACTGACTTGAATGATATGTTAATTCTCAATTTAATGGTTTATTTACTGCTGCCTGCTGCCTGCTGCCTTCATTAAGGATGATTAGAGGGTTTTGTTTTTTTTTTTTTTTGAGCTTGTCAAGGGAAATCACATTTGTGTTTACTGTAGTCACCAAGTTTAATCGCTATTTTTAATACTCTTTGAATGTGCTAATAGGTCCTAATGAGAATCAATTAGTTAAGAAACTGAAAGAAGGCAAGTTTCTCCAGAAATTCTATTTCCATCACTCCCCTAACTCTTGGAGCCTACAAAACACTTAGTTAAAAGCTTGAAGAGGGTTCCAAGAGAGAGGAGTTGGGACTGGTGGTAGCTTGCCCAGTTACTTGATTACTTAAGACCTAATAATTCATAGCCAGAACATTATTTCATACCCAGCCTTCCCTGCCCTCCCTGCAAACTACCACGTCTCTGCTGCCAGTTGCATTTTTACCCAATTAAAAGTGAAAAAAGAAAAAAATGTTAGAACCACTTTTACTTGTATTTTAAGCTTGATGCCTTTTTAAAAAAAAATAAATTCCTGGCCCGGCGTGGTGGTATGTATGTGCCTGTAGTTTCAGTTAGTCTGGAGACTGAGGCTGGAGGATCGCTTGAACCCAGGAGCTTGGGGCTTTAAATGAGCTATGAGGTGCCTGTGAATAGCCACTGCACTCCATCCAGGGCAACACAGGGAAACCCTGTCTCTAAAAATAATTAATTAGTTAATTGTAAAACAAAAAAATTGATAAGCAATAATTAATTATAATAGCTGCCAGGAGGTTTTATAAGTACATTGTATATATTAACTCAGTCAAGACTCACAAGAATCCTATGGGTAGGTACTTTTATTTCCTCAGTTTTATAGATAAAGAATCTGGAATTAAGAGAGAGTAAATAACTTGCTCAAACCACAGAGACCTTCAGCCTAAATTTGATCCAGGGTCTATCTGACCCTAGAGCATTGACTATTGGTCTCCTAAGGAGGAACATTCTCCTGTAAAGTGGCCAAACACTGGCAGAAGAAACTGCTAAGAGAAGGTCATGGGAGAGTTTGGTGCATTTTTGTGTAAAAGCAGGGATTTTCAGCAGATGACCTCCATTGATGCTATCTACACCAAAATTTGTATGCCTAGAATTGCCACTCATTACTTGAATTAGAAATATTATTAGTTGTAATTTCAGTAAAAAATGAATAGTATAGCACATTTTTGTTAGTCCTGACTAGTATATTTTTACATGTAAGAAAATCCTCAATATGTCCTGATCACAGATCATTCATTATAAGCCTATTCAAATAGTACATTCATATCCATCAGAAAAAAACTAAAACTCAACAATACCATAACATAACTTTTTGCCTTTTATTACCCAAGAGAGCCAGGTATGGAGGTGCATGCCTATAGTCCAATCTACTTGGAAGGCTAAGCCAGGAGGATGGATTGAGCCCAGAAGTTCAAGACTGCATTGAGCTATAATGGAGCCACTGTACTCCAGCCAGGCAAAAGACAGAGAGCCATCTCTAAAAAAATAAAAATAAAAAATGTTACCTAAGAGTATTATACCCAGAGCACCTTTGATAGCACTATCCTCATTTATTTTATCTGGATTTATGTAGATTCAGTGTTTTGGTATATAAAGACACTTCCCTTCTCTCTTGCAGGTCATTATTAGATAGCAGTTTGTTAGCTCCAGGTTATTGAATATAGCAAAAATCATGCCATTGCACAAAATATTCTATAATTAAAATTTTTTATTAAGGTAGTACTATAGTCTGAATGTTTGTGTGCCCCCTGAAATTCATATGCTGAAACTTAATACTAAGATGATGATATTAAAAGGCTTTTGGGGGTAATTAGGTCATGAGGGCAGAGATTTCATGAATAGCATTAATGCCCTTATAAAAGAGGCACAAGAGAATTCATTGGCCCCTTCTGCCATGTGAGGACACAGCGAGAAGAGGCCATGCTATGAACCAGGAAGTGGGCCCTTACCAGACATTGAACCTCCTGGTGCCATGATCTTGAATTTCCCAGCCTCTAGAACTGTAAAAAATAAATTTCTGTTGTTTATAATCTACCGGTTTATGGTATTTTGCTATAGCAGCCCGAATGGACTAAGACAGTTTGTTTCCATCAGTCTAGTGTTTTTTTCCACAAGTAAATTTCGAGTAATACGCTGAGTAAATTTTATTAATAGTAACTCAGGATTCAAAATTATAAAATATTGCCAATATTAATTGAAGCTCCCTCAGCTTGGACCTTTAAGTAAGGATATGCTTTTTAGACATTGGCTACCATATATAAAAGGAAATTGTTGGCCGGTCGCAGTGGCTCACGCCTGTAATCCTAGCACTCTGGGAGGCCAAGGCGGGCAGATCGTTCTGAGCTCAGGAGTTCGAGACTAGCCTGAGCAAGAGTGAGACCCCGTCTCTAACCAAAAAATGGAAAGAAATTAATTGGACAGCTAAAAACATATGTAGAAAAAATTAGCCGGGCATGGTGGCGCGTGTCTGTGGTCCCAGCTACTCGGGAGGCTGAGACAGTAGGATTGCTTGAGCCCAGGAGTTTGAGGTTGCTGTGAGCTAGGCTGATGCCACGGCACTCACCCCAGGCAAGAGAGTGAGGCTCTGTCTCAAAAAAAAAAAAAAAAAAAAAAAAAAAGGAAATTGTCAATAAATATATCTGTTTTCTTCGTGTCTATAGATGACATTAGTATAATTTAGCCATAGAAACAAAACTGTTATCAAAATATTATAGTAAAATAAAGCAATTCTATCATGAAACCAGGCCATATTTTGCCTCTTCTATAGACTTACAAGTGAGATAAGTCACAATGAGAGATTATTTCTGCATACAAGAGAATTCTCACAAGAGTACTGCATGAAAGAAGAGCTGTATCCTAAGTATAAGGATTCCAGATGTAAGAATTCTATAGGGAAGTAACTCAGGACAGGGACTGAGGGTCAGTCCTGTAGAAATCCCATCTCTTGCCAGGGAATAATTCATGCTAGAAATCATCATCACCAAAGCATTAACTCTGGACACAGTTTTGGTCCAAGGTTAGGTAAATTACCTAAGTTGTCACAATTAGACTGAAGGGAAGAGTTTGGGAGCCAATATCCTCTACTGGCTGCTGGAAGCCATCTTGCTATAATGAGAGAAGCCAATATCTGAAGATAAAGCCAATTTATGTGGGGGAAGAACAGAGAAAACCACAGGTAATGGACCCAAAGACCAATCAACTAGAGCCTAAAGCCCTACGTACCTCTGTACTTCCATTTTTTTGAGCCAGTAAATTTCCTTATTTTTAAAGCCATTTGAGATAAGTTTCTGATACTTGCAGCTAAAAGCATCTTAATAGAATTCTTGACATAGTAGGAATATTTACCCCTTTTCCATTATATGTGTCATAAATATTCAGACCATAGATTATCTTTTAATCTGGTTTACCTAGCAGACATTAAAATCTACTTAAAGTTTAAAAATTAAAACAAGTGTTCAACTGGGAAGACAGATCAGAGGAACAGAATATATAACTCAAAAACAGATTTAAGGACACAAATTATATAGTTTACAATAAGACAAAACTGGAGAAAGATGGAGCTTTATCAAATAGTGTTGGTAGGTCATAGTGGCTCACATCTGTAATCCCAGCACTTTGAGAGGCCAAAGCAGGAGGATCATTTGAGGCCAGGAGTTGAGAGCAGACTGAGCAACATTATGAGACCTCATCTCTACAAAAAATTTAAAAATTAGCTGAGTGTGTTGGCACACGCCTGTAGTCCCAGCTACTCAGGAGACTAAGGGGGGAGGATTGCTTGAGCCCAGGAGTTTGGAACTGCGGTGAGCTTTGATGATCACACCACTGCACTTCAGCCTGGGTGACGGTATAAGACCCCATCTCTTTTAAAGACAAAACTAACAGAAACCAAAACAGTTTATAGTGGACATTTTTTCTCATCAGCACTTATAGATCTACCTCACTCTTTCTAACATATGCCTTGTACATTCTATTACATAAACGAATGACAATGTATTTAATCAAGCATTTAATGGATATTTTGGATTTTTCCAGTTTGGGAGACTTTATTACATAAAAAGTTATAATAAATATATGAAAGTTAACTGTTCGTAGTATATATAAATGGCTCTTTCAAATCAATAATAAAAATACAAATAGCACACTTACATGAGAAATGATATAAAATGTGATATTTACATAAGAAAAATGGACCAAATCATGACTCAAAAATTCAGATGAAATACAAAATGGCAAATAAAAGGAAACATATTTGCATTTACTAGTAACAGGGAGAGAAAAAATTAAAACAATAAAATATTGTATTTCATTCAGCAGATTAGCAAAGGGGAGAAAAGAATGAAAAAAGGAGGTGTTGATGTTAAGGAAACTTTTATAAACTACAGGTAGAAGTGTTAATTGATACGTACTTTCAGCAGGGTAATTTGACAGTGTTTATTAAATGCCTAAAAACTATGCGTACCTTCTTTTTTTTTTGACACAGAGTCTCACTCTGTTGCCCGGGCTAGAGTGCCATGGCATCAGCCTAGCTCACAGCAACCTCGGACTCCTGGGCTCAAGCGCTCCTACTGCCTCAGTCTCCCAAGTAGCTGGGACTACAGGCATGCGCCACCATGCCCGGCTAATTTTTTCTATATATATTTTTTTTAGTTGTCCAGCTAATTTCTTTCTATTTTTAGTAGAGATGGGGTCTTGCTCTTGCTCAGGCTGGTCTCCAACTCCTGAGCTCAAATGATCCTTCCGCCTCGGCCTCCCAGAGTGCTAGGATTACAGGCAGGAACCACCCCGCCCGGCCTTATGCGTACCTTCTTATCCAACAAATATTTTAATACATTTGTAGAAATTTGGCTGGGTGTGGTGATTCACACCTGTAATCCTAGCACTTTGGGAGGCCAAGGAGAGAGGATCAATTGAAGCCAGGAGTTTAAGACCAGCCTGAACAACACAACAAGATCCCTGTCTTTACAAAAAATAGAAAAAATTATAGTGGCTGGGTGTGGTGGCATGTATGTGTAGTCTCAGCTTCTCAGGAAGCTGAGGCAGGAGGATCCCTTGAGCCCAGGAGTTTGAGGTTGTAGTGAACTATGATGTCATCACTGCACCCTAGCTGGGGCAACAGAGCAAGACCTTGTCTCAAAAAAAAAGAAAAACTCCACAAAAACATTTGCAAAAATTTTAACTAAAAAATAACCAAGGCAACATCTTAGTTAATTTTTAAAGTCATTACAAGATTGTTTATAATAGTTAAAAATATCAAATATTCAATAACTTAATTGTAGGACATCCATAAGATGGACTGCTATGCATCATATTAAAAATTATGTTGTTGAAAAATATATTTTTATATAGAAAAGTGCAGGGTAAAAAATAATATGCACCAGAAGATGACCTTTAAAATCTGTGTGAATATTCATATGCACACACAGATGTGCAGACAACCACCATGAAGGTTGGTGAAGTCATGAATAATTTATTTTCTTCAATTTGCTTAACTGTAGACCCTAATACATATTACAATCATCTAATAAAAGCTATAAAATGTTTAAATGAAGAGTATGTTTTGCTATAAGTTAAAAAATAAGACAGTCTATCAGAAGTAGACTGTGGAGGAGCAAAAGCAAACAGGGAACAGCTGGATTTCTACTGGTGAGGGAGGTTGCTTTTTTAAAGAAAAGAATAGCAAATGACTCCCTGTGGATCTGGAGCTTACTCTGTCAATATAAGGATGTGTTTTTGTGACTATCATCTCTTTATTCGGATGCCAAGTGGAAAGAGAACAAAGCAGTCAGAAGATACTGATAAGGACCTTTAGCTGATGGGGTGGGAAACTAAGAAAACCGAATTTAAAAAACTAAGAAAACTAAATTAACTCTTAAAGTAATTTTGTGTAGCGAGAGAATAGTCTGGGTCGAGTACAGTGGCTCATGTCTGTAATCCCAGCACTTTGGGAAGCCAAGACAGGAGGATTATTTGAGGCTAGGAGTTTCAGACCAGCTTGAGCAACATAGCGAGACCCCTGTCTCTACAAAAAATAAAACAATTATTTTGGTGTGGTGGCACGCACCCGTAGCCCTAGCTACTTGAAAGGCTGAGGTAGGAGGATTGCTTGAGCCCAGGAGTTGGTGATTGCAGTGACCTATGATGCTGCCACTGCACTCCAGCCTGGCCAACAGAAGGAGACCCTGTCTCAAAAGAAAAAAAAGAAAAGAAAGAAAAAATATTCTGGATTTGATTAAAATAGAGAAGAACTTCACTGAGCTCATGTTACCAAAGGAATTTTGGTGTGAAGTACAGGTACTATCTTGACAGGAGACGTTTTCAAAGAAGCCTTCCTATTCAGTCTGTGAAGAAAACCAAGATGTATTTGAAATGTAGAAAAAGTATCATGTTTAGCCTATGTGTGTGTTTCCAACAAAATCTTGATGATATGGGTATCATTTAAACACGGTGTTTAGCAATAGCCCTATATGTATTTTTATATTAGAAAGAAGAAGAAGGTAAAAATGTTTTCATCTACGTCTTATTTAACCATTTCTACTCCTTGTTAAAAATTTTTTTCACCACTCTTAGAATTAAAAGATGATTCCTACTCCTGAAGTCCATTTGTTTGGATCCTAGTCAATACCAAACATAATCTATAGCTATGAAACTTAAAGGGATAAACAATCACCAGAATGCTGAACTTGAAACCCAATGCTGTAATAGGAACATCAAACCAGCAAAACTATTAAGCATATGATTAATGTGCAAGTGGCTTTTGCAAGTTGGGCTATTATTGTTATATTTTTGGCAATAGCTTGCTACAGCATACAAATGATAATTCTTTGTTTGATGAATCTACAAGTGATGACTTCCAAGTAAGTTATACAGTCTTTTCTACCTATAGTCATCATAGCTTAAAATTGATTCTCAGGAACTCCTCCTCAGTACAACAATTTAAACAAATGTAAGGTGTACTGATTTACTAGTTTAGTATTGTCTGCCACATACCTATACTGGCTGATTTAATCCATCATATTCTGTGTAGTCAAGGTTTTAGGGTTGGCTGACAAACATGAACTTCTGACCAAATGAGAAATGAAGTGACCTCATCTTCCAGCCATCCTCGCTGAATTCACTCACATAGGAGACTGTTTACATTTTTAGCCCTCTTTAGAAAAATAGACAGAAGCTTTACTCTTTGACACCAGTCTTCCTGTACTCTTTGTATTCTGAATCTTACTGTTGGCCTTTTCTTCCTGAGCAACTTGATTTGTGAGCCTAGCTTTGCATTCTGATTTTAGTTTATTTGGTTATTCACATTTCAGATCCTATCTTTCGCATGTTTTTTCACTTTTGTTCCATCCTGGGCTTGTATCTAAATCAAATTCATAAACTTGACACCCCCAAGCTCCACACACACACCTTTTAAACTGAGATATTATTTCTCAAGTCCTAGAGACTAAAACTACAGGGGAAATATTAGCTCAGCTAGCAAAGCATCATCCTTAGTCTCTTGATATGACTTTTCTTAGGTGGAGGGTCCTTATATGAAAATGTAAATTTACTAATTGAAAAGACATTGTGCAAGAGTTACCTGTCTGTACAGGCTTTTCCCCCAAGGGTACAAGAAGAACCTGCTAGACTAGTTGCCAGTGCTGAACTAAGACATTCCTGTGATACACACTTGCAATCTGTCTTTCATTGAATGCTCATCTCCTCATTTGCTCTCCAGATACAGACACACTGACCAGCATGGTTTGGTCTGGTTCACGAATAGTTTAGTAGGAGGCACTAATGTTTTCCTCTGCCTTAGCTCTGTTCTGGTGTCTCACTATTCATCTTTCCTGATTCTTTCACTACCCATCAGTCTAGGGACATGCTTATCTGTGGGCATGTGAATGCATGAGGCATCAGGCCTATGCTTACTTAACATGAATTTAGCTGTATGCTCTTGTAAAATCTTATTGTGAGTATATGAATTTGATGCCAACTTGTTTGAATTATAATGTCAAATTATTAACACCCATATCATGGACCTGGGGCTGTTTGGGTTACCTAATATCTGACTATCTGGAAGTACAATATAATGCTGTCTTTCTGGAATTGCAAATACTTTGCTACAATTTGAGAAGACCTTAATCCCAAATAAATTTCCTACCTGTTGGTACGGTGGCTCATACTTGTAATCCCAGGGTTTAGGGAGGCCAAGGTAGGAGGATTGCTTGAGGCCAGGAGTTTGAGGTTTCAGTAAGCTATGGTCCTGCCACTGCACCCCAGCCTGGGTGACAGAGCGAGACCTTGCCTTTAAAAATATATAATCAATCAATTAATTAATTTTTCACAAGCGTGCCACAAAGCCTGAAATTCCACTATTAAGGATTCATATCTTTGTATCTTGAACGGAATTCAAGATAGCTATGAAAATGTATTTGTGTGTGTGTGTGTGTGTGTGTGTGTGTGTGTGTTTGTGTTTTTAAATGTTAACAGTAACTATCTGGACATAGTGGGATTATTACTGGTTATTTTTATTTTCCTCATACTTTCCCCTATTTTCAAAATTTTCTACAATGAGCATATACACTTTTATTATCAGAAAAAACTCTATAAAAATTTCTATACACCCAAGGATGGTAAAAAATCTAAAGCTGTTATCATGTAGCACCTTATTGAATATGTATTTCTCAAACCTTTTATATTAATATTAAGAAGCTAAAAGCCAGACCCCTTCGTAAATAGATATAAGATATAATCCCAAAAGGAAGTAAATCCTGATATTAATGTTTTTGTTCTTAAGAAGACTATTTATTCTATTATTATATTTTGTAACACATTCTTTTATATGTATTAGATATTACACTAAAATATTTTTAAAAGTAAAAAAAAAAAAATCTTGAAAGGGCCAAAGATAAACTTCTTATTTTTCCAGTATTGTACAGGCCTACCATGGCAGGATTCACATAGAGGGGCTTGTTTACCTATTACCATTCTTACCTATTATATACCAGGATTAGTTAGAATTAATCTATGCTTATATTGATTTTTCCCGGGATTGAAGGATGATTTTATCATTTTTAACATGAAGAACTTTTTTTTTTTTTTATGGGGTTTCCCTCTATTTACTCTGTCACCCAGGCTAGAGTGCAGTGGCATCATCATAGCTCACTGCAACCTCCAACTCCTGGGCTCAAGCCATCCTCCTGCCTCAGCCTCCTGAGTAGCAGGGACTACAGGTGTGCATCACCATGGCTGGCAAATTTTTAAAAAAATTTTTTGTAGAGATGAATCTCACTTTTGCTCAGCCTGGTCTCTAACTCCTGACCTCAAGCAATCCTCCCGCCTCTGCCTCCCAGAGTGCTAGGATTATAGGTCTGAGCCACCAGGCCCCGCCCCTAAAGTGCCTTTTAACCTTTAGCTCCTTCTTTATTAAAATTGGTGGAACTCATAGATACAGTGGCTTGAGTGTGCAGGGGTTTTCCCTTTCACTAGGTACAGCCAGCACGGTTGATGTCTTTGTGAAGACAATGTTCCAGCCACACCCAAGCTTTAATGCACAGTCACCAGGGATCTTGTTAAAATGCAGATTATTATTCAGCAGGTGTGGGTTGAACCTGAGATTCTGCATTTCTAATAAACTCAGGAGCTACTAATGCAGATGGTCTATTAACTTCACATGGTCAGGAGTATTTTGGCTGCAGCTCCCTCAGATGTTCTGTGTGAGGAGGGCTGTCACGTCCTTCATTCAGTTCAACCTCTCCACACCCTGGCAGCACCTTGGCCAACAGAATTGCTGCTCCACCCACCCCCCAGCTCTTCAACAGGTTTCCGGTTCTGGAGACTAAGAGTGTTCACCTGACCCACAGCTGCCTGACCCACGGCCAGTTTCCCATCTCAGGAGGGACATTCTGAGCTGCTGCTTCTTGAGGCGCTGCTCCCCTCCCCCAGGGGGCGAAATACTGCCTCTCTTTTCTCTTTCCCAGATACCCGGCAACCAGATTCTTTGTATTTATGGCCCGTGAACTGTCTTTATCTAAGAGATAAGAAAGATCAATGAAAACCAGCTGCCCTTTGTTCAGACCATTCACCTTGATATAAGCCTTATCCCTACTCTCCATTTTTATCCATGGTTTGCTGTTTATTTTGTAGGTTTGGGAAAGGTGGTTATAGCCCTGGGCTTGTTTTGATCTTTGTTCCAATTCTTTAAGCTCTGGGGTGATTGGTAAACATTTTAGAAGCCAGTAGCTACTAGCCTTTATTTTAGCTGTTTCAGGGCCAGAGAATTGTAGACTTTGACCCTAGGAGGGGCTTTCAAGGAGTTGTACTCCAACTCCTTCATCTCACAGATAGGAGTTTTCTGTCAGGAGCCCCTGAAGTTTCTTTACCTCATCAAAGACTACACAATTCAGGACAGACTAGGATGCTGAGTCCCCCAGAGATTTTAAACTGTGCTCCAGAGAACAGTATGGAACGGCTTAGACCTGCCTGCACTGAGCGGTTTTTGTTTGGAGGGGTGGAGGCAAAGGTTTCCTTCCTCCATAACTCAAAGCAGCTTCATTTATAACATTTTCATCTGTTTCACATGCTAGACTTCCAACTTAGATTTTATTTGAACAATGAGTTTTATATCTATAAAAATGTTTTAACCATTTTATTTTACCACGATGCCTGCAAATTAGTCTTAATTAAATATCTACAGTTTAAGAGAGTCACGTTTTTCTGTTTTCATTTTAATTGCAGAGTTTGAGCAAGAGCTAAAATTCTACATCTGTGGAAAAGCTAAGGAAAGGTAGTCTGACATTTAGAACATTTAAATACAATATTTTTGTTTTGTTTTTTGAGACAGGGTCTTGCTCTGTTGCCTGAGCTAGAGGGCAGTGGCCTCATCATAGTTCACTACAACCTCAAACTCTTGGGCACAAGTGATCCTCCTGCCTCAGCCTCCCAAGGAGCTGGGACTACAGGTGCACGCCACCATGCCCACCTAATTTTTTATGTTTTAATTTTTTGGAAGAGACGGGGTCTCACCTATTTTGCTCAAGCTGGTCTCAAACTCTTGGCCTCAAGCAATACTCCTGCCTCAGCCTCCCAAAGTGCTAGGATTACAGGTTTGAGCCACCTCGCCCGGCCTAAATCTCAAATACAATATTTAAATACTCATTTTATCTTATGCAGGAACTCATGCTATGAAAATAAGACTTACATTTAGAAGTATAGGACCCGCATTATCTTAGCCAATCTTTGTTATATTTTCATAATACTTTTACAAAACTTACATTAGAAACTATATATAGTCATTGACTAATTTTCCCCCAAGCCTTGGTAAATTTAACAGCTTTATTGAAATATAATTTACACACTATCTATTTAATAACTCACCATTTAAACTACACAATTCAGGACTGGGCACAGTGGCTCACGCCTGTAATCCTAGCACTCTGGGAGGCCGAGGCAGGAGGACTACGCAAGTTCAGGAGTTCGAGACCAGCCTGAGCAAGAGTAAGACCCCTGTCTCTATAAAAAAATAAAAATAAAAAATAGGCCGGGCGCGGTGGCTCATGCCTGTAATCCTAGCTCTCCGGGAGGCCGAGGCGGGCGGATTGTTTGAGCTCAGGAGTTCGAAACCAACCTGAGCAAGAGCGAGACTCCGTCTCTACTAAAATTAGAAAGAAATTAATTGGACAACTAAAAATATATAGAAAAAATTAGCTGGGCATGGTGGCGCATGCCTGTAGTCCCGCCTCAGCCTCCCTCGGGAGTAGCTGGGACTACAGACAGGCACCACTCACCTAGCTAATTTTTTCTACTTTCAGTAGAGACGGGGGCTTGCTCTTGCTCATTCTAGTCTCGAACTCCTGACCTCAAGCGATCCTCTGGCCTATAATAGTTCTAATTTTTCCATATCCTGATCATCTATATATCTAGAATATATAAAGTACACCCTTATCAGGTATATCATTTGTGTACATTTTTTCCCATTCTGTGGTTTGTCTTTTCACTTTCTTAATGGTGTCCTTGCAAGCAAAAATTTATATTTTGGTGATGTTCTATATGTTAAATAAAATTTATCGGAGGCCATTGCTGAGCCCTTAGCCCAATGAACCAAACCAAAAATGGTGTTAATCATGCTGAAGTTCCATGCCCCAGAAGATCTTTATCTGAACTTCTCAGAAATCAGGAGAAAGAGAGAAAGAAAGATAATAGCCAAATTCCCAAACAGACCAGTTTTAGCCTGCATGATAAGAAAGTCTCCTCTGCTTTAACCTTTATAAGAAAAACAACTTTGAAATGACCCATCTGCTTTTTGTTTTCTGTTTCTGCTCTCCTCAGCCCTTCTCTGTATATAAAATCAAGCTGCAATGCTCAGTGCGTTGGAACACTCATTCTATTTCATATTTCATAGAATGAGGTGTTGCCTGATTCCAGAACTGCAAATAAAAGCCAATTAAAATCTTAAAACTAAATTTGTTGTAATTTTGTCTCGTGACAAATATTTTTTCTTTTGTTGCTTGTGCTTTTGGTGTCATATCTCAGAAACCATTGCCTAATGCAAGCTCCTGAAGAGCTACACCTGTATTTTCTTCTAAGGGTTTTATAGTTTTAGCTCTTACCTTTATTTAGGTCTATGATCCATTTTGAGTTAATTTTTGTATATGAAGTGAGGTAGGGGTCCAACTTCTTTTTTTTTTGTCTTCGAGACAGCGTCTGACTCTGTTGCCCAGGCTAGACTGCAGTGGTGTCATCATAGGTCACCACAACCTCAAACCCTTGAGCTCAAGTGTTCCTCCTGCCTCAGCCTCCTGAGTAGCTGGCACTATATGTGGGCACCACCACACCTGGCTAATTTTTCTATTCTTTATAGAGAGGAGGGCTTACTTCTGGAGTCTCAATTTTATTCCATTGATGTATATGTTTATACTTACGCTAGTACCACTATCTTGATTATTATAGCTTTGTATTAAGTTGAAATGCCAATCTAAAGGAAAAAAAAACCAAGGCAAAAGTAACATGAGTAGAGAGTTTATTTGGGCCAAGTTTGAGGACTCCAACCCAGGAGAATAGATTGAAGTTCTCTTGAATCTGTGCTCTAAAGAGCAGCTGTTACAAGTGGGTTTTAAAAGGAAAAAGAAGGCCGGGTGCGGTGGCTCATGCCTGTAATCCTAGCACTCTGGGAGGCCGAGGCGGGCAGATTGTTTGAGCTCAGGAGTTCGAAACCAGCCTGAGC
>NW_012155840.1:6312246-6322886 GCF_000956105.1 Propithecus coquereli | reverse complement strand
AGTTGTCCAGCTAATTTCTTTCTATTTTTAGTAGAGACAGGGTCTTGCTCTTGCTCAGGCTGGTCTCCAACTCCTGAGCTCAAAGAATCCTCCCGCCTCGGCCTCCCAGAGTGCTAGGATTACAGGCGTGAGCCACTGCTCCCGGCCCCCCAAGTTGTTTACAAATAATTTGCTTTAAAATAACATAAACTATTGATTGGCTATACATTATTCTTTGCATCACAAATTTCAGGGACATGAAGATAATGGGTGAGGTAGCTAGCCAGGAACAAAATGTCTTTAAACAATTATTCCATGGGTGTGGGGGGTGCATGACTGAAATCTCATACTCACATCTCTCTGGACCTGATAAATTTTGCATACCTCACATAGTTCAGACTGCTCTGAGCTATTTTTCTTTTCTTGAAATTAGAATGTATGAGTCATCCATTTTTGTTCTTATTTTTCCAGATTGTTTCGGCTATTCTGAGTCCTTTGCATTTCCATGTTATTTTCAGGATCAGCTTGTTGATTTCTACAAAGAAGACACCTGGGATTTTGTTATGGGTGGTATTGAATCTGTAGATTAGTTTGGGAAATATTGCCATCTTAACAATATTATGTTTTCCAATCCATGAACATGGAATGTCTTTCCATTTATTTAGATTTTTAAAAATTTCTTTCAGCGATGTTTATAGTTTTCAGAGTACAATTTTGCAATTCTTTTGTTAAATGTATTCCTAAGTATTTTATTTTTTGATGCTATTGTCAATGGAATTGTTTCTTAATTTCATTTTTTAATTGTTCCTTACTAGGATACAGAAATATGAATTTTTTAAAAATAAATATATTGATTTTGTGCTCTACAACCTTGCTAGACTCACTTATCAGTTCTAATAGTTTTTTTAGTGGATTACTTAAATTTTTCTGTATACAAGATCTTACCATCCACAAGTAGAGATTGCATTACTTCTTATTTTCCAATCTGGATACCTTTTTTCTTTTCCCTCGCATAATTGCCCTTGCTAGAACTTCCAATGCAATGTTGACTAGCAATGGTAACAGTGGACATCTTTGTCTTATTTCTGATGTTAGAGGAAAAGCATTCAGTATTTCACTATCAAGTATGATATTAGTCATGGGATTTTAGCTATTTCTACAATGCCAATGTATATCCCAGCAGAGATGTTCATGCTAAGGGTGGAAATATAGAATAGAGATCAGAAGAAAAAGCTGGGCTACATTTGAGAATCCTTAGTATTCAGATGAGAGTTGAAGTTACTGAAACTAATGAGATGGTCCAGGCTTCAATGGGCAAAAGAGAGATAAGAGCAGTAGGTCTTCACCCTGGCTGTGCAGAGTTATCTGGGGAATTTTATAAAAGTACAGATTCCCAAGTGCTATCCCAGGCAATTCTGATTAAGGAGGGTTTGGCCTAGGCATTTGTATTTTTGGAGGCTCTGCAGGTAATTTCATTCTCTGATTTTTTGATCTGCATCTCTCTTTCTCTCTTTTTTTTTTTTACAGACATGTCTTGCCCTGTCACCCAGGCTGGAGTGTAGTGGTGTGACCATAACTCATGGTAACATCGAATTCCTGGGCTCAAGCAAGGCTCCCATGTAGCTGGGACTACAGATGTGCGCCACCATGTCCAGCTGATTTTTTCAAATATTTTGGTAGAGACAGGGTCTCACTATCTTGCCCCAGGCTCATCTTGAACTCCTGGCCTCAAGGGATCCTCCTGCATCTGCCTCCCAAAGTGCTGGAATTACAGGCCTGAGTCACTGTACCCGGCCGGCCTGCACCTCTTTTCTTAATACCCATTTTACTTTGAATATCTATTTGTCTTCAGAGAGAAGGTGACATCCTCTCTCATATCTCTGCCATCTAATTGGTTGCCCAGTCTTGTCATTCAGACTTCCAGGATGTCTCTGAAACCTGCTGCTTTCTTTTTCTCCTTCTTGCACCTGGTTTATAGCACTTGCCTATCCAGTCTCTATCTTTCTTTTCCAACTGTCTCCACTCTTTCACCAAAATTACCTTTTTTTGTTACATCATATCTTTGCTGAAAACCTTTAGTAGCTCCCACTGATTATGGAATAATATCTAGACTCCTGCCACTTTTCTCCTGGGACCTCACAGTCTAACTGTATTGCATTTCTACTGCCTTCCTCCCTTTCCCTTATGTAATAATCTCTGACATCCTTCAGTATCCAGTTTAAATGACCTTCTCTATGATGTTGCCCCTGATGGTCATGCAGACTTAATAACTTGTTACTCTGTGTCTGTAGCAGTGCCTAAGGAATGAACAATGTAATTCCTGATAAATACAGAAAGAAAACACTAATCATTGTATTTTTTCTTGCCCTTTTAAATTTATTTATGTGTGTTTGTGTGTGTGTGTGTATGTGTGTACATGTTTTTTAATACAAAGGGAGAACAGTGTAATGGTTAAGGGCACAGATTCTAGAGCTAAACTTCCTGGGCTCTGCCACTTAGTAGCTAGATATTTGATTTGGAAGAAGTTATTAACCACTTGTGCCTTAATTTTCTCATCTGTAAAGTAAATATTGTTCTAATTACTTATCGCTACATTACAAACCACTCTAAAACTTTGTGACCTATATCAATACTCTATTGTTGTCCTTCAAAATTTGGGGGATTGACTTAACTCAGCTAGATAGTTCTCATTTAGCATCTTTCATACAGTTGCAGTCATATGGTTAGTAACTAGGGCTGGAACTATCTGAAGGCTGAAATTGTCTGAAGTCTTCTTCACTGACTCTTCTCACACCTGGGCTGGGAGGGCCAAAACGAGATACTGCTTGAGTAGGTCTCTTTCCATGTGCCTAACTTTGACTTCGCTTGGCACCTGGCTTCCCCCAGAGCAAGGCATTTAATAACATAGCCTCAAAATCCCAGAATGTCACTTCTGCTGCATTCTATTAACAGAGCCAGTCACTAAGGTCAGGTCAGCTTCAAGCAGTGAGGAATTACACTCTTTGATAGGAGGCATGACAAAGAATTTGTAGCCATTTTTAATCCACCATGGATATAATAATAGTTCCTACCCCAGGGTGGTTGTGAGGATTAATTGAGTCAATATTTGTAAAGTGCTTAGAACAATTCTTGGCACTTAGTAGTGACATAATAATTTTAGTTCTTACTATTATGTCCATGAGTTTAATTTATAGATATAATACATTTGGGTGTATGCTTAATTGTTTTATGATGGAAATATACAACGGTTGTAGACTACTCGTACTGTCATTTACTAACTTGTGTTCTTGAATGTTAGTGTCCTTCTGCACCCATTACTCTGCGAATTCTTTAAGATCAAGGACTTTAGCTGGGCACGGTGGCTCACACCTGTAATCCTAGCACTCTAGGAGGCCGAGACAGGAGAATAGCTTGAGGTCAGGAGTTTGAGACTAGCCTGAGCAAAAGTGAGACCCCTGTCTATACTAAAATATAGAAAAAAAATTAGCTGGGAATGGTGGTGCGCCCCTCTTATCAGCTACTCCGGAGGCTGGGGCAGGAGGATCACTTGAGCCCAGGAGTTTGAGATTGCTCTGAGCTATAGTGACACCACTGCACTCTACCCGGGGCGAGGAAGAGAGACCGTCTTAAGAAACAAAAAACTAACAAACAAGAAAAAAAAAACCACACTTTTTTAAAAGCCTTGAATTATGTTTGTTTTTGGGAAGCCCCTGACATCTGACCATTTGGCTCCTTTAATCTTCTATTCTACAACTTGGAGCTTCTGTCCACCATGAATGGTAGGAGGTGGGTGAGGCCGGTGGACAGCTCCAGGGTGACGAAGGAGCAGAAGGGGAGACTTCTGGCACAGATCTGTACAGGCTCCCCCAGGAAAAGAGCAGGGGCATTTATGAAAAGGAAAAGGTATCAGCAGGGCAAGGGCTCAGGGGCAAGGAAAGTGAAGCAGAAGGGGCCACTTGTTTGTGCTGATTGGCAAGCTGGGAACTGTTTGACTTCATAAGCATTTTAGCACTCCTGACTCTCTTTCAAGAAAGTCTTTTATGTGGATTAGTATCTTTGCAAATGTGAATAATCTTTGTCACAGTAACTCCACTTCTAATCATTTCCACTAATAGCACAGTCAGCACTGTGTGCAAAGACACATACAAGGAAAAAAAGATATGTACAGAGATATTTATTGCAGTTTTATAATAGGAAAGTTTCCAAGAGGAAGTGATAGTTCATTGAGCTGAGCTCTGGAGGGTGAACAGGAGTTAGCCAGGCCTGTAGGATGGGGAGTAGGAAGAAGAGGGTGTTCCAGGTAGAGGGAACAGCATGTGCCAATTTAACGGAGATGTGACAGAGTGTTTTGAGGAACTATAAGAAACTGAGTACTTAAAAAAAAGAAAGAAAAAAGAAAAGAAACTGGGTATTACTGGAGCAAAGGCTACACTGTGAGTGGGGGAGAATTTTTTTTTTTTCAAAAGACAGGGTCTCACTCTTGCTCAGGCGGGTCTTGAACTCCTGACCTCAAGCAACCCTCCTGCCTCGGCCTCCCAGTGTGCTAGGATTAAAGATGTAAGCCACCACGCCCAGCCTCAGAACAGAATTATGAAGTCAATTTTTAAAATCATGGTAATTTTACTCTTTGAGTACAAAAACCTATTCTTTAGGTTGGCATGTATACACAGAGAGATAAGAAATATAACCCTGTGTGCAGGAAATCCAAACCAGGGGAAGTAGCAAACTATCTGTGAGTTTAAATGTTATTTGAAACAACAAAATAAGGAAGATTAAAGAGTCATGCTACTTTGATGTCAGTTGAAATCATCTCTATGTATAATACGTTGGTCAGAGTTCAAGAACTGGTTATCTTTATAAAAATATTGCTTTATTCTTTGCAAGGTCATCACTATGCCTCTAGAATTATTGGGGTAATAAATTTTGTATTTCATGCACCAAGGTACGTTTTTAGTCAAGGTGACTGAAAAGCAAAATTTTGCCTGTTCTTAATGGATTTATGTCCATTTACATAATAAGAAATTGCTCTAAATTTACTATTGTCACATTACCTCAGTCATTATCTGCTGTTGCTACCGCTTGCCCGTTCTTAAACTCCATTTATTTTTTGCTACTCATCTTTTTGCTACTTCTGCTGAATAATCTTCTCAAAGGAAGCCTTTTTCTCTACGTTTTCCCACCACCTCCTTCACAGTTTTCTGAGCACAAAGACCAAGACCAAAACAACGTACCACCATCAAACTGTAGGGAAGGGAAGAAAAAGCCTTTTCCCTCTCCCCTCCTAGGTTCTCCAGCTGGGACACTGGAAATCAAACTGACAAAAGATAGATTAACAAGAGAAAAACAGAGTTTATTAATATATGCAACATACATACACAGAGGAGAAACTCAGAGATGAGTAACCCACAGGGGTGTTTAAAACTTGGACTTATTTAGCATCTTAATAAAGAGCAATATATTTGTGGAGAAGTGACAAGACAAAGGAAAAGGGGTTTAAGCTTTTAGGGGCAGCAAACCGTTGGAAGGTAGATATATGGGGATAAATTTATAAAAGATAAGGATTATTGTAGTAAAGTTTGCTATGTAGATTCCTCTCTCAGTGTCATGTCTGATCCCTGGGCTAATAAAAGCCTGGGCTGGTAAGAGTTTAGAATGATTAAGAGTTGTTTTCCTTTTCCTGGAGAGGAAAAGACGACACTTTTACAAATAGAAATTTATGTCCTTCTCCTAGCCAGTTAGGGGAGGGCCAAGAGCTTCTTTTGCACCTGCTGTTTCTCAATTGTCTTCAGCTCAAAATAACAAAGTGGCATATTCTGATCCCCTGCAATGCCATTTATTACATCAACAAACATTGGATCAGTGGTAGTACTTGCTCACAGGTAGAAGGTTATTAGACTTCCCTGACTGGTGACTTGAAACAATTACATCTTAAAATGTCCCTCTGTAGAACTCAAATAGTTAAGAGTCTCAAAAGAGTGTCATTGGCTCTAAAGGAACAATTCATAGTGGAAGAACTAGTCTTACAACTTGCAATTATGGCCATAGAATTTCAGAGGTGCACACTAGCATGTAACTTCAGACGTTATCTTGTCCAGCTCCTTCTTGCAGATGAAGCAACTGAAGCCTAGGAAGAAAACATGACTGTGTGACCTTGGGCAATTTACCTATCTTCTCACTTTTCTTATCAATTACATTGATCTCAGCTGTAACTATACCTCCAAGGGTTATTGTAAGGAATAAAAGTGAGATACTGCAAGTGAAACACTTAGAGCAGTGCATAGCCCAAATATATCATTTAACAAATGTTTGTTGTTATGACTATAGATACAACAATGAACAAAAGGTCCTGAATCTGCTATAAATTTACAATGAACTCAGAAAGTCCTTTAATATCTCTGGGTCTCAGTTTTACCAGTCTGTGAAATGAGAAGGTTAGAATAACTCAATGGTTTAAGTTGTGCTATGGAGCTCTAGGGCTCCCCCGGGGGACTGCAGGGAAGAGATGGGGAGACCAGCAGGGAGGCATCAAATTCCTATGCTCCTTCCAACAAAGCTGTCTAGCTTTTGTCTTACTTCTTATATTTTTGTTTGAATAAGAGTTCTGCTAAAAAAAGAAAAAGAAAAGAAACTAAGATAAATTTAAGTTTCTTTCAGTTCAAAATTCTATGATTTTGCAAAGATCACGCTGTATCCCTCATTGTTCTTGTTTCGAAGTAAAGACTAGGGTTTTTAAGTTTTAAGGATAAGATCAACTTATGACTATAGGCACAGAGCCAGGGCAGAATGCTAAGTCTCCTGACAGTAAAGAAGAAACGTGAAAATCTCTTGAGGTTAACAGGAAGGAGATCTTCAAATGATTAATGCTCAATAATGGCTATGGACATTCTTGTGTTTTGGTAATGGGGAAACAAATCCTGGATTTCTGCTTCTTCGTTTTCTTTTGAATTACTGAAGGGGTGAGTATTCTTTGGACAGTGCTGATGACTATCCAGCCTATGATTAACACATTTATTACCCAATCCTTTTCTGGGTAACTGAAGTTTCATGTTTGCTGAATTACAGTTTATTGAGAAAGAGGACCTTAAGGAGAGATTTCACCATCACTTCTACTCAGATTTATTTGTTTATTTATTTATTTATATTTTTTTAAGAGACAGGGTCTCACTCTGTCAGCCAGGCTGGAGTGCAGTGGTGCAATCATCGCTCACTGAAGCCCAGAACTCCTGAGCTCAAGCAATCCTCCTGCCTCGGCCTCCCAAAGTGCTAGGATTACAGGCGTGAGCCACCAAGCCCAGCCCAGATTTATTTTTTTAAAAGGTTATAGGGCAGTTATTGCCATACTATTATAACATCCAGGTGAGGATTTGTGTATTTCAAACACAATTCTCTGATGTAGTTCTGTTTTCAGTTAACCCCTCCCCAATTTCGAAGCTTTAATCAAAAAAGAGGTTGTAGGTATGTTAAAATGTCAAACGAGTGAAATTTATCAGTACATAATAAGCTTATGATATATTTTCTATTGGTTTAAGCTATTAACAGTAGTCTTGCTTTTCCTGCATTTCAGATTTTCCAGGATAAAACAATGTTCAGATTTACAAGTACTATATCAGATTCCGGTGCAGTATATGAATTCTATCCTGTTCATTCCACCTTGTCTTTTCAAGTGTCTCTGAACTAATGTTTCCGTTGTATGAAATAGTTTAAAGGCATTGACTTTCGTCAGATAAGAAATGTGATCCTAACAGGTATGTAGCTTTCTACTGTTTAATTTTAATTCTCATTTAGAACACACCTAGACTCTGTTACAAGGTGTTGCAGTCATCAGATCTGAATGTAAATGAAATAACATGCTTTTGTGTTTTTATGAAAATTTTATGTAAGCCTAAATTTCACACTATTCTTACATCTACCTTTTTCCCCATACGGTAAAAAGTATTGTATATACAGTGAAAAGGAAACCTTTTGCCTAGCCATGACCGCTGTCTGTTCCCCTACCCAGAGATGACCACTAGTCCCCGTTGCTAATATATTCTTTCAAAGATATTCAGTGCATTTTTCTGAAATAAGAAAGCAAAACTTCAATACACATTATTTCATTTGATCCTCACAAACATCCTATAAGGTAGACAGAAAAGGTTTCCCCCCTGATTGCAGAAGGGAAAGTAAAAGCTCAGAGACGTTAATCGTTATAACTCTATTCTACAATAAGTTGATCACACAGTCAGTTAAGTTTTGATTGAGCACCTCTTGCATCCAGGCATTGGGTTAAGGGGTACAGCCAGGACCCAAGTTCAAATGAATCACACCTCAGTGTTGTTTCTCTTACTTAGAGTGGTTCTTGAATATCTCAGTTTAAGACTTGATAAATTTATCTTTCTCCCCTTATCACTATTGTCCTTGACTAGTTAAAAAAAATACTGAGAGCTTTAAAATTTTGAGAAGCCTCCTTATAACTTAAACCTACTTAATAAAGAAATCTTAATTCACAGAGTATAATATACCCAACAATATTCTGCAACAGCTGAGGCCAATGGAAAGAGAAAAGTAAGGGGTTGGTTTTTCCAACTATAGTATTTGCCTACTCTAGATTTTCAATTTAAAGATCTCTTAGGCAACTCCAACTGTTACAAGGAAGTATTGCTTTTGGTTTAATGTTTTACCCTGCTAGTACACTCCACCCTTAAGTGATCTTAGTGACTAATAGGACTGGCACCAGTTCTCACTTACCAGATGTGAATTCCACTTACCAGCTTATTTTTTGTGTCTTCTGCTAATTTGCAGTTGTAGACAAAAACAGATTAAAGACGTTCTTGAAATAAATGAGAATCAGCAACTATGTAGTTGCTCTTTAGTTTTTAAATTGGCTTGGCACAGTGGCCTCACCTAAGAGTCATATGGTTGTTATGTTCCCTGATGATAGAGGGCCCTCCCCTGCAGCCCACAGTGACTCAGAAGGCAGCTGCGGAGAACAGGAAGGCCTGAGGTTCATGTGACAAGCCACCAGCCTTTAACCAGAGCAAACAAAGCAGGTGGGATGTCTCCCCATTCCAGCTTTCTGTTGCATTTCAGGGATTTTTTTTTTCCTTCTTGAGACTGTTCTGAATTTTCTCCTTGACCTAATTTCATCTGTGGAGAAATGCTGTTGGAAGGGCCTACTGAGATTTTGTCTGGGCCTGCCTCACTGAAGGCCAACAATCTGTTTGCACACCAAGAATGGAAAAAATGTTTCCATGCTTCAGAGATTACTGAACACACTCTTTCCAAAATGAATCAATTCCTTCCAGCAGGGATCATTTTCAATTGTTGGGAAAATGAAGCTGTCAATATTCAGTAACCAGTCTCCAGATTTTAAAAGAGACCACACATCTTCACAGTTTCTTGGAGATTCTCTTCACTAGGTTTGTCATTGTTTTCCAAAGTGTGTTCTGAGGGCTACCTGTATTTGAATCACCTAGATTAAGATATCATTATCTCTAGGGAAGGACCCAGTAAACTGTGCTTTGTTTATTTATTTTTTTTGAGACAGGGTCTTGCTCTGTTGCCTGGGTAGAGTGCAGAGGCGTGATAGTAGCTCACTGTATGCAGCCTCAAACTTCCTGCCTCGAGCGATCCTCTCACCTCAGCCTCCCTATAGCTAGGACTACAGGCATGTGACACCAAGCCCAAGTAATTTTTCTATTTTTTGTAGAGATGGGAGGGGTCTCACTATTTTGCTCAGGCTGGTCCTGAACTCCTAACCTCAAGTGATCCTCCTGCCTTGGTCTCCCAAAGCACTAAGATTACAGGGTGAGCCACCGACTCAGCCTTTTTTTTTTTTTTGAGATAGGGTTTTGCTGTGTTGCCCAGACTGGAGTGCAGTGGCACAATTATAGCTCACTGCACCCTTGAACTCCTGGGCAGAAGCCATCCTCTCACCTCAGCCTCCCCACTAGCTGGGACTACAGGTGCACCTGGCTAATCTGTGTTTTTAACAAGCACTACTCATTTTTGTGCACAAAATTAACTCCGCTAAATCAGAGTTCACAAACCTTCATTGATAACACAATGTAAAGGAGAGAGTCCTGGGGCAGAGGAGGAGTGTTATTTATGCCTCCCCTGTCTCCCACCCCTCCATTCCCCCTCCCTGCCAAAATGCCTTTTTTTTTTAGATATGTTTGCCACGGAACGAAAAATGAACCCTCTGTCATAACAAAAGGGCCCCAAATGCCATTTCTGATAATGTTGTATGGTCACTGTACAGCAAAGAGGAGGTAGGAGCTAAAGAAACATCAGTGTTCTCTCTTGATTGTATTCGTGTGGGAAACAGGGCTGATTTTAGAAAGCAATGGAGCAGAATGCTGAAGACTCCTTCACAAACCTTGTTAAAAACACAAATCCCCCTTCTCTCCTAATCAAGTGGTGCAGGGCCCAGGAACCTACGTTTGTAAAAACACCTACAGTGATTCTAATGCAAGTCGATCTGGGAGTACATCAGGATATCTCTTGTTTAATGTACTGAAGCCTGGTGCTAGAAGTCCCTTTTGATAGCTGCTCTTCAAACTATAGCACAAAACCTAAAATAATTTAAAGACATAAGTGAGTTCTCTTACTAGCCAGCATTTCGCTTTAGTATATTCAGTGCTTGTCTCAAGATAGTATATACATTGTTTTAAATTGGGCAA
>NW_012155840.1:6306820-6312186 GCF_000956105.1 Propithecus coquereli | reverse complement strand
TTTAAAGATAGGGTCTTACTCTGTTGCCCAGGCTGGAGTTCAGTGGTGTGATCATAGCTCACTACAGCCTCTAACTCCTGGGCTCAAGCCATACTTCCACCTCAGCCTCCCAAGTAACTGGGACTACAGGCTGTAGGCCACCATGCTCAGCTAATTTTTTTTTTTTGTAGAGACTGAGTCTTGCTATGTTGCCCAATCTGGGCTCAAATTTATGGCCTTAAGCGATCCTTCCGCAAAGGTTTCCCAAAGTGCTGGGATTACAGGCATGAGCCACCGCACCCAGCCCAAAAGCGATGTTTGACTAACATCTTCACAAACAAATAAGCCATCTAATAGGAACGATACTTCCATATGACTCCATTAAAAAATATAAACTTCATTGCATTTTCACACGAACAAGCGTTACAGAGAGTAAGTTGGGTTTTTATTTTTTGTTGTTGTTGTTGTTGTTTTACTGGGCTTCTATTACTAGCTTACACCTGGTATTCGTGTGTCAGAAATGCAAATTGTATGGAGGTGAGAAGAATACAACAAGTGGTAAGAGGTAAAATAGTCATTTTGTAATTTACCACACTAGCAAGTACGTAAGTCAAAGAATTTGACTTCTTTCCCAAAATTGCCTAAAGTAAATTCATCAGGAATTAAATTTTGTTTTAAAACACTGTTGTGAATTTTAATTTTGTCACTGATGTATTCTGATGCTTATTCTTGGCTGAAGTGGTAATTCATTAGATCAAGCATTGGCTGTACTTTACCATGGCTGCTTCATCCCAAGTACAGAAGTACAGGAGTACAATAGTACAGAAGAGTGGCCAGGCTTATCAAGTGGTGGGAGTTTCTCTCTAACAGTTTTTCCTAAAATATTGCTTTCAGTATGTCATTCTGTTGCTCCTCTGTTCAAAAACTTCAATGGGATTTCACTGTCTATATGTTGAATTCATTTGTCTGGTAGTCTAGGCCTTATATTAATAACACCTGGCCTCAATCCACCTTCCTAGTCTTACTCATAGAGCTCCACTTCACCTGCCTTTTTTAGCTCACTGGTCTCTCATCTTTCTTCAGACACACCATAAAATTTCTCTTCATTGAATGTTTCTGTTTGTATTGCCTACATGTAAAGCCCAATTTAACATCTTTTTTGGTGAAATCTTCCTTGATCGCTTAAAATAGAAAGGGTCTTGGGCTGGTCTTCAATTCTCAGGTAGCAAAAAGGAAAATAATTGATTATAGCTGGTGTTGATGTAAGTGCTTGAGAATAGGTGCTCTATATACAGTTAGTGGGAGTTTATTTATTAATATTTATTTTTAAAATAAATAATGATTTTTCTCTTGGTGCCATGACTCAGATACAAACCAGGTGGGAGTATAAATTGATACTTTGGAAAGTATTTTCCAGGATTTCTCCTACATAAATCCTCATACATATACGCGAGAATATATGATACAGATGTTTGTTTAGTTGGAAACAATCTAAATCTCTATCATACAGGAAATGGTTAAATTATGGTACATCCTGTGATATTAAAAAGAGTGAGGTGTGAAGGCAGGTGTGGCGGCTCACACCTGTAGTCCCAGTTACTCAGGGGGCTGAGACAGGAAGATTGCTGGAGCCCATCGGTTTGAGGCTGCAGTGAGCTATGATCGTGCCACTGTACTGCAGCCTGGGCAACAGAGTGAGGGGAGAAAAAAAGGTTGAGGTGGGTCTTCAGATTCTAAATAATTTGATTCTTCATAATTTATCATTTCTGTTTAATTAAAAATATTTTACATAAAGTTTTACAAAATGATAGACTGGGAGAAGATAGTTGCAATGTCTACAGTTAACAAGAGATTTCAGAGCTGGAACAGCAGCTTTCAAAGTGACATCTTTGGACCCATGGGGTCTCCGAGAACTTGCAGAAAGTCTTCAGGATAAAAACTATTTTTATAATAATACATATTTTATTTGAATTTTTCGTGTGTTGACTTCTGTGCTCATTGGCCAAGGTCAATGTTGGATAAAATTGATGCCCAGTTTTCTGGCTTGGGTAATTAAGAAGGTAGTGGAGTATTTACTAAGATAGAAAACATAGGAATAATAGCCTAAGGGGAAGGGAAGAATCTGATTTTGGATGTGTTAATTTTAAGATGCCTATCAGACATCCACATGGAATCGGTGTGTGGGCATATAAGGATGTGGAGGTCAGCAGAGAGTACAAAAGCACAATCAACCTTACTTAAGCAAGATGGGTAGTAATTATGCTGCTTCTTTACACACACTCTAGTTCTGACTAGGTTAAACCCTCCTGATATCTCTTTTTACCTTCACAGCCACTTATCCATCTGTGTAACCTTGGGCAAGTTAAAAAACCTCTCCATTTCTCAATCTTCTCATCTATAAAACAAAGATAGAGAACCTACAATTATAGGATTGCTGTGAGCATTAAGGGACTTAATATGTGTTAGGTGCTAAGAATAGTGCATGGTACATTGCAAGTACTCAATTAATGTTAGATGTTTTATAATTATGGCACCAGAACTTTCTTTTTGTAGCACTTACCACAATCGTTGGCATGTAATTACCAGGTTTATAAGCTTCATGAGAGTTCAGGTCTGGATCTCTGCAGTATTCCTAGCTCTAGTATATAGTAGATGCACAACACTTAGTCAATGGATTAATAAATATATCTCCCAGGATGGTGATTGCATTGGTGTAACTTCCCTTCCACCTCAAAGCTGCCCTTGATTTAATGCAGATCAACAGGTTGGAGAATGAGTTCACCATGAATTGTTCTCTGCTGTGTATAGTGTTGTGTCCCCCCAAATCCCTGTGACAGTGCACATACACAAGAAGATCAATAAGTTTTTAGGGGTTGGTTAAGTGATGTGGATTAATCCTCATGTGCCCCGACTTTGCCTGTTGTCAGATATGAGACAAAGAGAAAAATTCAGGAAGCAGCTCTTACAGAGGTCAAAATTTTACTTGGGTTTTTTTGAAATACAGCCTTGCATCTGCAGGAACTTGACCTGTTTTTGTCCAACTAGTGGCCTGAAAAATCAAATACCCTAGACCAAGAGACTAATGACTAGTAACTGACTATATTGAGTATTATAGATATTGAATTCCATGCATGCCCCATGTTATGAATTAATACGTTTTAGCGTAATCGGAAAGTATGTATTTTTCATCTTGTCATTTGCAAATGGATGGGTAAATATTCACTATTCCTCTCTTTGTTTTAGAAAAATCATTCCTCTATTACAGCACTAATAACTCACTAACTACGTGGCTTTGGGCAAATCATTTCTCTCCGACAGTAAATTTTCTCACTGACAAAATGAAGAGATTGGATCTAAGAGCTCTTCCAATTCTAACATTTTTTTTCTTATTTCATTTAATGCATCAGATCACAGAAATTAATTACCTTTATTTTATTCACTTTTCCCCTTTATTCACAGGGAAAAATAAGACTAAATTTTTCCATAAATCTAGAAGTAAACTTTTTAAAAAAATGTGTGTATGTTATTACAAGGGAATTTTCCTTGAGAATAAAATACTGAAAATAGACTTCTTTCCCTATTTGGCCATTAGATGTCGCTCAACATTCACAAAGTAGAAGAAACCAGATATACGTTACAAAGCTCCTGCTGGGTCTTCCAGGGCCGACCAGTCCCACTGCCTGAATCTGTGGTTTGCTCACTCATGCACTAGTATCTGTGTATCAGTGTGTTTTGTCACAGATAGCCAAAAATCCTCTTGGTCATCCAGAACATGTGTTCTCCAAATGTCTTAATTTTATCATTTCAGTCAACATAATAGTTGTTGAGCGCTTGACTTACAACATTCCAGGATCAATACACTCCATGGAAGAATTCCCATTCATCCTTCCAGACCTAGCTCAAATACCACCTCCTCTGTGGAGCCTTAACTGACCTTCCTTCCTAACTCAGAACACTGTAGAAAAAAATCTCCCACAGTACTGTTAGTGGGAGCGTACATGGTTTGTGCTTACTGAAAGGCAATTAGGCAATATCTGTCAACATTTTAAATGCAGTAAGTAACTAATCTTCTAGACATTTTCTCTAAAGATGTATAGTACTTGGACTTATACACAAATATTCATGTAAGAAGATATTCACTGAATAACTGGAACAACACAGCAAGCCTGGGCAACACTGCAAGACCTTGTCTTTACAAAAAATTAGAAAAATTAGCTGGGCGTGGTGGTGTGTGTCTAGAGTCCCAGCTACTGGGGAGGGTGAGCCAGGAGCATCAGTTGAGTCTGGGAGTTGGAGGTTGCAGTGAGCTATGACCACACCATTGCACTCTAGTCTGGGCGACAGAGAAAGAATATGTTTACAGGTACTGATATAAAATTATATGCAAAATATATGATTGGAAAATTGCTAGGTGCAGAAAACTGAGGGAAGTTAATAGTCAATGTTTAGTATATGTGCTGCCTAAATGAGCACCATTAATAGTCGCATTTATTGAGCACTCATTTAATCTTCATAGCAACCCTTGGAAGTAGGCATTTTCATATTATTACGCTGTTACGGATGAAGAAAGTGAGGCAGAGAGAAGTTAGATAATTTGTCCAAATTCTATAGCCAATGATTGGAAGTATTGATCTTTAAACCCAAGTAGTCTTCACTTTAGGGCCCTTGGTCTTAATCATTGCACTACATTTCCGTGTAGTAGTGCAGGGGATATGTATATGCACCATATATACCACATATCTCTGGATTCTTAACAACCTGGCAACATCTGGCAGGAGAATTGGGAGCCAATGAATCAATGGCAAAAGAGTTTTTTCCCATTCCACACTAGTGGTTCTCAACCTCAGTTGCTTAACAGAATCACCTGGGGAAATTTTAAAACTACTATTGCCTGGGCCTCATTTCAGGGCAATTATAAAAGAATCTCTAGGAATAGGGACCAGGCATTGGCATTTTTTTCAAAGCTTCCCAGGTGATTCTAAGGTAAAGTTTTTGTTAAGAGCCAACTTTTTATACCTTTTTGCACCATATGATTTTTCTTTAAACGAAAGCAATTGTTATTCTACTTTAAAAAGAATTTCACAAAAGAGTATTTTGTCTTATGACACAGATCTGGAGAACACAGTTTCCTGGTTTATACAACTTTTTTTTTTAACTCACCACTATACTATCAAGGGCACACACTGCTTTATTGTGCTAAAAATGATGTCTTTTTCATTTTTTGCCCAACTTTGATCTTTAAAGGCTAACTTACTAGACTGGTTAATTTAGCAAAAACAAAACATTTAGGTTTTGGCCAAAAATCCTTTATATACAGTTGAAAAATTACCTGTGACCTGATATAATCCTTAAGTTGAGTTCATTGTATTTTTTTTTTTTTTTTTTTT